>NC_134274.1:54478508-54789175 GCF_031893055.1 Leptodactylus fuscus
AGAGAGGAGAGAGATATGAGGCCTGGAGGAAGAGAGGAGAGAGATGTGAGGCCCTGAGGGAGAGAGGTGAGATGTGAGGCCTGGGGTGAGAGAGGAGAGAGATGTGAGGCCTGGAGGGAGAGAGAAGAAAGATGTGAGGCCTGGAGGGAGAGAGGAGAGAGATGTGAGGCCTGGAGGGAAAGTGGAGACTAGAGGTCTGTAGAGAGAGAATAGAGAGATGTGAGGCCTGGAGGGATAGAGGAGAGAGATGTGAGGCCAGTAGGGAGAGAGGAAGGAGACGTGAGGCCTGGAGGGAGAGAGGAAGGAGACGTAAGGCCAGTAGGGAGAGAGGAAAGAGATGTGAGGCCTGGAGGGAGAGAGGAAGGAGACGTGAGGCCAGGAGGGAGAGAGGAGAGAGATGTGAGGCCTGGAGGGAGAAACGAGAGAGATGTGAGGCCAAGAGGGAGAGAGGAGAGAGATGTGAGGCCTGGAGAAAGAGAGGAGAGAGATGTGAGGCCAGTAGGGAGAGAGGAGAGAGATGTGAGGCCAGTAGGGAGAGAGGAGAGAGATGTGAGGCCTGGATGGAGAGAGGAGAGAGATGTGAGGCCTAGAGGGAAAGAGGAGAGAGATGTGAGGCCTGGAGGGAGAGAGGAGTGAGGCCAGGAAGGAGAGAGGAAAGAGATGTGAGGCCTGGAGGGAGAGAGGAAGGAGACGTGAGGCCAGGAGGGAGAGAGGAGAGAGATGTGAGGCCTGGAGGGAGAAACGAGAGAGATGTGAGGCCAGGAGGGAGAGAGGAGAGAGATGTGAGGCCTGGAAGAAAAGAGGAGAGAGATGTGAGGCCAGTAGGGAGAGAGGAGAGAGATGTGAGGCCTGGATGGAGAGAGGAGAGAGTTGTGAGGCCTAGAGGGAAAGAGGAGAGAGATGTGAGGCCTGGAGGGAGAGAGGAGTGAGGCCAGGAAGGAGAGAGGAAAGAGATGTGAGGCCTGGAGGGAGAGAGGAGAGAGATGTGAGGCCAGGAGGGAGAGAGGAGAGAGATGTGAGGCCTGGAGGGAGAGAGGTGAGATGTGAGGCCTGGGGGGAGAGAGGAGAGAGATGTGAGGCCTGGAGGGAAAGAGGAGAGAGGTGTGAGGCCTGGAGGGAGAGAGAAGAAAGATGTGAGGCCTGGAGGGAGAGAGGAGAGAGATGTGAGGCCTAGAGGGAAAGAGGAGAGAGATGTGAGGCCTGGAGGGAGAGAGGAGTGAGGCCAGGAAGGAGAGAGGAAAGAGATGTGAGGCCTGGAGGGAGATAGGAAGGAGACGTGAGGCCAGGAGGGAGAGAGGAGAGAGATGTGAGGCCTGGAGGGAGAAACGAGAGAGATGTGAGGCCAGGAGGGAGAGAGGAGAGAGATGTGAGGCCTGGAGAAAGAGACGAGAGAGATGTGAGGCCAGTAGGGAGAGAGGAGAGAGATGTGAGGCCTGGAGGAAGAGAGGAGAGAGATGTGAGGCCAGTAGGGAGAGAGGAGAGAGATGTGAGGCCTGGATGGAGAGAGGAGAGAGATGTGAGGCCTAGAGGGAAAGAGGAGAGAGATGTGAGGCCTGGAGGGAGAGAGGAATGAGGCCAGGAAGGAGAGAGGAAAGAGATGTGAGGCCTGGAGGGAGAGAGAAAGGAGACGTGAGGCCAGGAGGGAGAGAGGAGAGAGATGTGAGGCCTGGAGGGAGAAATGAGAGAGATGTGAGGCCAGGAGGGAGAGAGGAGAGAGATGTGAGGCCTGGAGAAAGAGACGAGAGAGATGTGAGGCCAGTAGGGAGAGAGGAGAGAGATGTGAGGCCTGGATGGAGAGAGGAGAGAGATGTGAGGCCTAGAGGGAAAGAGGAGAGAGATGTGAGGCCAGGAGGGAGAGAGGAATGAGGCCAGGAAGGAGAGAGGAAAGAGATGTGAGGCCTGGAGGGAGAGAGAAAGGAGACGTGAGGCCAGGAGGGAGAGAGGAGAGAGATGTGAGGCCTGGAGGGAGGAATGAGAGAGATGTGAGGCCAGGAGGGAGAGAGGAGAGAGATGTGAGGCCTGGAGGAAGAGAGGAGAGAGATGTGAGGCCAGTAGGGAGAGAGGAGAGAGATGTGAGGCCTGGATGGAGAGAGGAGAGAGATGTGAGGCCTAGAGGGAAAGAGGAGAGAGATGTGAGGCCTGGAGGGAGAGAGGAGTGAGGCCAGGAAGGAGAGAGGAAAGAGATGTGAGGCCTGGAGGGAGAGAGGAAGGAGACGTGAGGCCAGGAGGGAGAGAGAAGAGAGATGTGAGGCCTGGAGGGAGAAACGAGAGAGATGTGAGGCCAGGAGGGAGAGAGGAGAGAGATGTGAGGCCTGGAGGAAAAGAGAGAGATGTGAGGCCAGTAGGGAGAGAGGAGAGAGATGTGAGGCCTGGATGGAGAGAGGAGAGAGATGTGAGGCCTAGAGGGAAAGAGGAGAGAGATGAGAGGAGTGAGGCCAGGAAGGAGAGAGGAAAGAGATGTGAGGCCTGGAGGGAGAGAGGAGAGAGATGTGAGGCCAGGAGGGAGAGAGGAGAGAGATGTGAGGCCTGGAGGGAGAGAGGTGAGATGTGAGACCTGGGGGGAGAGAGGAGAGAGATGTGAGGCCTGGAGGGAAAGAGGAGAGAGATGTGAGGCCTGGAGGGAGAGAGAAGAAAGATGTGAGGCCTGGAGGGAGAGAGGAGAGAGATGTGAGGCCTTGAGGGAGAGTGGAGACTAGAGGTCTGTAGGGAGAAAAAAGAGAGATGTGAGGCCTGGAGGGATAGAGGAGAGAGATGTGAGGCCTGGAGGGAGAGTGCAGAGAGATGTGAGGTCTGGAGGGAGAGAGGAGAGAGACGTGAGTCCTGAAGGGAGAGAGGAGAGACGTGAGGCCAGGAGGGAGAGAGGAGAGAGACGTGAGGCCTGTAGGGAGAGAGATGTGAGGCCTGGAGGGGGAGAGGAGAGAGATGTAAGGCCTGGAGGGAGAGAGGAGAGAGATGTGAGGCCTGGAGGGAGAGAGGAGAGAGATGTGAGGCTAGGAGGGAGAGAGGAGAGAGATGTGAGGCCAGTAGGGAGAGAGGAGAGAGATGTGAGGCCTGGAGGGAGAGAGGAGAGAGATGTGAGGCCTGGTGGGAAAGAGGAGAGAGATGTGAGGCCTGGAGGGAGAGAGAAGAGAGATGTGAGGCCTGGATAGAGAGAGGAGAGAGATGTGAGGCCTGGAGGGAGAGAGGAAAGAGACTAGAAGGCCAGGAGGGAGAGAGGAGAGAGATGTGAGGCCTGGAGGGAGAGAGAAGAGAGATGTGAGGCCTGAATGGAGAGAGGAGAGAGGTGTTAGGCCTGGAGGGAGAGAGGAAAGAGACTAGAAGGCCAGGAGGGAGAGAGGAGAGAGATGTGAGGCCTGGAGGGAGAGAGGTGAGATGTGAGGCCTGGGGGGAGAGAGGAGAGAGATGTGAGGCCTGGAGGGAAAGAGGAGAGAGATGTGAGGCCTGGAGGGAGAGAGAAGAAAGATGTGAGGCCTGGAGGGAGAGAGGAGAGAGATGTGAGGCCTAGAGGGAAAGAGGAGAGAGATGTGAGGCCTGGAGGGAGAGAGGAAGGAGACGTGAGGCCAGGAGGGAGAGAGGAGAGAGATGTGAGGCCTGGAGGGAGAAACGAGAGAGATGTGAGGCCAGGAGGGAGAGAGGAGTGAGGCCAGGAAGGAGAGAGGAAAGAGATGTGAGGCCTGGAGGGAGAGAGGAAGGAGACGTGAGGCCAGGAGGGAGAGAGGAGAGAGATGTGAGGCCTGGAGGGAGAAACGAGAGAGATGTGAGGCCAGGAGGGAGAGAGGAGAGAGATGTGAGGCCTGGAGAAAGAGACGAGAGAGATGTGAGGCCAGTAGGGAGAGAGGAGAGAGATGTGAGGCCTGGAGGAAGAGAGGAGAGAGATGTGAGGCCAGTAGGGAGAGAGGAGAGAGATGTGAGGCCTGGATGGAGAGAGGAGAGAGATGTGAGGCCTGGAGGGAGAAACGAGAGAGATGTGAGGCCTGGAGGGAGAGAGGAAAGAGATGTAAGGCCTGGAGGAAGCGAGGAGAGAGATGTGAGGCCTGGAGGGAGAGAGGAGAGAGGCCAGGAGGGAGAGAGGAGAGAGATGTGAGGCCAGGAGGGAGAGAGGAGAGAGATGTGAGGCCTGGAGGGAGAGAGGTGAGATGTGAGGCCTGGGGGGAGAGAGGAGAGAGATATGAGGCCTGGAGGAAGAGAGGAGAGAGATGTGAGGCCCTGAGGGAGAGAGGTGAGATGTGAGGCCTGGGGTGAGAGAGGAGAGAGATGTGAGGCCTGGAGGGAGAGAGAAGAAAGATGTGAGGCCTGGAGGGAGAGAGGAGAGAGATGTGAGGCCTGGAGGGAAAGTGGAGACTAGAGGTCTGTAGAGAGAGAATAGAGAGATGTGAGGCCTGGAGGGATAGAGGAGAGAGATGTGAGGCCAGTAGGGAGAGAGGAAGGAGACGTGAGGCCTGAAGGGAGAGAGGAAGGAGACGTAAGGCCAGTAGGGAGAGAGGAAAGAGATGTGAGGCCTGGAGGGAGAGAGGAAGGAGACGTGAGGCCAGGAGGGAGAGAGGAGAGAGATGTGAGGCCTGGAGGGAGAAACGAGAGAGATGTGAGGCCAAGAGGGAGAGAGGAGAGAGATGTGAGGCCTGGAGAAAGAGAGGAGAGAGATGTGAGGCCAGTAGGGAGAGAGGAGAGAGATGTGAGGCCTGGATGGAGAGAGGAGAGAGATGTGAGGCCTAGAGGGAAAGAGGAGAGAGATGTGAGGCCTGGAGGGAGAGAGGAGTGAGGCCAGGAAGGAGAGAGGAAAGAGATGTGAGGCCTGGAGGGAGAGACGAAGGAGACGTGAGGCCAGGAGGGAGAGAGGAGAGAGATGTGAGGCCTGGAGGGAGAGAGGAGTGAGGCCAGGAAGGAGAGAGGAAAGAGATGTGAGGCCTGGAGGCAGAGAGAAAGGAGACGTGAGGCCAGGAGGGAGAGAGGAGAGAGATGTGAGGCCTGGAGGGAGAAATGAGAGAGATGTGAGGCCAGGAGGGAGAGAGGAGAGAGATGTGAGGCCTGGAGAAAGAGACGAGAGAGATGTGAGGCCAGTAGGGAGAGAGGAGAGAGATGTGAGGCCTGGATGGAGAGAGGAGAGAGATGTGAGGCCTAGAGGGGAAAGAGGAGAGAGATGTGAGGCCTGGAGGGAGAGAGGAATGAGGCCAGGAAGGAGAGAGGAAAGAGATGTGAGGCCTGGAGGGAGAGAGAAAGGAGACGTGAGGCCAGGAGGGAGAGAGGAGAGAGATGTGAGGCCTGGAGGGAGGAATGAGAGAGATGTGAGGCCAGGAGGGAGAGAGGAGAGAGATGTGAGGCCTGGAGAAAGAGACGAGAGAGATGTGAGGCCAGTAGGGAGAGAGGAGAGAGATGTGAGGCCTGGAGGAAGAGAGGAGAGAGATGTGAGGCCAGTAGGGAGAGAGGAGAGAGATGTGAGGCCTGGATGGAGAGAGGAGAGAGATGTGAGGCCTAGAGGGAAAGAGGAGAGAGATGTGAGGCCTGGAGGGAGAGAGGAGTGAGGCCAGGAAGGAGAGAGGAAAGAGATGTGAGGCCTGGAGGGAGAGAGGAAGGAGACGTGAGGCCAGGAGGGAGAGAGGAGAGAGATGTGAGGCCTGGAGGGAGAAATGAGAGAGATGTGAGGCCAGGAGGGAGAGAGGAGAGAGATGTGAGGCCTGGAGGAAAAGAGAGAGATGTGAGGCCAGTAGGGAGAGAGGAGAGAGATGTGAGGCCTGGATGGAGAGAGGAGAGAGATGTGAGGCCTAGAGGGAAAGAGGAGAGAGATGTGAGGCCTGGAGGGAGAGAGGAGTGAGGCCAGGAAGGAGAGAGGAAAGAGATGTGAGGCCTGGAGGGAGAGAGGAGAGAGATGTGAGGCCAGGAGGGAGAGAGGAGAGAGATGTGAGGCCTGGAGGGAGAGAGGTGAGATGTGAGACCTGGGGGAGAGAGGAGAGAGATGTGAGGCCTGGAGGGAAAGAGGAGAGAGATGTGAGCCTGGAGGGAGAGAGAAGAAAGATGTGAGGCCTGGAGGGAGAGAGGAGAGAGATGTGAGCTTTGAGGGAGAGTGGAGACTAGAGGTCTGTAGGGAGAAAAAAGAGAGATGTGAGGCCTGGAGGGATAGAGGAGAGAGATGTGAGGCCTGGAGGGAGAGTGCAGAGAGATGTGAGGTCTGGAGGGAGAGAGGAGAGAGACGTGAGTCCTGAAGGGAGAGAGGAGAGACGTGAGGCCAGGAGGGAGAGAGGAGAGAGACGTGAGGCCTGTAGGGGAGAGAGATGTGAGGCCTGGAGGGGGAGAGGAGAGAGATGTAAGGCCTGGAGGGAGAGAGGAGAGAGATGTGAGGCCTGGAGGGAGAGAGGAGAGAGATGTGAGGCTAGGAGGGAGAGAGGAGAGAGATGTGAGGCAGTAGGGAGAGAGGAGAGTGATGTGAGGCCTGGAGGGAGAGAGGAGAGAGATGTGAGGCCCTGGTGGGAAAGAGGAGAGAGATGTGAGGCCTGGAGGGAGAGAGAAGAGAGATGTGAGGCCTGGATAGAGAGAGGAGAGAGATGTGAGGCCTGGAGGGAGAGAGGAAAGAGACTAGAAGGCAGGAGGGAGAGAGGAGAGAGATGTGAGGCCTGGAGGGAGAGAGAAGAGAGATGTGAGGCCTGAATGGAGAGAGGAGAGAGGTGTTAGGCCTGGAGGAGAGAGAGGAAAGAGACTAGAAGGCCAGGAGGGAGAGAGGAGAGAGATGTGGGGCCTGGAGAGAAAGAGGAGAGAATTTTGAGGCCTGGAGGGAGAGAGGATAGAGATGTGAGGCCTGGGAGGAGAAAGGAGAGAGATGTGAGGCCTGGGGTGAGAGAGGAGAGAGATGTGAGGCCAGGAGGGAGAGAGGAGAGAGATGTGAGCCCAGGAGGGAGAGAGGGAGAGATGTGAGGCCAGGAGGGAGAGAGGAGAGATATGTGAGGCCTGGAGGGAGAGAGGAGAGAGATGTGAGGCCTAGAGGGAAAGAGGAGAGAGATGTGAGGCCTGGATGGAGAGAGGAGAGAGATGTGAGGCCTAGAGGGAAAGAGGAGAGAGATGTGAGGGCCTGGAGGGAGAGAGGAGTGAGGTCAGGAAGGAGAGAGGAAAGAGATGTGAGCCTGGAGGGAGAGAGGAAGGAGACGTGAGGCCAGGAGGGAGAGAGGAGAGAGATGTGAGGCTGGAGGAGAAACGAGAGAGATGTGAGGCCAGGAGGGAGAGAGGAGAGAGATGTGAGGCCTGGAGGAAAAGAGAGAGATATGAGGCCAGTAGGGAGAGAGGAGAGAGATGTGAGGCCTGGATGGAGAGAGGAGAGAGATGTGAGGCCTAGAGGGAAAGAGGAGAGAGATGTGAGGCCTGGAGGGAGAGAGGAGTGAGGCTAGGAAGGAGAGAGGAAAGAGATGTGAGGCCTGGAGGGAGAGAGGAAGGAGACGTGAGGCCAGGAGGGAGAGAGGAGAGAGATGTGAGGCCTGGAGGGAGAAACGAGAGAGATGTGAGGCCAGGAGGGAGAGAGGAGAGAGATGTGAGGCCTGGAGGAAAAGAGAGAGATGTGAGGCCAGTAGGGAGAGAGGAGAGAGATGTGAGGCCTGGATGGAGAGAGGAGAGAGATGTGAGGCCTAGAGGGAAAGAGGAGAGAGATGTGAGGCCTGGAGGTAGAGAGGAGTGAGGCCAGGAAGGAGAGAGGAAAGAGATGTGAGGCCTGGAGGGAGAGAGGAGAGAGATGTGAGGCCAGGAGGGAGAGAGGAGAGAGATGTGAGGCCTGGAGGGAGAGAGGTGAGATGTGAGGCCTGGGGGGAGAGAGGAGAGAGATGTGAGGCCTGGAGGGAAAGAGGAGAGAGATGTGAGGCCTGGAGGGAGAGAGAAGAAAGATGTGAGGCCTGGAGGGAGAGAGGAGAGATGTGAGGCCTTGAGGGAGAGTGGAGACTAGAGGTCTGTAGGGAGAGAAAAGAGAGATGTGAGGCCTGGAGGGATAGAGGAGAGAGATGTGAGGCCTGGAGGGAGAGTGCAGAGAGATGTGAGGCCTGGAGGGAGAGAGGAGAGAGACGTGAGTCCTGAAGGGAGAGAGGAGAGACGTGAGGCCAGGAGGGAGAGAGGAGAGAGACGTGAGGCCTGTAGGGAGAGAGATGTGAGGCCTGGAGGGGGAGAGGAGAGAGATGTAAGGCCTGGAGGGAGAGAGGAGAGAGATGTGAGGCCTGGAGGGAGAGAGGAGAGAGATGTGAGGCCAGGAGGGAGAGAGGAGAGAGATGTGAGGCCAGTAGGGAGAGAGGAGAGAGATGTGAGGCCTGGAGGGAGAGAGGAGAGAGATGTGAGGCCTGGAGGGAAAGAGGAGAGAGATGTGAGGCCTGGAGGGAGAGAGAAGAGAGATGTGAGGCCTGGATAGAGAGAGGAGAGAGATGTGAGGCCTGGAGGGAGAGAGGAAAGAGACTAGAAGGCCAGGAGAGAGAGAGAGGAGAGAGATGTGAGGCCTGGAGGGAGAGAGAAGATAGATGTGAGGCCTGGATGGAGAGAGGAGAGAGGTGTTAGGCCTGGAGGGAGAGAGGAAAGAGACTAGAAGGCCAGGAGGGAGAGAGGAGAGAGATGTGGGGCCTGGAGAGAAAGAGGAGAGAATTTTGAGGCCTGGAGGGAGAGAGGATAGAGATGTGAGGCCTGGGAGGAGAAAGGAGAGAGATGTGAGGCCTGGGGTGACAGAGGAGAGAGATGTGAGGCCAGGAGGGAGAGAGAAGAGAGATGTGAGCCCAGGAGGGAGAGAGGAGAGAGATGTGAGGCCAGGAGGGAGAGAGGAGAGATATGTGAGGCCTGGAGGGAGAGGGAGAGTGGAGAGACATTTGAGGTGTAGAGGAAGAGAGGAGAGAGATGTGAGGCCTGGAGGGAGAGAGGAGAGAGATGTGAGGCCTGGGGGGAGAGAGGAGAGAGATGTGTAGCCTCGAGAGGGAGAGGATAGAGATGTGAGGCCTGGGGGGAGAGAGGAGAGAGATGGTAGGCCTGGAGGGAGAGAGGAGAGAGATGTGAGGCCTGGAGGGAGAGAGGAGTGAGGCCTGGAGAGAGAGAGAGAGGAGAGAGATGTGAGGCCTGGAGGGAGAGAGGAGAGAGATGTGAGGCCTGGAGGGATAGCAGAGGGAGGACAGAGGTGCAGAGAGGTGTAGAGGTGAGTGGTAAGAGAGGCAGGAGGTGTTACGAGTAGAAGAGAGAAAGCTGGAGGGATAGGATAGATAAAAAGACGAAAGGTACGGAGGAATAGAGAGGTAGGGAGTGGTAGAGGTAACAGAGAGATGAGAGGTGCAGAGATGGAGGGGTAGAGGAAAGAGGAACAAAGCATAAATAACAGAGACATAGACAAGAGGCATGAGTAGCCCAGAGACAGAGAGAGGCAAGAAGGGTTAGAAGTAGGAGGTGGCGAATAGAGAAGGGAGGCAGAAGGCAAAAGATTCAAAGAGGGAAAGAGGAAAGTGGTGCAAATCGGTAGAGCAGAAAGGGGCGAAGTTCGGCAGGGTAGCTCAGAGAGGCACAAGACGAGGAATAGGTGGAGGAGAGAGGAGCAAGTGCAGAGGGGTAATTTAGTGAAAATAGAGGCGTGAGGTGAAGAGGGGTAGAGGAGAGAGGTGCAGAGTTGTAGATGAGGGAGGCTCGGGGGAGGAGAGGCATGAGCTGTGTAGAGAAGAGAGGTGAGAGGCACACAGGGGTAGAAGAGGTAGGGGTAGATAAGGGAGACCTGCCTAATACTATAATACCTATAGTTATCTTTTTAAACAGATATAGATATATATTTAGTACAAGCATCTTTAAATAGACTATCTATATCAATAGATAGATAGAGTTGTAAATCCAATTAATGTAAGCTGTGTACTGCATGTACATATATCTGTAGTTACATACTTGTCACTTAAGCATTATATACTATATACTGTAAGTATAAGTTGTGTATTGTGTATATTTTAAACATATATTTAATTACATAGAATACATATATCTGTAATCCATTATAGTACATTATTATCATTAGTATCCTATATTAGAATACTAGGAGGAGAGTAGTGGTAGGGGATTAGTGTAGGAGGAGAGAAGGGTTCAGCGGAGGAGGAGGTTGGAGGAGGGAAGGCAAAGGAGAAGAGGGGAAGTAAACAGAGAGCTGAGGTGGTAGGATTTGTAATATATCCTCTATCCTATGGATAGAAGATAAATACTGTAGTATATCCCATTTAATATGATAATACTTATAGGAATCTATGTAAACAATATAGGTAAAGGTGTGTGTGCTAATTATATATGACGTGTCTATATCTATTTTACTTATTTGTATATACAATTTGTGCAGATGTCTGTATTTTATATATGTTTTGTCCAGTGTGTGTGTGTGTATATATATAAATGTATATGTACACTTATTGGGATGTATACATATATGTATACACATACAGTTCGGGTACATTACATAAGTGGATACTACTTACTGACTATTACAAAGGTCGTACTACATGATGGGTGAATGAGCTCAGTACAGATTTTTTCACAATACCTTGTAGTGCTTTCTTTCATTTTGCCATTTGTCCATATACAGTATGTGTAAGGTGTGTATTGCATGTATATATTTCTCTGATTATGTACTGTATATATACCTGTTTTAAGTAGTACCACTTATGTAATGTATCTCTATATACAGTAAGTGTAAGGTGTATATTTAAACAAATTGAATAGATAGACAGATGTTATATTACATTACTATTACTAGTATCCTATCATATATTACTATGTTTTAGCCTTAGAGATGTTAGAGCAGAAATTCTGCATGACATGTTTGATCCCATCAACCACTTAGTGGCCTTATTACGATGGGTCCCTATACTAACACTTTACATATAGGGCAGGAGATCACCTTCTTATAGACTCACTGTTACAGGGCAGTTTGTAAAAACTTGATCTCTGGGGTGTATAGAGGGTGGGGGTCAGCATTTATTCTAGAAGTAAAGTCTTAGTGTAGGGACCCATCTGAATGAGGTCGCCGTGACGTGGCAGATGGGCTCGCACAATTTACTAAATTGTGCGCCAAGAACCTCACGTTTATAACTGTAGTCAGTGATACATGAAAGTGTAGTCTAAGAATTATATCATTACAAGCTCCGCACCAGAAGTATCAGCTCACTTGTCAGAACTTTGTCTAATCTGTGTATTTAGAACTGGGTCTAGTCTGTGTATATAGAACTGGGTCTAGTCTGTGTATATAGAACTGGGTCTAGTCTGTGTATATAGAACTGGGTCTAGTCTGTGCTTCTACAACTAGGCTCTGGTTCCTCTACAAACTTTCCTGGTGTCATCAGTCCTCATCTAATCTACCTGCTATTTTACTTTCCATTCATTAAAGTGTAACATTTTCTTTATTTTTATTGCACATCATATAGGAAATGTTTCTGTAGCTGTTTTCTAGTATACTTCAGGATTGACTTCTTATTAGTAAAAAAAACAAAACAGGGTGACAGCACCTATCAGATGATTTATTGTATTGGTCTTTTTGGATCTGCTGAAAAGTCCTCTGTCATTTTAACACATTGCTAGTTTTTGTTAAATAAATAATGAAACAATGTTTTTTGTCTTGTTGTCTTGTTCACCTTTGGTTGTATTACATCATTGAAACCAGATGTTTGTATATCATTTGCTTGTATATAATATGCTGTAGTGGTCACATCCAGTACATACCTATGAGGAGGGCTGGCTCCAGATTTGTGTGGGCTTTTGGGCAACAGATCCTCAGTGGGCCGCTTTTGGAACAACTCTTATGCACTGTAGCAAAAAGACAACCGAAATTGGGTGGTTTTTGCTTAGGCAGATGTACTGGAGTGGGCTGTAATATAGTCCATTCCATACAAGCGGATAGAACCTGTTCAGACATCAGAAAGTACCACGGAATTTTTGGCAGACATCTGCCTCCAATGCCTCTTTATTTGCTGCCACTGGCTCATAGTGGTGGAATATATATATATATATATATATATATATATATATATATATATATATATATATATATATATACACTCACATATAAACATATTTATGCAAGGGCATAACTAGAAAAAACTGGGTCCCAAAGCAAACTTTGATCTTTCCTGTCCCCCACACGGTGTAACACCCCATTTACACACCTGTAAACACAGTATAATGTCCCATAGCAACCCCTCCACACAGTATAATATCTCAAAACACCCCTTCACATATCCTGAAGCCACACCCCCAAAACAACACCTGTACAAACCTGACCTGTATTTTTGGATTGATAAGGTGACATCCCTAACCCCAGTATGTAATAGTATGGTGGATAGTAATAACTAAATAGTTCTACCAAGTACAATGATGAGAAGGAATTAAAGACTGGACGCCTTTTGATGGAAGTGTATATCATTACATGTGTGGACAAAAATATAATTAAAAAAAAAACACTATGGAGTTTTTGGCATCTTCAGTATGCATGTACATATACAGGTGAGCTTGCTTTGGTTATAATCCAATTTATATGATCGCTGCAGACAGAAGTGAGAGGAGTTCAAGACCACACTCAGGGCCAGCGTCAGCGTACGGCGTAGTCGGGCAAGTGCCGGGGCCCACAGAGCCTCTGGGGGCTCCCCGGCACTTGCCCACCCCAGGACTTGCCTGGCCCGATTTCTGCTCATTGGCGTCCGATGGACGCCGATGAGCTGAATACATAGGCGATTAAAGCAGGAGCTGTGACAGCTCAGCTCCTGTGTGTAGGCGCGATGTGATAACGTCACATCGCGTCTACAACTATGTGAATGGCATGAGAGCAGAGAGAGGAGCGGTGGGGGAGTGATGGAAGTTGAGTGTAAGTGTTTGTTTTTTTGTGTTAAACATTAAGGTGGAACATAATAAAGGGGACCCATGAAACTGGGGGGCAAATGAAGGGGAGGGGGGAACGGCATGACACTGGGGCAATGAAGGGGGGGCGGCATGACATTGGGGCAGATGGGGGCGGGGGGAGAACGGCATGACACTGGGGCAGATGAAGGGGGAATCGGCATGACATTGGGGCAGATGAGGGGGGGGGAAGAATGGCATGACCCTGGGGCAGATGAGGGGGGGGGAGAATGGCATGACCCTGGGGCAGATGAGGGGGGGAGGATGGCATGACACTGGGGCAGAGGAGGGGAGGGGAGAATGGCATGACACTGGGGCAGATGAGGGGGGGAGAACGGCATGACACTGGGGCAGATGAAGGGGGGAACGGCATGACACTGGGGCAGAGACAGGGGGACATGAAACTGTGGGCAGATGAAGGGGGAAAATGGCATGAAACTGGGGACAGAGATGGAGGGGGGACATGAAACTGGGGGCAGAGGAAGGGTGTATATGAAACTGGGGGAGAGATGGAGGGGGCATATAATTTACGCTTGACTAGGAGGATTATACTGTGTGGGAGCACACGAAAAATGAATGAGAATGGGCGGAGTCAACATAAAAGAGGGCAGAGCTAAATTTGCTGCGGCGCGCCGCACAGATTATGCCTCTTTCTGCTCTTCAAAAGTTGGGAGGTATGGCGTTGATGATGCCACACTCCTGCGTGATGTCACTCACTTCATCTGCGACGTGTAGTGTCCCGACTCCCCTGTCTCCTCCACAAGGGGGACCACTGAGGCTCTGGGCCCATAAAAACCTGGAGCTGACCCTGACCACATTTATGTATCTTCTAGTGAACAGTATTTCATAAATGCAATTAACAAAAAAAAAAATTATCCAAAGACGTCTATGGCCTTTACAGGGGTTTTCCAGGTTGGAAATATTATATATATATATATATATATATATATATATATATATATATATATACATACACTCACCGGCCACTTTATTAGGTACACCATGCTAGTAACGGGTTGGACCCCCTTTTGCCTTCAGAACTGCCTCAATTCTTCGTGGCATAGATTCAACAAGGTGCTGGAAGAATTCCTCAGAGATTTTGGTCCATATTGACATGATGGCATCACACAGTTGCCGCAGATTTGTTGTCTGCACATCCATGATGCGAATCTCCCGTTCCATCACATCCCAAAGATGCTCTATTGGATTGAGATCTGGTGACTGTGGAGGCCATTGGAGTACAGTGAACTCATTGTCATGTTCAAGAAACCAGTCTGAGATGATTCCAGCTTTATGACATGGCGCATTATCCTGCTGAAAGTAGCCATCAGATGTTGGGTACATTGTGGTCATAAAGGGATGGACATGGTCAGCAACAATACTCAGGTAGGCTTTGGCGTTGCAACGATGCTCAATTGGTACCAAGGGGCCCAAAGAGTGCCAAGAAAATATTCCCCACACCATGACACCACCACCACCAGCCTGAACCGTTGATACAAGGCAGGATGGATCCATGCTTTCATGTTGTTGACGCGAAATTCTGACCCTACCATCCGAATGTCGCAGCAGAATTCGAGACTCATCAGACCAGGCAACGTTTTTCCAATCTTCAATTGTCCAATTTCGATGAGCTTGTGCAAATTGTAGCCTCAGTTTCCTGTTCTTAGCTGAAAGGAGTGGCACCCGGTGTGGTCTTATGCTGCTGTAGCCCATCTGCCTCAAAGTTCGACGTACTGTGCGTTCAGAGATGCTCTTCTGGCTACCTTGGTTGTAACGGGTGGCTATTTGAGTCACTGTTGCCTTTCTATCAGATCGAACCAGTCTGGCCATTCTCCTCTGACCTCTAGCATCAACAACGCATTTCTGCCCACAGAACTGCCGCTCACTGGATGTTTTTTCTTTTTCGGACCATTCTCTGTAAACCCTAGAGATGGTTGTGCGTGAAAATCCCAGTAGATCAGCAGTTTCTGAAATACTCAGACCAGCCCTTCTGGCACCAACAACCATGCCATGTTCAAAGGCACTCAAATCACCTTTCTTCCCCATACTGATGCTCGGTTTGAACTGCAGGAGATTGTCTTGACCATGTCTACATGCCTAAATGCACTGAGTTGCCGCCATGTGATTGGCTGATTAGAAATTAAGTGTTAACGAGCAGTTGGACAGGTGTACCTAATAAAGTGGCCGGTGAGTGTATATACACTCACCGGCCACTTTATTAGGTACACCATGCTAGTAACGGGTTGGACCCCCTTTTGCCTTCAGAACTGCCTCAATTCTTCGTGGCATAGATTCAACAAGGTGCTGGAAGCATTCCTCAGAGATTTTGGTCCATATTGACATGATGGCATCACACAGTTGCCGCAGATTTGTCGGCTGCACATCCATGATGCGAATCTCCCGTTCCACCACATCCCAAAGATGCTCTATTGGATTGAGATCTGGTGACTGTGGAGGCCATTGGAGTACAGTGAACTCATTGTCATGTTCAAGAAACCAGTCTGAGATGATTCCAGCTTTATGACATGGCGCATTATCCTGCTGAAAGTAGCCATCAGATGTTGGGTACATTGTGGTCATAAAGGGATGGACATGGTCAGCAACAATACTCAGGTAGGCTTTGGCGTTGCAACGATGCTCAATTGGTACCAAGGGGCCCAAAGAGTGCCAAGAAAATATTCCCCACACCATGACACCACCACCACCAGCCTGAACCGTTGATACAAGGCAGGATGGATCCATGCTTTCGTGTTGTTGACGCCAAATTCTGACCCTACCATCCGAATGTCGCAGCAGAAATCGAGACTCATCAGACCAGGCAACGTATTTCCAATCTTCAATTGTCCAATTTCGATGAGCTTGTGCAAATTGTAGCCTCAGTTTCCTGTTCTTAGCTGAAAGGAGTGGCACCCGGTGTGGTCTTCTGCTGCTGTAGCCCATCTGCCTCAAAGTTCGACGTACTGTGCGTTCCGAGATGCTCTTCTGGCTACCTTGGTTGTAACGGGTGGCTATTTGAGTCACTGTTGCCTTTCTATCAGCTCGAACCAGTCTGGCCATTCTCCTCTGACCTCTGGCATCAACAACGCATTTCCGCCCACAGAACTGCCGCTAACTGGATGTTTTTTCTTTTTCGGACCATTCTCTGTAAACCCTAGAGATGGTTGTGCGTGAAAATCCCAGTAGATCAGCAGTTTCTGAAATACTCAGACCAGCCCTTCTGGCACCAACAACCATGCCACGTTCAAAGGCACTCAAATCACCTTTCTTCCCCATACTGATGCTCGGTTTGAACTGCAGAAGATTGTCTTGACCATGTCTACATGCCTAAATGCACTGAGTTGCCGCCATGTGATTGGCTGATTAGAGATTAAGTGTTAACGAGCAGTTGGACAGGTGTACCTAATAAAGTGGCCAGTGAGTGTATATATATATATATATATATATATATATATATATATATATATATATACACACTCACCGGCCACTTTATTAGGTACACCTGTCCAACTGCTCGTTAACACTTAATTTCTAATCAGCCAATCACATGGTGGCAACTCAGTGCATTTAGGCATGTAGACATGGTCAAGACAATCTCCTGCAGTTCAAACCGAGCATCAGTATGGGGAAGAAAGGTGATTTGAGTGCCTTTGAACGTGGCATGGTTGTTGGTGCCAGAAGGGCTGGTCTGAGTATTTCAGAAACTGCTGATCTACTGGGATTTTCACGCACAACCATCTCTAGGGTTTACAGAGAATGGTCCGAAAAAGAAAAAACATCCAGTGAGCGGCAGTTCTGTGGTCGGAAATGCGTTGTTGATGCCAGAGGTCAGAGGAGAATGGCCAGACTGGTTCGAGCTGATAGAAAGGCAACAGTGACTCAAATAGCCACCCGTTACAACCAAGGTAGCCAGAAGAGCATCTCTGAACGCACAGTACGTCGACCTTTGAGGCAGATGGGCTACAGCAGCATAAGACCACACCGGGTACCACTCCTTTCAGCTAAGAACAGGAAACTGAGGCTACAATTTGCACAAGCTCATCGAAATTGGACAATTGAAGATTGGAAATACGTTGCCTGGTCTGATGAGTCTCGATTTCTGCTGCGACATTCGGATGGTAGGGTCAGAATTTGGCGTCAACAACATGAAAGCATGGATCCATCCTGCCTTGTATCAACGGTTCAGGCTGGTGGTGGTGGTGTCATGGTGTGGGGAATATTTTCTTGGCACTCTTTGGGCCCCTTGGTACCAATTGAGCATCGTTGCAACGCCAAAGCCTACCTGAGTATTGTTGCTGACCATGTCCATCCCTTTATGACCACAATGTACCCAACATCTGATGGCTACTTTCAGCAGGATAATGCGCCATGTCATAAAGCTGGAATCATCTCAGACTGGTTTCTTGAACATGACAATGAGTTCACTGTACTCCAATGGCCTCCACAGTCACCAGATCTCAATCCAATAGAGCATCTTTGGGATGTGGTGGAACGGGAGATTCGCATCATGGATGTGCAGCCGACAAATCTGCGGCAACTGTGTGATGCCATCATGTCAATATGGACCAAAATCTCTGAGGAATGCTTCCAGCACCTTGTTGAATCTATGCCACGAAGAATTGAGGCAGTTCTGAAGGCAAAAGGGGGTCCAACCCGTTACTAGCATGGTGTACCTAATAAAGTGGCCGGTGAGTATATATATATATATATATATATATATATATATATATATATATATATATATATATATATATATATATATATGACCTATTCTCAGACCCCGGAGCGATCAGTTGTTCCAGACAGTCTTCAAGTTGCAGGCACAGCTACTCCTCAGTATACAGTAGGTTCCAGCACCAGCATTATTGAAAACAATGGGAGGAACAACCAGTGACAGAACTGGGGTTGTGGCTCCTCTTCTCCCCAGTCCTTGGATCTCTCCAGACACTCCGTCCATATGCAATGAATTGGTAGTATACCATGGTGAAAAGAAGAAAACATGGATGAACATGAATTTTTAGTCGTGTCCTTTCTGGGTAGGTGAAGTATCCTGGTAAAGCAATCCAACAGTGAGAGGTGACAGTGCTCACTTAAGCCACAGGGGGTCCTACTCAAGAAAGATCCAAATAGAACGTACAAAATCTTCAACTCTCAGAAAGAACGCTATGATGGGTTATACACCAAAGATATGCAAATAATAAGCATTATATGGACGGCCACAATGGGTTCCCAATACAGCAGGCGTGACTAGCGATTAGTCCAGTGATGTCATACAGTATATACAGAATAAAATAGATAAATGAGTAAATAAGTAAATATATTGCCACACAAGCAATTCATCATCAAAGAGTTAGATAGTTACAAAAAGTCTGAGAGAGCCCAATAAATCATTTCATAGTCCATTGCAAGATATACACCAAGAACAGATCAATAAGAAAATCAGTAAAAATACATAAAGTCTGCTCAAAAGCACAAAAATCATTGTCTAAGAGTTAAAGGGGCTCTATGATTGGGAAAAGTTATTCTTAGATAAGCACATCCTTGCATAGGCTTTAGAAAGGCTATTCCACACCTACCTTTAGTATGTAAATTGCCTCAGTAGACTTTGAATAAGCCCGTTTTTATTCATATGTTAATGAGTTTAGACTGTGCACCGGAAGTGTCTGTATGCACTGTCTGCTCTATGTGTATGTATAGCAGAGAAGACTCATCAGCACAGCAGCCTCTGCTATACATATATACAGTACATATAGAGCAGACAGTGCACACAGACACTTACGGTGCACGGTCTAAGCTCATTAACATTTGACTTATTCAAAATCTACTGAGGCAATTTACATACAAAAGGTACGTGTGAAATAGCCTATCCAAAAATGACTTTTCCCAAAGATAGAGCCCCTTTAAGTGGATTAAATTTAGACTGAGATACCAGTAAGTCTCCACTTGATGTCAGTATTGCTGCAAGTCCAAAGATAAGACTAGATCACTTTAATATTTCCTATACTGGGAATAAGGAATATGGGACAAACAAGTAAGGCTGTGTTAAAAAGGCCATTCTACTCCGACCTTCCATTCTTTTCTTTTCTCCACGGTTTCTGATAAAATCTGTTTCTTCTGTTATGCTAATTACGATCACAGAGCACCGGGGGCGCTCTCCCTGTGCTCTGAGCACCCCTACATTATAATCTTCCACCGCCCCTTAGCTCATCGTGTTCACTCCCCTCTTCCTCTTCTCCGTCTCTTCTGCCTTTCGCAGATATCGAACGCAGCGCTGTAACAGACCACCATAAAATGGAGAAGAAAAGAATGGAAGGTCGGAGTAGAATGGTCCTTGTAAAAGGTATTCCAACATGCCATTGATTAAAAAGGTGTTTTTCTAATGATAAATCACATCTAGAGGATCATACAAATGATAGAACGTTCCAAATAAAGAATGCGGACAACATAAAATGATATAGTCCTTTCCAGAGTATATAAAGGGAGTCTATCATTGCTATGTTACATTTGTAAATAAGCCCGTCATTATATAAAAGTATCTGTAGCTCACCATACAAAGGATCTTCTAAGCAGCATGAACCTCAGGGCGCACAAAGCTTCTCCGGACTTGGAGTAATATAGCAATCCTTCAATTCAGAATAAAAATCGTCATCTCTCTGAAGTTAGCAGAAAATGTAACTTTTAATCCATAAGAATAAAAATATACAAACAAGAGAAGAAAAAAAGGAAGAAAAAAAAAAAGTTTTTTTTTCCGCTTTCCATTGATTTCAATGGGTTTTTCAAGGCAGAATCTGCATGAAGATTGCTCATGTCACTTTTTTTTTCCTCTAGCTGAAAAAAATCAGATAGAGGAGAAAACTGCTACTGACTACCATGGAAATGAATGGGAGACAGTTTTTGTGGTGGATACCGCCTCAAAATCAACCTGCAAAACCCCATGTGAACCCTTTCCAGGCTCATGTTTTTATGTATAATATATGTAATAATAAGAACATAAAAGAAAGAACAACTTTATTAAACAATGGCTCGGTAAAGTGGTGTTGACATTACCGCCGCTGTCCACTGTTTCCATCGTAAACCCTGGGGAAACTGGACAGGGGACGGCTTGCCGGTGGTCAGCTTTATAACCCCTTCATTTGTACGTGCAGGACTTTCTGTCTGTGCAACAAAAAAAAAACATTTCCAGGCGGAGAGGCCGCATATGGACACCGGTGGTCACCTTTAAAAATCCATTCAAAACAGTGGGTTTTAAAGCTGACCGATGAAATGGTACATAGATGCCAATCTGTATTCTAAGTACTGCTTATACATAATCTTGTAAGCAGATCTGCGTGTACTTGTACTGATATTATATACTGATAATATCCTATGCATATATCTGGCTGTCCATAATAAGAAATGTATAGAATCTGCATATACTTTATGCTGAGTACCAGTGGCGTAACTACCGTGGTAGCAGCTGCCACAGGGTCCGGGCCATTAGGGGGCCCGTTGACAGCCGCTACCGCTGCGTTTTTTTTTTGTTTTCTTTTAATAGGCCGTTTAATAGGCCGTTACGGGCCCTATTTACTTGCCGATCCTGGCTGGGCCGGGATCGGTAAGTGACACCGTGGGTCCCACAAATACTATCATTATCTTTGCAGACCCCTGAGTATAATGATCAGCGGACTGGGAGAGGTAAGAGAACATAAAAAACACTGTTACTTACCTCTCCACAATCCTGCCAGGCCTCCTTCCTAGTTGTCTGACGTCTCTGACGTCACATGAACACGGCCTGCTTCCCGGGTCATGTGACGTCCGACGTCATAGAAGAAGGATGGCAGCGGAGAAGACAGCGTAGAAGCCGGGAACAGGTAAGAAACAGTAGTTTTTTTTTTGTTTTTATTCCCCCAGGTCTTCGATTATTATACTCTGGGGTCTGAAAAGACCCCAGAGTATAATAATTGTTTATGGGCGTCCACAGTGGGGCATTATACTGTGTGCAGGGGCCACTAAGGGACATAATACTGTGTGCAGAGGCCACTAAGGGACATAATACTGTGTGCAGGGGCCACTAAGGGACATAATACTGTGTGCAGAGGCCACTAAGGGACATAATACTGTGTGCAGGGGCCACTAAGCGACATAAAACTGTGTGCAGGGGCCACTAAGCGACATAATACTGTGTGCAGGGGCCACTAAGGGACATAATACTGTGTGCAGGGCCACTAAGCGACATAATACTGTGTGCAGGGCCGCTAAGGGACATAGTACTGTGTGCAGAGGCCACTAAGGGACATAATACTGTGTGCAGAGGCCACTAAGGGACATAATACTGTGTGCAGAGGCCACTAAGGGACATAATACTGTGTGCAGGGGCCACTAAGGGACATAATACTGTGTGCAGAGGCCACTAAGGGACATAATACTGTGTGCAGGGGCCACTAAGCGACATAAAACTGTGTGCAGGGGCCACTAAGCGACATAATACTGTGTGCAGAGGCCACTAAGGGACATAATACTGTGTGCAGGGGCCACTAAGCGACATAAAACTGTGTGCAGGGGCCACTAAGCGACATAATACTGTGTGCAGGGGCCACTAAGGGACATAATACTGTGTGCAGGGCCACTAAGCGACATAATACTGTGTGCAGGGCCGCTAAGGGACATAATACTGTGTGCAGAGGCCACTAAGGGACATAATACTGTGTGCAGAGGCCACTAAGGGACATAATACTGTGTGCAGAGGCCACTAAGGGACATAATATTGTGTGCAGAGGCCACTAAGGGACATAATACTGTGTGCAGGGGCCACTAAGCGACATAATACTGTGTGCAGGGCCACTAAGCGACATAATACTGTGTGCAGGGGCCACTAAGCGACATTATACTGTGTGCAGGGGCCACTAAGCGACATAATACTGTGTGCAGGGCCACTAAGTGACATAATACTGTGTGCAGGGCCACTAAGCGACATAATACTGTGTGCAGGGGCCACTAAGGGACATAATACTGTGTGCAGGGCCACTAAGCGACATAATACTGTGTGCAGGGCCGCTAAGGGACATAATACTGTGTGCAGAGGCCACTAAGGGACATAATACTATGTGCAGGGCCACTAAGGGACATAATACTGTGTGCAGAGGCCACTAAGGGACATAATACTGTGTGCAGGGGCCACTATGGGACATAATACTGTGTGCAGGGGCCACTAAGCGACATAATACTGTGTGCAGGGGCCACTAAGGGACATACTACTGTGTGCAGAGGCCACTAAGGGACATAATACTGTGTGCAGGGGCCACTAAGCGACATAATACTGTGTGCAGGGGCCACTAAGCGACATTATACTGTGTGCAGGGGCCACTAAGCGACATAATACTGTGTGCAGGGCCACTAAGCGACATTATACTGTGTGCAGGGGCCACTAAGCGACATAATACTGTGTGCAGGGCCACTAAGGGACATAATACTGTGTGCAGGGCCACTGAGCGACATAATACTGTGTGCAGGGCCACTAAGCGACATTATACTGTGTGCAGAGGCCACTAAGGGACATAATACTGTGTGCAGGGGCAACTAAGGGACATAATACTGTGTGCAGGGCCACTAAGCGACATTATACTGTGTGCAGGGGCCACTAAGGGACATAATACTGTGTGCAGAGGCCACTAAGGGACATAATACTGTGTGCAGGGGCCACTAAGGGACATAATACTGTGTGCAGAGGCCACTAAGCGACATAATACTGTGTGTAGGGGCCACTATGGGAGATAATACTGTGTGCAGGGGCCACTAAGGGACATAATACTGTGTGCAGGGGCCACTAAGGGACATAATAGAGTGCGGAGGAGGGGGTCAGTCGAGGTCTTTGGCGTCGGTGTCGGTTGGGGGGGGGACCATGTCATAAGTTCGCCACGGAGCCCCGCCATTCCTAGTTACGCCACTGGTGAGTACAGACAGCCAGTAACACTGCTATTATGCACAAACTGCAAAATACAAGTAGACAAATCATATGGAAACATTACAAAATTGGGAAGTGAAATTATTATACTTTGTGGTCGCTTCAGACCCCAGAATATAATAAGTGGAGGCCCAGGGTAGGTGTGGAAACATAATAAACAGTTATACTCACCTTCCTTCACCTCTCCTGGGCACCATGTGCTGCTCCATCCTTGTGGTCCTCTTCTAGCCTCCTGGGTGACATCACACAACCTGGTGACCTGTAATTTGGCCTCAGCAGTCCCATGGGGCACGGCAATGTCATGACACTTGCAGAAAGCCAGAAGAGGACCCCAAGGAAGCGACAGACACTCTCACCAGCTCATGACAAACTTGTTTATTCCAAACTGAATATTCTTTGGGCCAAACCATCCAAATCCAAAATGAAACAAATCTTTAGAGGTTCGTCCATCTCTAGTCTACCCTTGCCCGCCATTTGTGCCATCATCGTACTAATATTATAAATGTGAAAGTATGTGTGTTTGGATGTTTGTCTGTTTGGATGTTTAGATGTTTGGATGTTTGTTCCTCAACACCGATTTGGGTCAAATTTTCAACAAACATAGTTCCTAGGCAGGATTGAACGATAGGCTACTTTTCGTCACAATCGCAGACATACGTTTTTGCCAGGACCCCCACAAAACCACAGCTTATACCACCAGCTCTGCAATCCCACACACTTTTTAGCATAGCACGCCACAAACTCCCTATTGCCCTCTCGGGCCCACCTCCTAACCCCAGGCAGGGGAGGAGGCCGAGGCCGGGGTCAGGGGGTGGGTGCAAAGGGGTCAGGGGGGGGGAAGGGGGGTTGGAAAGGGGATGCAATTACACCTAGACGGGCGAACGGATTTGGCTGAAATTGCGCACATACATATCTTGGGTCCCAGATTGAACGATAGGCTACATGGAATTCCCGTTCACCACCGCAATTCACTCCCGTGACCAGTGCTTTTCACTTTTCAATTAGCTGCAGGATCTTGGACGCTGTAGGACCTGGGATGTCATCCCAGCCCCATCAGTAGCTCACCTGGATGGGTGCCGCTTCTCTATGTGGGTGGAGCTATCGGCCGGCCGGCGTTCACAAGAACATGGTGGCTCTCAGAGGTCCAGAGTGGCCTGAACCAGCGCCAGTATTCTGGGGCAGCGAGAAGTGCGTACGCTGCCCCGCCTGTGTGGGCTTACCACAGGACCGCAGTACTCTGCTGCGGCCAGGCAGTGGGTCGCCTGCGCCGTGGTCTGGAGCGCCGATTCGGCCTGCTGTCCCGTGCCGGCTGCAGCCTCTGGACTCTGCATGTTCATCGGGGATGTCACCGATGTCTGCTCAGGGCTATCTACAGTGTAATTCGGCCGCAGGAGAAGGGTCGTGACGACAGGTGAGTTAGGGGACTTTGCGAAGGGAGAGGGGTGGGGTGTTGGGAGTGAGGAGGTTGCCGGTCCAGTGGGGGACGTGGGAATGGGGGGGCCTGGGCAAGTAAACCCGGGGGCCCCTGGAAGGGGGACGGGGACAGGGCCGCCACAGCGTCCCCAGATGGAATGGGGGCACATGGCTTGCCGCGGGAGGGGGACCCTCATAGGCAGCCTTATAACACCGATGCACGGGGAGCCCAGGGTTTGGTGAGGCCGTGGGCGCAGGTTGGTGGGGGGAAAGGTGACACAGGGTCTGGGGGACGGGAAAGGGGTCACTGGGTAGGTAACGAAAACAGAAAGAGAAACACCGAGCGCCAAATATAGTGTAGTATTCTCACACGTGGAAGAAATATTTTCGTGTAAAAGACCAATTGGCCTCTTACCATCTCATGTTGTGAAACGTCACAACATCAAATTAAACCAATAATATTGACCGTAATGGCAGCACCTGTCTCCCTTCTTGTGGACCAAGGCACACAGTAGTAATGGAAAAATAAGAGTCCCTCAGGGTCATAACCCAATCAGGCGTGGAGGTATAGGGAAACGTGCGCACAAGACCAATCAGCTTATATCCTTCCAATAAATGTATTCTTTAAAATATAGGCACAACGCGTTTCGGGCTATCTGCCCTTCTTCAGGTGCAATTAAAACTCGGCTGGCAGCCCTCCGAGGTTGGTACCGATAGGTATAAGAGCTCATAGAGCTCACAATGTACATTTTTATCTATCAGTATGTCTTAGGAATATGGGATGGAAATCCATGCAAACAGGAGGAGAACATACAAACTCCTTGCAGATGGTTTTCTGCCCTTGACGGGATTTGAACACCAGGACTCCAGCGCTGCAAGGCTGCAGTGCTAACCACTGAGCCACCGTGTGGCCCCTTATTTATATGATTTTTCTGATGAATATACAATTTTACCTGCAGAACCAGGTGGCCAATAAGATGATTTTATCAACTGTTTTCTGGGTAAAACTGCTGGTAGGCTGTAAAAATAGCAAAACTGCACAGTCAGTATGTCTGCACAATGCAGGTACAAAACAGATACACAGTGCACATCCCCAAATGAATGCAATTTTTAGCAATAGTTTCCTTGGGGGAGCATAAATGCGTTTGACATGCAGTGCAAATTTTCTGGGTAAGCAAGGGCCAAAAATTTCTGAAAATTTCCTTGTTTCAGCTGCCAATGTTACATGTTCAAGGGTCCTGGCTGACAGAGGCCATTGACAGATAAATTGGCTGCTGGTGACATGCATGGATCAACTGGGTCCTCCAAAAGGACAACCTTCATCTATGTAAGAGACCCCACCATGATGCCTCTATAACCTAGGCCGGGGCCAGATGTCACAGATTTGCTGAGAATTTCTATAACAAATTGTGCACCTCAAGGCTCCGTTCCCACAGAGTAACGCGCTGTGTCAGAGTGCTGTAAAACAGAATCCCATTGACTTCAATGGGTGCCATCTTACGCGCACTACACTTTGAAATCAACGGGAGGCTTTTTAACCCATTGATTTCAATGTGTAGCGCGCGTAATACGGCACCCATTGAAGTCAATGGGATTCTGTTTTACAGCGCTCACTCTGACACGTGTTTACGTGTCAGAATGAGCGGCGCATTACTCTGTAGGAACGGAGCCTCAATCTGCAGCAGTTTACAATATAGTACAAGTGTATGTGAGGTTTTATAACCCATTCAGATGTACCATAAAAATGACACATAAATATCACAGCATGTCGTGGATTTTCATCTCTGCAGCATCTTCACTCTACGGCATAAATCCCAGGCATTTTTTTTTTATTGTGGATTCGCATTTGCTCTTGGAGGATGGTCAGAAACCGTTCTTTATTTGTGGCAAATTTGTGAGTGAGCCCATTCCCTTGGATGACCCATGCAGGTCTCAGGACGCTTTATTGTTGGCACCCAATGACCCCGAAGCATGATGAGTTTGCAAGTTGCAAAAGCAGTGAGACAAAAAGTCTATAGATATTTATTATCAATGTAATCGTACTGACCCATTAAATAAAATAAATATATGTTAGGTATGGTGAATGGAGTAAAATATAAAATGCAAAATCAATATCGGAATCGGTGTTTTATATTCCACACATTAAAGAGAGTTAATACAAGTGAATGAGTTAGTAATATGTGTCTTATCCTGCAATAAACAAGACCTTATACAGTAATGTGAATAGACAGATAAAAAGGCCTTGTTGCTAAAACAGTGTTGGCATTTAAAGGGTTAAATCCTCCGGCTGCATCATATGTCACCATGGTAACCGCAGCCACAACCAATAGGATTGCAGGACAGGAATTAGAAAAATCAGTTATCTGCCGTCAGTTATTAGATGAGAGAAGACGTCCACGTGAGCGCTCTGCAGACGGGAGGACTTTGGTAAGTGACCGGGATCTAATACTGAAGATCTTATGACATGACTGATCATTACACAGACTGTATTACAGGGAACACTAGGGGGCGACTGTGAGTAACTGACCAGTATTAGTCTCTCTTCACATCAGCTTCTCCCTGTTTATAGGAAACATTTACATTAATGTCTCCAGTCATTTTTAATAAGATTTCATGTGCAATGGGACACTTGTAGCTTCTCTCCCATCCCCCAGCTCCCTGTGGGGTTCCCTTAAAGGTAGGAAAGAGGCGACAGTATGGCCAGGACAAATGTATGAGCTTCAGTATAAGCTGGTGGGAGATCATCACATTACATCAGATGTATAACAATGTGATTACATAGGCTCCATACATGACTCATATTTAGGTTTAGGGGGGGGGGACCCCTAAATATATCAATTCTGTCATATTATATATATCTCAATGCTGCATGACTTACCATGACGGACTTCACTGGACTAGAAGATCTTCTGGTTAATTAGTTAATTGTCTCCTAATAAATAAGAGCAATGTATATTGTTATTGTGCCAGTGACTTCTATTGTACAGACACTATTCTATTAGGTCCAGATAACTGATCCTACCTGGCCCCTCCATACACCTGGCCCTGATAGAAATGCTTATTATCCCCTATTATCTTACTTTATATATCTGTAATATGTGATAAAGTGACAGACGGGGGTCCCCGGGCCCACCAGAGGACATTATAGTCAATGCTGGCCCTCTATGGATACAGAACATAGGTATGCCCACTATTACTTCTACCATTGATTGTAGTGTGCTGTCACTCGGTAGTTGTTAGTTTGGGTGCTCAGAAAAGGCATCTCACCGCCATAACGATGTACAAAAGGAATTGCTGGCACTCACAGGGAATCATGAAGAAATACATATTTATTTGCATCTAAAAGGGAGGGAGATGTGAGGCCTGGAGGGAGAGAGGAGAGAGATGTGAGGCCAGGAGGGAGAGAGGAGAAAGACTAGAGGCCAGGAGGGAGAGAGATGTGAGGCATGAGGGAGAGAGGAGAGAGATGTGAGGCCTTGAGGGAGAGAGGAGTGAGGCCAGGAGGGATAGAGGAGAGAGATGTGAGGCCTGGAGGAAGAGAGGAGACAAAAGGCCTGGAGGGAGAGAGGAGAGAGATGTGAGGCCTGGAGGGAGAGAGGAGAGAAATGTGAGGCCTGAAGGGAAAGAGAAGTGAGGCCTGGAGGGAGAGAGGAGAGAGATGTGAGACCTGGAGGGAGAGAAGAGAGAGATGTGAGGCCAGCAGGGAGAGAGGAGAGAGATGTGAGGCCTGGAGGGAGAGAGATGTGAGGCCTGGAGGGAGAGAGGAGAGAGATGTGAGGCCTGGAGGGAGAGAGGAGAGAAATGTGAGGCCTGAAGGGAGAGAGGAGAGAGATGTGAGGCCTAGAGGGAGAGAGGAGAGAGATGGGAGGCCTGGAGGGAAAGAGGAGAGAGATGTGAGGCCTGGAGGGAGAGAGGAGAGAGATCTGAGGCCTGGAGGGAGAGAGGAGAGAAATGTGAGGCCTGGAGGGAAAGAGAAGAGAGATGTGAGGCCTGGAGGGAGAAAGGAGAGAGATGTGAGGCCAGGAGGGAGAGATGAGAGAGATGTGAGGCCTGGAGGGAAAGAGGAGAGAGATGTGAGGCCTGAAGGGAGAGAGGAGAGAGACTAGAGGTCAGGAGGGAGAGAGGAGAGAGACGTGAGGCCTGGAGGGAGAGAGGAGAGAGATGTGAGGCCTGGAGGGGGAGAGGAGAGAAATGTGAGGCCTGGAGGCAGAGAGGAGAGAGATGTGAGGCCTGGAGGGAGAGAGGAGAAAGATGTTAGGCCTGGAGGGAGAGAGGTGAGAGATGTGAGGCCTGGAGGGAGAGAGGAGAGATGTGAGTACTGGAGGGAGAGAGGAGAGAGATGTGAGGCCTGGAGGGAGAGAGGATAGAGATGTGAGGCCTGGAGGGAGAGAGACTAGAGGCCAGGAGGGAGAGAGGAGAGAGATGTGAGGCCTGGAGGGAGAGAGGAGAGAGATGTGAGGCCAGGAGGGAGAGAAAAGAGAGATGTGAGGCCTGGAGGGAGAGAGGAGAGAGATGTGAGGCCTGGAGGGAAAGAAGAGAGAGAGATGTGAGGCCTGGAGGGAGAGAGGAGAGAGATCTGAGGCCTGGAGGGAGAGAGGTGAGAGATGTGAGGCCTGGAGGGAGAGAGGAGAGATGTGAGTCCTGGAGGGAGAGAGGAGAGAGATGTGAGGCCTGGAGGGAGAGAGGATAGAGATGTGAGGCCTGGAGGGAGAGAGGAGAGAGACTAGAGGCCAGGAGGGAGAGAGGAGAGAGATGTGAGGCCTGGAGGGAGAGAGGAGAGAGATGTGAGGCCAGGAGGGAGAGAACAGAGAGATGTGAGGCCTGGAGAGAGAGAGGAGAGAGATCTGAGGCCTGGAGGGAGAGAGGAGAGAAATGTGAGACCTGGAGGGAAAGAGAAGAGAGATGTGAGGCCTGGAGGGAGAGAGGAGAGAAATGTGAGGCCTGGAGGGAAAGAGAAGAGAGATGTGAGGCCTGGAGGGAAAAAGGAGAGAGATGTGAGGCCAGGAGGGAGAGATGAGAGGGATGTGAGGCCTGGAGGGAGAGAGGAGAGAGATCTGAGGCCTGGAGGGAGAGAGGAGAGAAATGTGAGGCCTGGAGGGAAAGAGAAGAGAGATGTGAGGCCTGGAGGGAGAAAGGAGAGAGATGTGAGGCCAGGAGGGAGAGATGAGAGAGATGTGAGGCCTGGAGGGAAAGAGGAGAGAGATGTGAGGCCTGGAGGGAGAGAGGTGAGAGATGTGAGGCCTGAAGGGAGAGAGGAGAGAGATGTGAGGCCTGAAGGAAGAGAGGAGAGAGACGTTAGGCCAGGAGGGAGAGAGGAGAGAGATGTGAGGCCTGGAGGGAGAGAGGAGAGAGATGTGAGGCCTGGAGGGGGAGAGGAAAGAAATGTGAGGCCAGGAGGGAGAGATGAGAGAGATTTAAGGCCTGGAGGGAAAGAGGAGAGAGATGTGAGGCCTGGAGGGAAAGATGAGAGAGATGTGAGGCCTGGAGCGAGAGAGGAGAGAGATGTGAGGCCTGAAGGGAGAGAGGAGAGAGACTAGAGGTCAGGAGGGAGAGAGGAGAGAGACGTGAGACCTGGAGGGAGAGAGGAGAGAGATGTGAGGCCTGGAGGGGGAGAGGAGAGAAATGTGAGGCCTGGAGGCAGAGAGGAGAGAGATGTGAGGCCTGGAGGGAGAGAGGAGAAAGATGTTAGGCCTGGAGGGAGAGAGGTGAGAGATGTGAGGCCTGGAGGGAGAGAGGAGAGATGTGAGTACTGGAGGGAGAGAGGAGAGAGATGTGAGGCCTGGAGGGAGAGAGGATAGAGATGTGAGGCCTGGAGGGAGAGAGTCTAGAGGCCAGGAGGGAGAGAGGAGAGAGATGTGAGGCCTGGAGGGAGAGAGGAGAGAGATGTGAGGCCAGGAGGGAGAGAACAGAGAGATGTGAGGCCTGGAGGGAGAGAGGAGAGAGATGTGAGGCCTGGAGGGAAAAAAGAGAGAGATGTGAGGCCTGGAGGGAGAGAGGAGAGAGATCTGAGGCCTGGAGGGAGAGAGGTGAGAGATGTGAGGCCTGGAGGGAGAGAGGAGAGATGTGAGTCCTGGAGGGAGAGAGGAGAGAGATGTGAGGCCTGGAGGGAGAGAGGATAGAGATGTGAGGCCTGGAGGGAGAGAGGAGAGAGACTAGAGGCCAGGAGGGAGAGAGGAGAGAGATGTGAGGCCTGGAGGGAGAGAGGAGAGAGATGTGAGGCCAGGAGGGAGAGAACAGAGAGATGTGAGGCCTGGAGGGAGAGAGGAGAGAGATCTGAGGCCTGGAGGGAGAGAGGAGAGAAATGTGAGGCCTGGAGGGAAAGAGAAGAGAGATGTGAGGCCTGGAGGGAGAGAGGAGAGAAATGTGAGGCCTGGAGGGAAAGAGAAGAGAGATGTGAGGCCTGGAGGGAAAAAGGAGAGAGATGTGAGGCCAGGAGGGAGAGATGAGAGAGATGTGAGGCCTGGAGGGAGAGAGGAGAGAGATCTGAGGCCTGGAGGGAGAGAGGAGAGAAATGTGAGGCCTGGAGGGAAAGAGAAGAGAGATGTGAGGCCTGGAGGGAGAAAGGAGAGAGATGTGAGGCCAGGAGGGAGAGATGAGAGAGATATGAGGCCTGGAGGGAAAGAGGAGAGAGATGTGAGGCCTGGAGGGAGAGAGGTGAGAGATGTGAGGCTTGAAGGGAGAGAGAAGAGAGATGTGAGGCCTGAAGGAAGAGAGGAGAGAGACGTTAGGCCAGGAGGGAGAGAGGAGAGAGATGTGAGGCCTGGAGGGAGAGAGGAGAGAGATGTGAGGCCTGGAGGGGGAGAGGAGAGAAATGTGAGGCCAGGAGGGAGAGATGAGAGAGATTTGAGGCCTGGAGGGAGAGAGGAGAGAGATGTGAGGCCTGGAGGGAAAGATGAGAGAGATGTGAGGCCTGGAGCGAGAGAGGAGAGAGATGTGAGGCCTGAAGGGAGAGAGGAGAGAGACTAGAGGTCAGGAGGGAGAGAGGAGAGAGACGTGAGGCCTGGAGGGAGAGAGGAGAGAGATGTGAGGCCTGGAGGGGGAGAGGAGAGAAATGTGAGGGCTGGAGGCAGAGAGGAGAGAGATGTGAGGCCTGGAGGGAGAGAGGAGAAAGATGTTAGGCCTGGAGGGAGAGAGGTGAGAGATGTGAGGCCTGGAGGGAGAGAGGAGAGATGTGAGTACTGGAGGGAGAGAGGAGAGAGATGTGAGGCCTGGAGGGAGAGAGGATAGAGATGTGAGGCCTGGAGGGAGAGAGACTAGAGGCCAGGAGGGAGAGAGGAGAGAGATGTGAGGCCTGGAGGGAGAGAGGAGAGAGATGTGAGGCCAGGAGGGAGAGAACAGAGAGATGTGAGGCCTGGAGGGAGAGAGGAGAGAGATGTGAGGCCTGGAGGGAAAGAAGAGAGAGATGTGAGGCCTGGAGGGAGAGAGGAGAGAGATCTGAGGCCTGGAGGGAGAGAGGTGAGAGATGTGAGGCCTGGAGGGAGAGAGGAGAGATGTGAGTCCTGGAGGGAGAGAGGTGAGAGATGTGAGGCCTGAAGGGAGAGAGAAGAGAGATGTGAGGCCTGAAGGAAGAGAGGAGAGAGACGTTAGGCCAGGAGGGAGAGAGGAGAGAGATGTGAGGCCTGGAGGGAGAGAGGAGAGAGATGTGAGGCCTGGAGGGGGAGAGGAGAGAAATGTGAGGCCAGGAGGGAGAGATGAGAGAGATTTGAGGCCTGGAGGGAAAGAGGAGAGAGATGTGAGGCCTGGAGGGAAAGATGAGAGAGATGTGAGGCCTGGAGCGAGAGAGGAGAGAGATGTGAGGCCTGAAGGGAGAGAGGAGAGAGACTAGAGGCCAGGAGGGAGAGAGGAGAGAGACGTGAGGCCTGGAGGGAGAGAGGAGAGAGATGTGAGGCCTGGAGAGGGAGAGGAGAGAAATGTGAGGCCTGGAGGCAGAGAGGAGAGAGATGTGAGGCCAGGAGGGAGAGAACAGAGAGATGTGAGGCCTGGAGGGAGAGAGGAGAGAGATGTGAGGCCTGGAGGGAAAGAAGAGAGAGATGTGAGGCCTGGAGGGAGAGAGGAGAGAGATCTGAGGCCTGGAGGGAGAGAGGTGAGAGATGTGAGGCCTGGAGGGAGAGAGGAGAGATGTGAGTCCTGGAGGGAGAGAGGAGAGAGATGTGAGGCCTGGAGGGAGAGAGGATAGAGATGTGAGGCCTGGAGGGAGAGAGGAGAGAGACTAGAGGCCAGGAGGGAGAGAGGAGAGAGATGTGAGGCCTGGAGGGAGAGAACAGAGAGATGTGAGGCCTGGAGGGAGAGAGGAGAGAGATGTGAGGCCTGGAGGGAGAGAGGATAGAGATGTGAGGCCTGGAGGGAGAGAGGAGAGAGACTAGAGGCCAGGAGGGAGAGAGGAGAGAGATGTGAGGCCTGGAGGGAGAAAGGAGGGAGATGTGAGGCCAGGAGGGAGAGATGAGAGAGATGTGAGGCCTGGAGGGAAAGAGGAGAGAGATGTGAGGCCTGGAGGGAGAGAGGTGAGAGATGTGAGGCCTGAAGGGAAAGAGAAGAGAGATGTGAGGCCTGAAGGAAGAGAGGAGAGAGACGTTAGGCCAGGAGGGAGAGAGGAGAGAGATGTGAGGCCTGGAGGGAGAGAGGATAGAGATGTGAGGCCTGGAGGGAGAGAGACTAGAGGCCAGGAGGGAGAGAGGAGAGAGATGTGAGGCCTGGAGGGAGAGAGGAGAGAGATGTGAGGCCAGGAGGGAGAGAACAGAGAGATGTGAGGCCTGGAGGGACAGAGGAGAGAGATGTGAGGCCTTGAGGGAAAGAAGAGAGAGATGTGAGGCCTGGAGGGGGAGAGGAGAGAAATGTGAGGCCAGGAGGGAGAGATGAGAGAGATTTGAGGCCTGGAGGGAAAGAGGAGAGAGATGTGAGGCCTGGAGGGAAAGATGAGAGAGATGTGAGGCCTGGAGCGAGAGAGGAGAGAGATGTGAGGCCTGAAGGGAGAGAGGAGAGAGACTAGAGGTCAGGAGGGAGAGAGGAGAGAGACGTGAGGCCTGGAGGGAGAGAGGAGAGAGATGTGAGGCCTGGAGGGGGAGAGGAGAGAGATGTGAGGCCTGGAGGGAGAGAGGAGAGAGATGTGAGGCCTGGAGGGGGAGAGGAGAGAAATGTGCGGCCAGGAGGGAGAGATGAGAGAGATTTGAGGCCTGGAGGGAAAGAGAAGAGAGATGTGAGGCCTGGAGGGAAAGATGAGAGAGATGTGAGGCCTGGAGCGAGAGAGGAGAGAGATGTGAGGCCTGAAGGGAGAGAGGAGAGAGACTAGAGGTCAGGAGGGAGAGAGGAGAGAGACGTGAGGCCTGGAGGGAGAGAGGAGAGAGATGTGAGGCCTGGAGGGGGAGAGGAGAGAAATGTGAGGCCTGGAGGCAGAGAGGAGAGAGATGTGAGGCCTGGAGGGAGAGAGGAGAAAGATGTTAGGCCTGGAGGGAGAGAGGTGAGAGATGTGAGGCCTGGAGGGAGAGAGGAGAGATGTGAGTACTGGAGGGAGAGAGGAGAGAGATGTGAGGCCTGGAGGGAGAGAGGATAGAGATGTGAGGCCTGGAGGGAGAGAGACTAGAGGCCAGGAGGGAGAGAGGAGAGAGATGTGAGGCCTGGAGGGAGAGAGGAGAGAGATGTGAGGCCAGGAGGGAGAGAACAGAGAGATGTGAGGCCTGGAGGGAGAGAGGAGAGAGATGTGAGGCCTGGAGGGAAAGAAGAGAGAGATGTGAGGCCTGGAGGGAGAGAGGAGAGAGATCTGAGGCCTGGAGGGAGAGAGGTGAGAGATGTGAGGCCTGGATGGAGAGAGGAGAGATGTGAGTCCTGGAGGGAGAGAGGAGAGAGATGTGAGGCCTGGAGGGAGAGAGGATAGAGATGTGAGGCCTGGAGGGAGAGAAGAGAGAGACTAGAGGCCAGGAGGGAGAGAGGAGAGAGATGTGAGGCCTGGAGGGAGAGAGGAGAGAGATGTGAGGCCAGGAGGGAGAGAACAGAGAGATGTGAGGCCTGGAGAGAGAGAGGAGAGAGATCTGAGGCCTGGAGGGAGAGAGGAGAGAAATGTGAGGCCTAGAGGGAAAGAGAAGAGAGATGTGAGGCCTGGAGGGAGAGAGGATAGAAATGTGAGGCCTGGAGGGAAAGAGAAGAGAGATGTGAGGCCTGGAGGGAAAAAGGAGAGAGATGTGAGGCCAGGAGGGAGAGATGAGAGAGATGTGAGGCCTGGAGGAAGAGAGGAGAGAGATCTGAGGCCTGGAGGGAGAGAGGAGAGAAATGTGAGGCCTGGAGGGAAAGAGAAGAGAGATGTGAGGCCTGGAGGGAGAAAGGAGAGAGATGTGAGGCCAGGAGGGAGAGATGAGAGAGATGTGAGGCCTGGAGGGAAAGAGGAGAGAGATGTGAGGCCTGGAGGGAGAGAGGTGAGAGATGTGAGGCCTGAAGGGAGAGAGGAGAGAGATGTGAGGCCTGAAGGAAGAGAGGAGAGAGACGTTAGGTCAGGAGGGAGAGAGGAGAGAGATGTGAGGCCTGGAGGGAGAGAGGAGAGAGATGTGAGGCCTGGAGGGGGAGAGGAGAGAAATGTGAGGCCAGGAGGGAGAGATGAGAGAGATTTAAGGCCTGGAGGGAAAGAGGAGAGAGATGTGAGGCCTGGAGGGAAAGATGAGAGAGATGTGAGGCCTGGAGCAGGAGAGGAGAGAGATGTGAGGCCTGAAGGGAGAGAGGAGAGAGACTAGAGGTCAGGAGGGAGAGAGGAGAGAGACGTGAGGCCTGGAGGGAGAGAGGAGAGAGATGTATGGCCTGGAGGGGGAGAGGAGAGAAATGTGAGGCCTGGAGGCAGAGAGGAGAGAGATGTGAGGCCTGGAGGGAGAGAGGAGAAAGATGTTAGGCCTGGAGGGAGAGAGGTGAGAGATGTGAGGCCTGGAGGGAGAGAGGAGAGATGTGAGTACTGGAGGGAGAGAGGAGAGAGATGTGAGGCCTGGAGGGAGAGAGGATAGAGATGTGAGGCCTGGAGGGAGAGAGACTAGAGGCCAGGAGGGAGAGAGGAGAGAGATGTGAGGCCTGGAGGGAGAGAGGAGAGAGATGTGAGGCCAGGAGGGAGAGAACAGAGAGATGTGAGGCCTGGAGGGACAGAGGAGAGAGATGTGAGGCCTTGAGGGAAAGAAGAGAGAGATGTGAGGCCTGGAGGGAGAGAGGAGAGAGATCTGAGGCCTGGAGGGAGAGAGGTGAGAGATGTGAGGCCTGGAGGGAGAGAGGAGAGATGTGAGTCCTGGAGGGAGAGAGGAGAGAGATGTGAGGCCTGGAGGGAGAGAGGATAGAGATGTGAGGCCTGGAGGGAGAGAGGAGAGAGACTAGAGGCCAGGAGGGAGAGAGGAGAGAGATGTGAGGCCTGGAGGGAGAGAGGAGAGAGATGTGAGGCCAGGAGGGAGAGAACAGAGAGATGTGAGGCCTGGAGGGAGAGAGGAGAGAGATCTGAGGCCTGGAGGGAGAGAGGAGAGAAATGTGAGGCCTGGAGGGAAAGAGAAGAGAGATGTGAGGCCTGGAGGGAGAGAGGAGAGAAATGTGAGGCCTGGAGGGAAAGAGAAGAGAGATGTGAGGCCTGGAGGGAAAAAGGAGAGAGATGTGAGGCCAGGAGGGAGAGATGAGAGAGATGTGAGGCCTGGAGGGAGAGAGGAGAGAGATCTGAGGCCTGGAGGGAGAGAGGAGAGAAATGTGAGGCCTGGAGGGAAAGAGAAGAGAGATGTGAGGCCTGGAGGGAGAAAGGAGAGAGATGTGAGGCCAGGAGGGAGAGATGAGAGAGATGTGAGGCCTGGAGGGAAAGAGGAGAGAGATGTGAGGCCTGGAGGGAGAGAGGTGAGAGATGTGAGGCCTGAAGGGAGAGAGAAGAGAGATGTGAGGCCTGAAGGAAGAGAGGAGAGAGACGTTAGGCCAGGAGGGAGAGAGGAGAGAGATGTGAGGCCTGGAGGGAGAGAGGAGAGAGATGTGAGGCCTGGAGGGGGAGAGGAGAGAAATGTGAGGCCAGGAGGGAGAGATGAGAGAGATTTGAGGCCTGGAGGGAAAGAGGAGAGAGATGTGAGGCCTGGAGGGAAAGATGAGAGAGATGTGAGGCCTGGAGCGAGAGAGGAGAGAGATGTGAGGCCTGAAGGGAGAGAGGAGAGAGACTAGAGGTCAGGAGGGAGAGAGGAGAGAGACGTGAGGCCTAGAGGGAGAGAGGAGAGAGATGTGAGGCCTGGAGGGGGAGAGGAGAGAAATGTGAGGCCTGGAGGCAGAGAGGAGAGAGATGTGAGGCCTGGAGGGAGAGAGGAGAAAGATGTTAGGCCTGGAGGGAGAGAGGTGAGAGATGTGAGGCCTGGAGGGAGAGAGGAGAGATGTGAGTACTGGAGGGAGAGAGGAGAGAGATGTGAGGCCTGGAGGGAGAGAGGATAGAGATGTGAGGCCTGGAGGGAGAGAGACTAGAGGCCAGGAGGGAGAGAGGAGAGAGATGTGAGGCCTGGAGGGAGAGAGGAGAGAGATGTGAGGCCAGGAGGGAGAGAACAGAGAGATGTGAGGCCTGGAGGGAGAGAGGAGAGAGATGTGAGGCCTGGAGGGCAAGAAGAGAGAGATGTGAGGCCTGGAGGGAGAGAGGAGAGAGATCTGAGGCCTGGAGGGAGAGAGGTGAGAGATGTGAGGCCTGGAGGGAGAGAGGAGAGATGTGAGTCCTGGAGGGAGAGAGGTGAGAGATGTGAGGCCTGAAGGGAGAGAGGAGAGAGATGTGAGGCCTGAAGGAAGAGAGGAGAGAGACGTTAGGCCAGGAGGGAGAGAGGAGAGAGATGTGAGGCCTGGAGGGAGAGAGGAGAGAGATGTGAGGCCTGGAGGGGGAGAGGAGAGAAATGTGAGGCCAGGAGGGAGAGATGAGAGAGATTTGAGGCCTGGAGGGAAAGAGGAGAGAGATGTGAGGCCTGGAGGGAAAGATGAGAGAGATGTGAGGCCTGGAGCGAGAGAGGAGAGAGATGTGAGGCCTGAAGGGAGAGAGGAGAGAGACTAGAGGTCAGGAGGGAGAGAGGAGAGAGACGTGAGGCCTGGAGGGAGAGAGGAGAGAGATGTGAGGCCTTGAGGGGGAGAGGAGAGAAATGTGAGGCCTGGAGGCAGAGAGGAGAGAGATGTGAGGCCTGGAGGGAGAGAGGAGAAAGATGTTAGGCCTGGAGGGAGAGAGGTGAGAGATGTTAGGCCTGGAGGGAGAGAGGTGAGAGATGTGAGTACTGGAGGGAGAGAGGAGAGAGATGTGAGGCCTGGAGGGAGAGAGGATAGAGATGTGAGGCCTGGAGGGAGAGAGACTAGAGGCCAGGAGGGAGAGAGGAGAGAGATGTTAGGCCTGGAGGGAGAGAGGAGAGAGATGTGAGGCCAGGAGGAAGAGAACAGAGAGATGTGAGGCCTGGAGGGAGAGAGGAGAGAGATGTGAGGCCTGGAGGGAAAGAAGAGAGAGATGTGAGGCCTGGAGGGAGAGAGGAGAGAGATCTGAGGCCTGGAGGGAGAGAGGTGAGAGATGTGAGGCCTGGAGGGAGAGAGGAGAGATGTGAGTCCTGGAGGGAGAGAGGAGAGAGATGTGAGGCCTGGAGGGAGAGAGGATAGAGATGTGAGGCCTGGAGGGAGAGAGGAGAGAGACTAGAGGCCAGGAGGGAGAGAGGAGAGAGATGTGAGGCCTGGAGGGAGAGAGGAGAGAGATGTGAGGCCAGGAGGGAGAGAACAGAGAGATGTGAGGCCTGGAGGGAGAGAGGAGAGAGATGTGAGGCCTGGAGGGAAAAAGGAGAGAGATGTGAGGCCTGGAGGGAGAGAGGAGAGAGATGTGAGGCCTGGAGGGGGAGAGGAGAGAAATGTGAGGCCAGGAGGGAGAGATGAGAGAGATTTGAGGCCTGGAGGGAAAGAGGAGAGAGATGTGAGGCCTGGAGGGAAAGATGAGAGAGATGTGAGGCCTGGAGCGAGAGAGGAGAGAGATGTGAGGCCTGGAGGGGGAGAGGAGAGAAATGTGAGGCCAGGAGGGAGAGATGAGAGAGATTTGAGGCCTGGAGGGAAAGAGGAGAGAGATGTGAGGCCTGGAGGGAAAGATGAGAGAGATGTGAGGCCTGGAGCGAGAGAGGAGAGAGATGTGAGGCCTGAAGGGAGAGAGGAGAGAGACTAGAGGTCAGGAGGGAGAGAGGAGAGAGACGTGAGGCCTGGAGGGAGAGAAGAGAGAGATGTGAGGCCTGGAGGGGGAGAGGAGAGAAATGTGAGGCCTGGAGGCAGAGAGGAGAGAGATGTGAGGCCTGGAGGGAGAGAGGAGAAAGATGTTAGGCCTGGAGGGACAGAGGTGAGAGATGTTAGGCCTGGAGGGAGAGAGGTGAGAGATGTGAGTACTGGAGGGAGAGAGGAGAGAGATGTGAGGCCTGGAGGGAGAGAGGATAGAGATGTGAGGCCTGGAGGGAGAGAGACTAGAGGCCAGGAGGGAGAGAGGAGAGAGATGTTAGGCCTGGAGGGAGAGAGGAGAGAGATGTGAGGCCAGGAGGAAGAGAACAGAGAGATGTGAGGCCTGGAGGGAGAGAGGTGAGAGATGTGAGGCCTGGAGGGAGAGAGGAGAGATGTGAGTCCTGGAGGGAGAGAGGAGAGAGATGTGAGGCCTGGAGGGAGAGAGGATAGAGATGTGAGGCCTGGAGGGAGAGAGGAGAGAGACTAGAGGCCAGGAGGGAGAGAGGAGAGAGATGTGAGGCCTGGAGGGAGAGAGGAGAGAGATGTGAGGCCAGGAGGGAGAGAGGAGAGAGATCTGAGGCCTGGAGGGAGAGAGGTGAGAGATGTGAGGCCTGGAGGGAGAGAGGAGAGATGTGAGTCCTGGAGGGAGAGAGGAGAGAGATGTGAGGCCTGGAGGGAGAGAGGATAGAGATGTGAGGCCTGGAGGGAGAGAGGAGAGAGACTAGAGGCCAGGAGGGAGAGAGGAGAGAGATGTGAGGCCTGGAGGGAGAGAGGAGAGAGATGTGAGGCCAGGAGGGAGAGAACAGAGAGATGTGAGGCCTGGAGGGAGAGAGGAGAGAGATGTGAGGCCTGGAGGGAAAAAGGAGAGAGATGTGAGGCCTGGAGGGAGAGAGGAGAGAGATGTGAGGCCTGGAGGGGGAGAGGAGAGAAATGTGAGGCCAGGAGGGAGAGATGAGAGAGATTTGAGGCCTGGAGGGAAAGAGGAGAGAGATGTGAGGCCTGGAGGGAAAGATGAGAGAGATGTGAGGCCTGGAGCGAGAGAGGAGAGAGATGTGAGGCCTGGAGGGGGAGAGGAGAGAAATGTGAGGCCAGGAGGGAGAGATGAGAGAGATTTGAGGCCTGGAGGGAAAGAGGAGAGAGATGTGAGGCCTGGAGGGAAAGATGAGAGAGATGTGAGGCCTGGAGCGAGAGAGGAGAGAGATGTGAGGCCTGAAGGGAGAGAGGAGAGAGACTAGAGGTCAGGAGGGAGAGAGGAGAGAGACGTGAGGCCTGGAGGGAGAGAAGAGAGAGATGTGAGGCCTGGAGGGGGAGAGGAGAGAAATGTGAGGCCTGGAGGCAGAGAGGAGAGAGATGTGAGGCCTGGAGGGAGAGAGGAGAAAGATGTTAGGCCTGGAGGGACAGAGGTGAGAGATGTTAGGCCTGGAGGGAGAGAGGTGAGAGATGTGAGTACTGGAGGGAGAGAGGAGAGAGATGTGAGGCCTGGAGGGAGAGAGGATAGAGATGTGAGGCCTGGAGGGAGAGAGACTAGAGGCCAGGAGGGAGAGAGGAGAGAGATGTTAGGCCTGGAGGGAGAGAGGAGAGAGATGTGAGGCCAGGAGGAAGAGAACAGAGAGATGTGAGGCCTGGAGGGAGAGAGGTGAGAGATGTGAGGCCTGGAGGGAGAGAGGAGAGATGTGAGTCCTGGAGGGAGAGAGGAGAGAGATGTGAGGCCTGGAGGGAGAGAGGATAGAGATGTGAGGCCTGGAGGGAGAGAGGAGAGAGACTAGAGGCCAGGAGGGAGAGAGGAGAGAGATGTGAGGCCTGGAGGGAGAGAGGAGAGAGATGTGAGGCCAGGAGGGAGAGAACAGAGAGATGTGAGGCCTGGAGGGAGAGAGGAGAGAGATGTGAGGCCTGGAGGGAGAGAGGAGAGAGATGTGAGGCCAGGAGGGAGAGAACAGAGACATGTGAGGCCTGGAGGGAGAGAGGAGAGAGATGTGAGGCCTGGAGGGAAAGAAGAGAGAGATGTGAGGCCTGGAGGGAGAGAGGAGAGAGATCTGAGGCCTGGAGGGAGAGAGGAGAGAAATGTGAGGCCTGGAGGGAAAGAGAAGAGAGATGTGAGGCCTGGAGGGAAAAAGGAGAGAGATGTGAGGCCAGGAGGGAGAGATGAGAGAGATGTGAGGCCTGGAGGGAAAGAGGAGAGAGATGTGAGGCCTGGAGGGAGAGAGGTGAGAGATGTGAGGCCTGAAGGGAGAGAGGAGAGAGATGTGAGGCCAGGAGGGAGAGAGGAGAGAGATGTGAAGCCTGAAGGGATAGAGGAGAGAAATGTGAGGCCTGGAGGGGGAGAGGAGAGAGATGTGAGGCCTGGAGGGAGAGAGGGGACAGATCTGAGGCCTGGAGGGAGAGAGGAGAGAAATGTGAGGCCTGGAGGGAGAGAGGAGAGAGATGTGAGGCCAGGAGGGAGAAAAGAGAGGGATGTGAGGCCAGGAGGGAGAGAGATGAAAGGCCAGGAGGGAGAGAGGAGAGAGATGTGAGGCCTGGAGGGAGAGAGGAGAGGGATATGAGGCCAGAAGGGAGAGAGGAGAGAGATGTGAGGCCTGGAGGGTGAGAGGAGAGAGATGTGAGGCCTGGAGGGAGAGAGATGTGAGGCCTGGAGGAAAAGAGGAGAGGGATATGAGGCCTGAAGGGAGAGAGGAGAGAGATGTGAGGCCTGAAGGGATAGAGGAGAGAGACGTGAGGCCAGGAGGGAAAGAGGAGAGAGATGTGAGGCCTGGAGGGAGAGAGGAGAGAGATGTGAGGCCTGGAGGGAGAGAGGAGAGGGATATGAGGCCTGATGGGAGAGACAAGAGAGATGTGAGGCCTGAAGGGAGAGAGGAGAGAGATGTGAGGCCTGGAGGGAGAGAGGAGAGATATGTGAGGCCTGGAGGAAGAGAGGAGAGAGATTTGAGGCCTGGAGGGAGAGACAAGAAAGATGTGAGGCCCGGAGCGAGAGAGGAGAGAGATGTGAGGCCTGGAGGGAGAGAGGAGAGAGATGTGAGGCCTGGTGGGAGAGAGGAGAGGGATATGAGGCCTGAAGGGAGAGACGAGAGAGATGTGAGTACTGAAGGGAGAGAGGAGAGAGATGTGAGGCCTGGAGGGAGAGAGGAGAGAGATGTGAGGCCAGGACGGAGAGAAGAGAGGGATGTGAGGCCTGGAGGGAGAGAGGAGAGAGATGTGAGGCCTGGAGGGAGAGATGAGAGGGATGTGAGGCCTGGAGGGAGAGAGGAGAGGGATGTAAGGCCTGGAGGGAGAGAGAAGAGAGATGTGAGGCCTGAAGGGAGAGAGGAGAGAGATGTGAGGCCAGGAAGGAGAGAGGAGAGATGAGAGGCGTGAAGGGAGAGAGGGGACAGATCTGTGGCCTGGAGGGAGAGAGGAGAGAAATGTGAGGCCTGGAGGGAGAGAGGAGAGAGATGTGAGGCCTGGAGGGAGAGAGGAGAGGGATTTGAGGCCTGAAGGGAGAGACAAGAAAGATGTGAGGCCTGGAGTGAGAGTGGAGAGAGATGTGAGGCCTGGAGGGAGAGAGGAGAGAGATGTGAGGCCTGGAGGGAGAGAGGAGAGGGATATGAGGCCTGGAGGGAGAGACGAGAGAGATGTGAGTCCTGAAGGGAGAGAGGAGAGAGATGTGAGGCCTGGAGGGAGAGAGGAGAGAGATGTGAGGCCTGGAGGGAGAAAGGAGAGAGAAGTGAGGCCTGGAGGGAGAGAGTAGAGAGATGTGAGGCCTGGAGGGAGAGAGATGTGAGGCTAGGAGAGAGAGAGGAGAGAGATGAGAGGCCAGGAGGGAGAGAGGAGAGAGATGTGAGGCCTGGAAGGAGAGAGGAGAGAGATGTGAGTCCAGGAGGGAGAGAAGAGAGGGATGTGAGGCCTTGACGGAGAGAGGAGAGAGATGTGAGGCCTGGAGGGAGAGATGAGAGGGATATGAGGCCTGGAGGGAGAGAGGAGAGAGATGTAAGGCCAGGAGGGAGAGAGGAGAGAGATGTGAGGCCTGGAGGGAGAGGGGAGAGACATGTGAGGCCTGGATGGAAAGAGATGTGAGGCCAGTAGGGAGAGAGGAGAGAGATTTGAGGCCAGGAGGGAGAGAGGAGAGAGATGTGAGGCCTGGAGGGAGAGAGGAGAGAGATGTGAGGCCTGGAGGGAGAGAGATGTGAGGCCTGGAGGGAGAGAGGAGAGAGATGTGAGGCCAGGAGGGAGAAAGGGGAGAGATATGAGGCCTGGAGGGATAGAGGAGAGAGATGTGAGGTTTGTAGAGAGATGTGAGGCCAGGAGGGAGAGAGGAGAGAAATGTGAGTCCAGGAGGGATAGAGGAGAGAGATATGAGGCCTAGAGGGAGAGAGATGTGAGGCCTGGAGGGATAGAAGAGGGAGGACAGAGGTGCAGAGAGGTGAGTGGTAAGAGAGGCAGAAGTAGGAGGTGTGACGGGTAGAAGAGAGAAAGCTGGAGGGGTAGGATAGATAGGTAGGGAGTGACAGAGAGATGAGAGGCGCAGAGATGGAGGGGTAGAGAAAAGAGGAAAAAAGCATCAATAACAGAGAGACATAGACAAGAGGCATGAGGAGCCCAGAGACAGAGAGAGGCAAGAAGGGTTAGAAGTAGGAGGTGGTGAATAGAGAAGGGAGGCAGAAGGCAAAAGATTCAAAGAAGGAAAGAGGAAAGTGGTGCAAATCGGTAGAGCAGAAAGGGGCGAAGTTCGACAGGGTAGCTCAGAGAGGCACAAGACGAGGAATAGGTGGAGGAGGAGCAAGTGCAGAGGGGTAATGTAGTGAAAATAGAGGCGTGAGGTGAAGAGGGGTAGAGGAGGGAGGCTCGGGGTTGGAGCGGCATGAGGTGCGGAGACGTAGAGAAGAGAGGCGAGAGGCACAGAGGGGTAGAAGAGGTCGGGGTAGATAAGGGAGACCTACCTAATACTATAATACCTATTGGTATCTATGTAAACAGTCTATTTATAGATGCTTGTTCTAAATATAGATAGATAGATAGATAGATAGATAGATAGAGTTGTAAATCCAATTAATGTAAGCTGTGTACTGCATGTACATATATCTGTAGTTACATACTTGTCACTTAGGCATTATATACTATATACTGTAAGTATAAGTTGTGTATTGTGTATATTTAAACATATAGTTAATTACATAGAATACATACATCTGTAATCCATTATAGTACATTATTATCATTAGTATCCTATAGTAGATTACTAGGAGGAGAGTAGTGGTAGGGGTTTAGTGTAGGAGGAGAGAAGGGTTCAGCGGAGGAGGGAAGGCAAAGGAGAAGAGGGGAAGTAAACGGAGAGCTGAGATAGTAGGTTGTGTAATATATCCTCTATCCTATGGATAGAAGATAAATACTGTAGTATATCCCATTTAATATGATAATACTTATAGGAATCTATGTAAACAATATAGGTAAAGGTGTGTGTGCTAATTATATATGACGTGTCTATATTTATTTTACTTATTTGTATATACAATTTGTGCAGATGTCTGTATTTTATATATGTGTTGTCCAGTGTGTGTGTGTATATATATATATATAAATGTAAATGTACACTTATTAGGATGTATACATATACAGTTCGGGTACATTACATAAGTGGATACTACTTAATGACTATTACAAAGGTCGTACTACATGATGGGTGAATGAGCTCAGTACAGATTTTTTCACAATACCTTGTAGTGCTTTCTGTCATTTTGCCATTTGTCCATATACAGTATGTGTAAGGTGTGTATTGCATGTATATATTTCTCTGATTATGTACTGTATATATACCTGTTTTAAGTAGTACCACTTATGTAATGTATCTCTATATACAGTAAGTGTAAGGTGTATATTTAAACAAATTGAATAGATAGACAGATGTTATATTACATTACTATTACTAGTATCCTATCATATATTACTATGTTTTAGCCATAGAGATGTTAGAGCAGAAATTCTGCATGACATGTTTGATCCCATCAACCACTTAGTGGCCTTATTACGATGGGTCCCTATACTAACACTTTACATATAGGGCAGGAGATCACCTTCTTATAGACTCACTGTTACAGGGCAGTTTATAAAAACTTGATCTCTGGGGTGTATAGAGGGTGGGGGTCAGTATTTATTCTAGAAGTAAAGTCTTAGTGTAGGGACCCATCTGAATGAGGTCGCCGTGACGTGGCAGATGGGCTCGCACAATTTACTAAATTGTGTGCCAAGAACCTCACGTTTATAACTGTAGTCAGTAATACATGAAAGTGTAGTCTAAGAATTATATCATTACAAGCTCCGCACCAGAAGTATCAGCTCACTTGTCAAGACTGGGTCTAGTCTGTGTATCTAGAACTGGGTCTAGTCTGTGTATCTAGAACTGGGTCTAGTCTGTGTATCTAGAACTGGGTCTAGTCTGTGTATCTAGAACTGGGTCTAGTCTGTGTATCTAGAACTGGGTCTAGTCTGTGTGTCTAGAACTGGGTCTAGTCTGTGTATATAGAACTGGGTCTAGTTTGTGTATCTAGAACTGGCTCTAGTCTGTGTATCTAGAACTGTGTCTAGTCTGTGTATATAGTACTGGGTCTAGTCTGTGTATCTAGAACTGGGTCTAGTCTGTGCTTCTACAACTAGGCTCTGGTTCCTCTACAAACTTTCCTGGTGTCATCAGTCCTCATCTAATCTGCCTGCTATTTTACTTTCCATTCATTAAAGTGTAACATTTTCTTTATTTTTATAACACATCATATAGGAAATGTTTCTGTAGCTGTTTTCTAGTATACTTCAGGATTGACTTCTTATTAGTAAAAAAAACAAACAAAACAAAACAGGGTGACAGCATCTATCAGATGATTTATGGTATTGGTCTTTTTGGATCTGCTGAAAGGTCCTCTGTCATTGTTAAATATTATATATTTACAATATTCTCTAGCAGACATGGGGTTAACACTCTACTGACATCATAGTCTTATAGTCTGGGTACATGGGTGCGGTTAGAGTACACCATTTTAGAAATCTCCTTACATAGCTACAAGATGGAAGGTAACACCCCCTCTCATGAATATAAATGAGTAAGAAATACACATGTCTGGGTCTGTCTTTGGGGAAGACCAGGAGGTCTGTCTTTGGGAACACCAGGGTGGGTGGTCCAGGCAGATGGACATCCATGGACGTCATAACCAGCCCAAGTCCACCAACCAGATGACAAGCATGAACCAAGCTGTAACTACAAGATATCCAGATGATTTAACTTCTCTAAAGATGTAAGCTATTGACAATTGACTGATATTTGTGTTATTTGGACATTTTCCCTGTTCCTGTGTTTTCCTTCAAGATATTAATAAACCTCTACACTGATTTATAACAAGCTGACTTCTTCCTATTGTGGATAAGGCCTACAACACGTGACACAAGTCTATCCCACAATTTCAAGGATATTTAACAGTGGACACAAGTCTCACCGGCAAATACAAGATATTTAACAGTCATTTTAGCACATTGCTAGTTTTTGTTAAAGAAATAATGAAACAATGTATTTTGTCTTGCTCACCTTTGGCTGTATTACATCACTGTAACCAGATGTTTGTATATCATTTGCTTGTATATAATATGCTGTAGTGGTCACATCCAGTACATGCCTATGAGGAGGGCTGGCTCCAGATTTGTGTGGGCTTTTGGGCAACAGATCCTCAGTGGGCCGCTTTTGGAACAACTTTTATGCACTGTAGCAAAAAGACAACCGAAATTGGGTGGATTTTGCTTAGGCAGATGTACTGGAGTGGGCTGTAATATAGTCCATTCCATACAAGCGGATAGATCCTGTTCAGACATCAGAAAGTATCGTGGAATGCCTCTTTATTTGCTGCCACTGGTTCATAGTGGTGGAATATATATATATATATATATATATATATATATATATATATATTATATATATATATATATATACACACACACTAACATACACTCACCGGCCACTTTATTAGGTACACCATGCTAGTAACGGGTTGGACCCCCTTTTGCCTTCAGAACTGCCTCAATTCTTCGTGGAATAGATTCAACAAGGTGCTGGAAGCATTCCTCAGAAATTTTGGTCCATATTGACATGATGGCATCACACAGTTGCCGCAGATTTGTCGGCTGCACATCCATTATGCGAATCTCCCATTCCACCACATCCCAAAGATGCTCTATTGGATTGAGATCTGGTGACTGTGGAGGCCATTGGAGTACAGTGAACTCATTGTCATGTTCAAGAAACCAGTCTGAGATGATTCCAGCTTTATGACATGGCGCATTATCCTGCTGAAAGTAGCCATCAGATGTTGGGTACATTGTGGTCATAAAGGAATGGACATGGTCAGCAACAATACTCAGGTAGGCTTTGGCGTTGCAACGATGCTCAATTGGTACCAAGGGGCCCAAAGAGTGCCAAGAAAATATTCCCCACACCATGACACCACCACCACCAGCCTGAACCGTTGATACAAGGCAGGATGGATCCATGCTTTCATGTTGTTGACGCCAAATTCTGACCCTACCATCCGAATGTCGCAGCAGAAATCGAGACTCATCAGACCAGGCAACGTTTTTCCAATCTTCAATTGTCCAATTTTGATGAGCTTGTGCAAATTGTAGCCTCAGTTTCCTGTTCTTAGCTGAAAGGAGTGGCACCCGGTGTGGTCTTCTGCTGCTGTAGCCCATCTGCCTCAAAGTTCGACATACTGTGCGTTCAGAGATGCTCTTCTGGCTACCTTGGTTGTAACGGGTGGCTATTTGAGTCACTGTTACCTTTCTATCAGCTCGAACCAGTCTGGCCATTCTCCTCTAACCTCTGGCATCAACAACGCATTTCTGCCCACAGAACTGCCGCTCACTGGATGTTTTTTCTTTTTCGGACCATTCTCTGTAAACCCTAGAGATGGTTGTGCGTGAAAATCCCAGTAGATCAGCAGTTTCTGAAATACTCAGACCAGCCCTTCTGGCACCAACAACCATGCCACGTTCAAAGGCACTCAAATCACCTTTCTTCCCCATACTGATGCTCGGTTTGAACTGCAGGAGATTGTCTTGACCATGTCTACATGCCTAAATGCACTGAGTTGCCGCCATGTGATTGGCTGATTAGAAATTAAGTGTTAACGAGCAGTTGGACAGGTGTACCTAATAAAGTGGCCGGTGAGTGTATAAATATATTTATGCAAGGGCATAACTAGCAAAAACAGGGTCCCTTAGCAAACTTTGATCTTTCCTGTCCCCCACACGGTGTAACACTCCATTTACACACCTGTAAACACAGTATAATGTCCCATAGCAACCCCTCCACACAGTATAATATCTCAAAACACCCCTTCACATATCCTGAAGCCACACCCCCAAAACAACACCTGTACAAACCTGACCTGTATTTTTGGATTGATAAGGTGACATCCCTAACCCCAGTATATAATAGTATGGTGGATAGTAATAACTAAATAGTTCTACCAAGTACAATGATGAGAGGGAATTAAAGACTGGACGCCTTTTGATGGAAGTATATATCATTACATGTGTTTGTGGACAAAAATATAATTTTAAGAAACACTATGGAGTTTTTGGCATCTTCAGAATGCATGTACATATACAGGTGAGCTTGCTTTGGTTATAATCCAAAGTGAAAGGAGTTCAAGACCACACTGATGTATCTTCTAGTGAACACTATTTCATAAATGCAATTAGTAAAAAGAAATTTTATCTAAAGACGTCTATGGCCTTTACAGGGGTTTTCCAGGTTGGAAGCCATATTTTATATATGACCTATTCTCAGACCCCGGAGCGATCAGTTGTTCCAGACAGTCTTCAAGTTGCAGGCACAGCTACTCCTCAGTATACAGTAGGTTCCAGCACCAGCATTATTGAAAACAATGGGAGGAACAACCAGTGACAGAACTGGGGTTGTGGCTCTTCTTCTCCCCAGTCCTTGGATCTCTCCAGACACTCCGTCCATATGCAATGAATTGATAGTATACCATAGTAAAAAGAAGAAAACATGGATGAACATGAATTTTTAGTCGTGTCCTTTCTGGGTAGGTGAAGTATCCTGGTAAAGCAATTCAACAGTGAGAGGTGACAGTGCTCACTTAAGCCACAGGGGGTCCTACTCAAGAAAGATCCAAATAGAACGTACAAAATCTTCAACTCTCAGAAAGAACGCTATGATGGGTTATACACCAAAGATATGCAAATAATAAGCATTATATGGACGGCCACAATGGGTTCCCAATACAGCAGGCGTGACTAGCGATTAGTCCAGTGATGTCATACAGTATATACAGAGTAAAATAGATAAATGAGTAAATAAGTAAATATATTACCACACAAAACAATTCATCATCAAAGAGTTAGATAGTTACAAAAAGCCTGAGAGAGCCCAATAAATCATTTCATAGTCCATTGCAAGATATACACCAAGAACAGATCAATAAGAAAATCAGTAAAAATACATAAAGTCTGCTCAAAAGCGCAAAAATCATTGTCTAAGGGTGAATTCACACTGAGTAAACGCTAGCTTATATAGCTTATAGCGTATACGGCAAGCTCTGCTCATGCCGGAGCGTACACGCCGGCACTCCCCATTCACTTCAATGGGACTGCACGGAGTGAAAGAAGCAGCCCATTCATTTCTATGGGGAGCGCTCGTATCCCCGCTCCCATAGAAATGAATGGAGCTGCTTTAGACGCCGCTTATTCTGAACGTGTTTTACGTTCAGAATAAGCTAGCGTTTACTCAGTGTGAATGCACCCTTAGAGTTAAAGAGGCTCTATGATTGGGAAAAGTTATTCTTAGATAAGCACATCCTTGCATAGGCTTTAGAATGAAAGATTATGAATGATACCGTATATACTCGAGTATAAGCCGAATTTTTCAGCCCAGTTTCTGTGCTGAAAAAGCCCCCCTCGGCTTATACTTGAGTCAGCAAAAAAAAAAAAAAAAAAAAAAAAAAATTTTTTTTTTTTTTTTAGGAGGGGGAGTCTATGACCAGCCACAATATTAATGTATAGAAACTGCCATAAAATAGTGCAAAAAAAAAAAAAAAGAAGATTTCATAAAAAAATAAAGGTTCTAAATCCCTCCTTTCCCTAGAATACATATAAAAGTAGAAAATTACTGTGAAACACATACACGTTAGGTATCCGTGTCTGACAGTGCCCAGTCTACTGAAATAGGGTATCTGCAGTGCTCCTGTTCCGTCAGGAAGGGGTTAATAGGAGCACTGCCAGACTGAATTCCAAGTGGGGGAAGAAAAACAGTCCTCAAGCTCAGGGAAGGGGCAGACAGACAACCAAAACACCCCCTGCCCTTTCCCAGCACCCAGCATCTACTGCACCCAAAAACTCCGACCATTTTAATTTTTGAAAAATTTTCCAGTAGCTGCTGCATTTCCCCCCTAGGCTTATACTCGAGTCAATAAGTTTTCCCAGTTTTTTGTGGTAAAATTAGGGGGGTCGGCTTATACTCGAGTATATACGGTAATCTGTTTTCCCTTAGCCCAAACAGCAGCACAACTGGGGTGTTCCTGCCCCTATGAGCTGTTAGGACAGGGGGAATTTTTAATTACCTAACAGCTTGATGAGCTGAATAGGCGATTAAAGCAGGAGCTGTGACAGCTCAGCTCCTGCTTTAACACTGCGGCGTGTGTAGGCGCGATGTGATGACGTCACATCGCGCTTACAACTATGTGAATGGCTTGAGAGCAGAGAGAGGAGCAGCGGGGGAGCAATGGAAGGTGAGTGTAAGTGTTTGTTTGTTCTTTTGCGTTAAACATTAAGGTGGAACATAATGAAGGGGGCCCATGAAACTGGGGGCAAATGAAGGGGAGGGGGGGAACGGCATCACTGGGGCAGATGAGGGGGGGGGGGGACGGCATGACACTGGGGCAGATGAGGGGGGGGGGCGAAATGGCATGACACTGGGGCAGATGAAGGGGGAGGACCTAACTATAGCAACTACAGAATATACCCAGACCATGGACCTACCTGCAGCAACTCCATTCTAGCCAGTTCTGTAGTGAGACAGCTAGAATGGAGTTGCTGTAGGGAGGACCTACCTATAGACACTACAGAATATACCGAGACCATGGACAGACCGGCAGCAACTCCATTCTAGTCAGTTCTGTAGTGAGACAGCTAGAATGGAGTTGCTGTAGGGAGGACCTACCTATAGACACTACAGAATATACCGAGACCATGGACATACCTGCAGCAACTCCATTCTAGTCAGTTGTGTAGTGAGACAGCTAGAATGGAGTTGCTGTAGGGAGGACCTACCTATAGACACTACAGAATATACCGAGACCATGGACATACCGGCAGCAACTCCATTCTAGTCAGTTGTGTAGTGAGACAGCTAGAATGGAGTTGCTGTAGGGAGGACCTACCTATAGACACTACAGAATATACCGAGACCATGGACATACCGGCAGCAACTCCATTCTAGTCAGTTCTGTAGTGAGACAGCTAGAATGGAGTTGCTGTAGGGAGGACCTACCTATAGACACTACAGAATATACCCAGACCATGAACCTACCTGCAGCAACTATATACAGATAAATCAGGCGCACAGCGATACGTCAAAATTTAACACTATATCAGTTATTAATTGCCATTTATTTCTATTATCACTTTCAACAAGAAAGTGACGCGAGTTATAGTAAATACATCAGGCTGCGGCATCAGTGCCCTGTCCAGACCATATGGCAAATATATATATATTTATAAACTATGTATGTAATATATATAGGTATATATATTTATATTATTTATATATATAACATTACATATAAAGATAAATATATATATTTATATTACATATATAGTTTATAAATATATATATATTTGCCATATGGTCTGGACAGGGCACTGATGCCGCAGCCTGATGTATTTACTATAACTCGCGTCACTTTCTTGTTGAAAGTTATAATATACATATGGCACTATGTATCTATGTCCAGGAATGTGTTTTTCCTATATTCCTATTGATATCATATACATATACAATGTCTCTCTTGGCCAGTTCTGGCTCCTTCCTATAGACACTCCACTCTAGCTGCTCCTGTAGTGAGGTGACTAGATTGGAGTTTCTGGCGGCAGCTCCTATTACCAACTCCATTCTAGTCACCTCAGTACTGAACAGTCCATATTGGAGTTGATTCTAGCAGGTCCTCCCTACAGCAACTCCAATCTAGTCACCTCACTACTGAATTGGCTAGATTGGAGTTGCTCCTGGTAGGTCCTCCCTCCAGCAACTCCATTCTAGCCCGTTCACTAGTGAGGTGACTGGACTGGAGTTGCTGGAGGGAGGACCTACCAGAAGCAACTCCATTCTTCACTGCAGCCTTCTCTTCCTACTCGGCACTGTCTTCAATAGCTCCGCCCACACCAGAGGCTGATCACATGGTCACGACGTCACCGGAAGTCCTTTAGCCCACTAGGATTTAGCAGCTCCCCAGCCCAGTTGAAGTCTCAGCAGCCGCTGGCAGACGGATCACGTGCTCACAGTGTCACATGACGCTAGTCACCTGAGTTCTGCTGCAATATGGCGGCTGCGGCAGACTAGATATTCAGACTAGTAATGTAATACCGCGCTCTGCTTCTTCTTCTCGACCTGTACAGACTGAGCGACTGTACCCCAAGTCGTGTGCTCCACTGCAGCGGCCGGCAGACGGGCAACTGGAAGTCATGAACGGCCCTGTGAGCGCTGGCACGGATGATCCAGTATGGGAGAGATCGTGGTCCCTGGAGGAGATCGGGAGGAGCAGTCAGAGCTGGTCCCTTGCGGCGGATGCTGGGGTGAGGGAGATGTGGCCATGTGTCTGCGGTGCCGCTACGTGTGTACTGCCGCACATCATCTTCTCTGATCTTATGTCACGCACAAGGCCTGAGCTAACAAAAAAAAAAAAAAAAACACAAGACGTGGCGCAGTTGTCAGGGGCAACCAATGCCATTATAGAGTTCAGTCTATATGCAGAGTGCAAAAATCATGTGATTGGTTTCTAGGGACAACTGTGCCACCTGTTGTGTGCTGTAGTCTTAATGTATGGGTTAAATAAATGTATAACTTCTATATGTATAGTCCCTAGTAGTAGTGCCCGCTCTGGTGCTTCTTTGTAGGGAATCTCCTTTTAGCTGACACTAGGAAGGCGTTCTTAATGTGAAAAGTATATTGTGGGCTCGGAATATTGATGGCCTACGTTGGCGTATGCCGATATCAGCTCGCTGGGGGTCTCAATCTTTGCTGACTGTTGAGATCAGTTGAACCCATAATACCTTGTACCGCTGTTACTAAGTAGACGGTATAGACAGATAGGTAGTCAGTGCAGTGCTCACATGAGAGCTGGTCAGAGCAGGTGCCAAGAGTCAGATGCCCACTCATCTGGAAGCCTGAGTATAGTCCATCGATATTCTAAACTTGAGAAACCCCTTTAAAACTATGGTCCCATGTTGTGGAAATGCAGCATTTTTTGCTGCTGAGGAAATACCCTAAAATGTTTATATATATATCACCATTAACGCCATGGTGCTTTACATTTTTTCTACTGTATGTTCGCACAGAGGAATTTTGCTCTGCAATTGAGGCACGTTCTGTCTCAACACCAGCTCCAACTTCTGCCTGAAACATCCTATAATCATTTCAATGGGAGTCAGATATTGATTTTTCCTATAGCAGATTTTTTTCAGCTAGTGGAAAAATAGGCCTCTTGCTCCATCCTCAGGCAGATTCCACCTTATAACTCCCATAGAAGTGAATGGGAAGCAGAAAATACAGGTGTTGATTTTGACGCAGAATTTGAACAAGTGGAAAATTCAGCTCAAATTCCTGAAGCAGAATTTATCAGCTAGGAAAATTTCCTCCATTTTAAGGGCTAGTTCACACGTGAGCATAAGGGGAGGTTTTTGACAGCGGATTTCGCGTCCAAAACCTCCCCTTATAATGGTGGTCTATGGAGACCGCCGGGCTTCTTTTCTCCGCTAGTGGCGGGCTGCTGCTAGCGGAGAAAAGAAAGGACATGTCCTTTCTTCAGGCGGAAGCCGCGCAGGCTCAGCCGCGCGGCTTCCGCCCCCGGCAGCTCCCTCCTATGTCGGCTCATTCATTTGAGCCGACAGCAGAGGGTTAATCCGCGACAGTGATGGTCGCGGCGGGCGGGTTTTGACAAGAGAGAGACGCGGCTCGCCGCGTCTCTCTCTGTGTCAAAACCCGCGCGGGCAGTTCACGTGTGAACTAGCCCTAACTGACCCCCTAGGGTACGTTCGCATGGTGGAAAATGAAGAATTCCTTTTCACCACAGTCTAGCTACGACAGGATGCTGATGTAGTGCATCACCATTCCATATTCGCATCCCGCTGCGGACTTCGTGGCAAGATCGAGCAGGACGCTTCTTTTCTTACGCAATCTCTGACTCCCATTGAAAACAACCGGAGGCGGATTTGGGAGGGATCTACTCCGGATTCGTGAGCGAAATCCGCCCCCAAATCTGCGGCAAATTCCTCCCTGTGAACACAGCCTTACAGTACCAGAAAAATGAATGAGATTTCATTTCAAGAACTCGCCCACCTATTGTGGAAAGAAAGCTGTGTTTACAAAAATGTACACAAATTAAAAACATAGCAAAAATGCTTTGAAATAAATACATGCTTATGCAGCTTTTTTTTTTTTTTTAGCCCTTGCAGAATTTTTCACTACGAGTCCTTAGCTTAACTCGGACGTTGTTAGTAAGGCAGCTAAGTAGCGATTACCTGACATACAAGTTTAGACTACCTGAAGTTCTTCAGTATGCACATCTTTTTATGGGCTAGTTTTGCTAAGGTTTTAATATTTGGAAGTTCCAATCTTAGGCTGGGGTCTCACGTACCGTAAATGCTGCAATTTTGAAGGGATTCTGGCTAATGCCATCCATGCATTGCAGAAAAAAAAAATCTGCAGTGGAAATCCTGCGATTTCAAAAACCAATGCAGCATGTCAATTATACCTGCAGAAACGCCATTGTTTTCTGTATAGATATAATTGAAGCAGAAAATCCGCAGAGGAACTTCTGCAGACTTTCTGTGAAAAGCTCTGCAGGAAAAACCACAATGTGTTTCTGCTGTGGACTTTTCCACTTTTTGGTTCTAGCTAACTACATGACGTCTTAGCCTTAAAGGGGTTTTCCAGCCCCAGAAAACTATGTGTAATAGGGGCATGTTAAAATAAGAAAGAAATACTCGCTGTTCCATGGGCAACCTGTGGGACCAGTGCAGCGAGATATTGTGGAGGGGTGAGTAACCTTTTCTTATTGTAACATGCCTCTTTTTGACACTATTACACTTAGTTTTCCAGGACTGAATTTAGGACAGGCCGTCAGTGGTTTTTTTTTTGTTTTTTTTATTGAAGTTTTTCAAACCATCCTATTAATATTATAAATGTGAAAGTTTGTGGGTTTGTGAGTTTGGATGTTCGGATGTTTGTTCCTCAATCACGCAAAACCCGCTCGACCGATTTGGCTGAAAGTTTCCACAAACATAGTTAATACACCCGATTGCGCAATAGGCTACTTTTCGTCACAATAGCGCACATACGTTTGTGCCAGGACCCCCACAAAACCCAAACTCACACCACCATCTCTGCAATCTCACACACTTTGGACCATAGCAAGCCACAAAATTCATATTACCCTCTAGAGCCTCGCCCCTAACCCCACACAATCACATATACATATACTTTAACACTTTGCCCCTCACCTTAACGATACTCCAGGAGGCGCTCTATAACGCTCCGAAGCAGCCATGTTTGCTGACCCCCACCACTCTGACAATCCGCGACACTGCCCACCCATGTCAATACCCCTAGGCGGTCTAATAAATGCAAAAAAAAAAGTTTCACAAAAAGTGAAAAAAAAACAAAAAACAAATAAAAAGGATTAAAAATTCAAATCACCCCCCTTTCCCTAGAACACATATAAAAGTAGTTAAAAACTGTGAAACACATACATGTTAGGTATCCCCGCGTCCGAAATCGCCCGCTCTACAAAGATATACAAATATTTTTCCTGTTCGGTAAACGCCGTAGCGGGAAAAATGGTGAAAAGTGCCAAACCGCCGTTTTTTCACTGTTTTGATTCTGATACAAATTTGAATACAAAGTGATCAAAGCAATAACATTTCCCGAAAATGGTAGAACTAAAAAGTACACCCGGTCCCGCAAAAAAAGACGCCCTATACATCCTCGTTCACGGACATATAAAAAAGTTACGGCTGTCGGAATATGGCGACTTTTCAAAAAAAAATTTTTTAACACAGTTTTGGATTTTTTTAAGGGGTCAAAATGTAAATAAAACCATATAAATTTGGTATACCCGGCATCGTAACGAAACACATAATACAGGGGACATGTCATTTTGGTTGCACAGTGAACGCCGTAAAACCAAAGCCCTTAAGAAAGTCACAGAAATGCATTTTTTCTTTAAATCAACCCCATTCTGATTTTTTCCCTGCTTCCCAGTACATTATATAGAATAAATAATGATGGCATCATGAAGAAAAATTTGTCCCAGAAAAATTGAGACCTCATATGGCTCTGGGAGCGGAGAAATAAAAAAGTTATGGGGTTTACAAGGAGGGGAGTCAAAAACGAAAAACCAAAAACAAAAAATGCCATCGGCAGGAAAGGGTTAACTTCAAATACTTCCGTCCCAAAGTCATTATGTAAAGTTTCTCACAACACCGTATATATAGCAGCTCAAATACAAATTAACTTCAACACAACAGTCTCACGTATTCTCTGAATTAAAGCAAAAACAAGATACAAAACTACATTTCATATCCCATACCTTACACACACTACGAAAACCTTACCCGCGCCTGTATATACCCACTTCTACAATCACCGCAGACGAAGTCGCAGGTACCAGCTAGTTCTTAATACAACACACAAAAAGGGGAGGGGAAAACTGGGAATAGGTAAGAGGGCGTACCAATGGAACGAGTCTCTGGGGGCGGTAAAAAATGTGCAAAGTCCGTAAGGCAGCTAGAGGGGAAGGGACCTAGAGGGGGAGAAAGAAGGTGCAGAACGGTCCTGGCACAGCAGAACCAACTTATCAATGCAAGTAATACATCAAGACAAATTATGAGATTCTGACGCAGCAGAACCAGTAAGTCACGAAACCAATACAGTGTAAGAATACAAGACAAAACATAACCGATGAAAAAATGTGATTAGGAGTCTAGAACAACGAAAAAAAACAAAAAGACATCAGACAGGAGACGCAGAAGGAAAGGGATCGGAAGTCAGCTGAATAATAGAAATGGTTCCAAAGGAGCCAAGTCTGCTGATGTCTGGAATCATCTTGATGAAGCTTAGCAACTAAAGTCTCCATCGTGCGGATAGACAACACCTCATTCAGCCAGGCAAGAAGGGAAGGAGGGGATGTGGTCTTCCACAGCCTAGGGATAACTGAGCAAGCCGCCACCAACAAAAAGCCTAAGAGTCTGTGGGTATGTTTGCGGAACTTCTGGGGAAATATGGAGAGAAGCAGCGGAACCGGGTCATTCGCCACATGGATTCCCGTAACCTGCCGCCGTCAGTGTTTGATCTGTGATGGGTTCAACCAGTGGAACACCCGGCTATGTACAGAAAAAAGAGAATGGGGCTCAGCTGCCAAAAGGGATAAGGTTCTGTGCTTGTGTATGGTTATGTTGACACTGCTGTTTTGCAATTCCATTGTTCTGACCTGTTATAGGCTCAGAGCAACGGATTGAAAATCTAACAATGAATGTCTGCATTCGTCTCCATTCACTGTATTGAACAAGGTGGAGGAATGCTTTCATCTTGTTTTAAAATTATAATGAATGTAGACGGACGCGCACAGGGGGTGCTCTGCCTGCATTAGTCATTCTGTCAGATGGAGGATTAAGAATGAAGGGACTCCACTAAACAGGTGTAACATTTTTTAATTGTGAGACAGTCTTTGTAACTCCTACCATTGTGTCAAGTAATGTGTCTACCAGTGCTCAGATAAATGCAGTAGAATTTGTCAGTGTCAGATTTACACTAGGTTCACAGTAGCGTTTGGCTTTCTGTTCCTCCGGTCCGCTAGGGTACCCCGAGAAATGGAAACCTAATCCACTTAAAAAGTGGTTAACTGAAAAATATGGAGAGAAAAGTCCCGCCTGTAGGACTTCTCTCTAAATTTTTAATCGAATTCGGGGAAGGAATTCCCAAATGGTGAACAGGCGCATGTGTGAACCCAGCCTTAGTCTGTTCTTACAGCAGCGCTATTTCCTCCAGCATACACATGAATACATAGATACTAATATATACTGTATGTGCATTGGTAGTCCTCAGACAGACAGATTGAGCTCACATACTTTGTACAAGATTATTGATTTAGTTCCATTATATACAATAATAAATAGATATATTACAGTATCTTCTCTTGTATAGTAATTGTGGGACAAACAGTGTAAACTCTGATTTATTGTTGCAGATTAACCATATCTTATTGATCTCCTTATTTGTGCTTTATTGCTTTAGCTCCTGAATTTTCTTCAGGAATTCTCCCACCAGACCATCTCTAGGACTCATGAGATTGAGAAGCAACTGGATGGGCTTGTACGTGAAGCAAAGACCACAGAATGCCGGCTGCACAATATCTTCAATGACTTCCTCATGTTATCTAATACTCAGTTTATAGAGAATGTGGGTGACTTGTTTTTTTTTTTTTTTTTGCTTGGTTACTTTATTTTCTGCTTTTAATATGGTATTTCATTGAAATTGGATTTTTTTTCTTCAGAGGGTGTACGATGAAGAAGTTGAAGAACATGTTGTAAAGTCTGATGCAGGAGAGAAACCGGAACAGGTAGGTCTCATATATTATCAGTACTTTATTTTTTTTCCCTTTTACCTGAATTTTAAAGCTAACATTTTAGCTCCTTTTCATCCCCGCAGATCTCTCTTAGTAACTCAGAGAGCCTCTCATCACAATGGAGCGGCCAGGGTAGGGGCATGGAGAGCTTGACTTCAGCCCTCAGCTCACCACCCCTTTACTGAAAACAACACGTAAAAGCTCTTTTTTTTCTGTAGTCAAAAGACACCAGGGCAGAACACGTGAGAGAACCTTTGCAGTATTTTGTGCGGTTTGGAGGGGAAAATGGAGCTGACAGTTTCCCTTTATATTAATACTTGTGTTGCAGCATTGCTCCCATTCACTGCCTAGGGTAGGTAGTTGTGCTGTTTTAATGCCTATGGCGGAGTGGAGCGATCTGTTCATACACTTGATCCGATTATCTATATGTAGGTTATTAATAATATTCTGGAAAACCACATTAATAATTTAGAGTTTAGGGGATCCCACACTTGGTTTTTGAATGTTTCTTTTTCCTACTGTGCTGATCCTTATTTTAGCTAATAACCAATTCCATGTATTTATTTTATGCTGGGGTAGGGGGGTCTGGGTAATTCTGTCTGGAGATATGTTCAGCCAGACATATAATTACACATGATGTAAAATGTAGGTTTTGTTGACATTGCATTATGGGGCTGCATTTGGCCTTTGCAAGGGTCCCATATGTAACTGAAATAGATATGAAGTTAAAATATAAAACAAAAAAAATTATATCTTCATGAGTGCTCTCTCTTTGCCATATAGAATAAAGGTGTCTATGGAATGTGCACACAACCAGTGTGAATACAGCCTTATTTTATATGCTTTTATTGAAGACCGTATAGCCTGTAATTCAGCCATGGACAGAAAATCTTTGCTCATAGCCTGTTGCTATACTTTATTTTAGACACAATTTAAAGGAAATGTGTCATAAAAATGGACTATTTTTTTAAAGCAAATTTTTAAGTTACAGCATGATATATTCTGATTTTATTTTTAATTTTTCATCTATATTTTGGCCACTAAGTAATCGGCTGACACTTGCCAGTCCTGTAGGGGTTTTCATTGCAACAGTCACCTCATTTACATCACATACAGATAGCATTACAACAGGAGACTGACAATAACTGATGTCACAGCTTATATACTTCCCCCTCCCTGTCCAGAGCATGTCTAAAAAAAGTTCCTATAGACCTTGTGTCCTTTCCAGTCTGTTGCTGCCTATGGCCAAGACTTTGCTGCAATAAATATTGTTAAGAGACCAGAGAAGCTCCGCCAAGATGGCAGCACCCCATAAGATGTACTGGAAATAAAATCTAAAAAAATCTACAATAAGAAAATAAATACAGATTAGAAGAAAAACAAAGTAATATATTTCTCAGTATGATTTGAATAAATAAATAAGAAGAGATAAATTTCCTGTGAAAAGCAGAACGCTGACTCTGCAGGTCTGGTAACAGACCACTTACTCATATAGCAAGTTACATTACAGTGATTACAACATGAGTAAAGAATTTACTACACAGTGCTCAGTACACAAGAGAGCGCAGCATGACCAAGTGCACAAGAAGAAAACAATTTACTAGAATAGCCTAGAGTTGAAAAACAGATTGACAGGGATAAGGTGATCTTGTTAGGTAGATCTTGTGGTCACTGTTCACTTGACTTTTTTTTTTTTTTTTTTTCTTTTATGGGTCTTGCTCGATTTTTATTTTTTTAATTTTATTTATTTTTCTTCCATTTTTGATTTCTTATTCTGCTTGTCTTTTAGTTTGTTTTATTAATTTAAATGAATATTCATATTTTTAAGGAGAAAACGAGAGAACAGAAGGAAGTAGAACTGATCCCAAAGATCCAGGAAGCCGTGAATTATGGATTACAAGTTCTGGAAACGGCATTTGAACAACTTGACATCAAGGCAGGAAACTCGGACTCTGAAGATGAGGAAGTCAATGAAAGAGTTGATCTTATTCTGGAGCCAAAGGTAAAGTATCATGTGGCAAGAGAAAGATAATGTAGAAGTCCCTGAAGTTATGCATGGTAAAGTCATTCCTTACTAGTGGAATTAGAGATAATTCCACCACCTGTCCAACTGGATCCTAGACTACCTGACATACCGCCCTCAGTATGTGAGAGCCCAAGACGGTGTGTCTGACACTGTGATCTGTAGTACGGGGGCACCACAAGGTACAGTTCTTGCCCCATTTCTCTTCACACTGTACACTGCTGACTTTAGGCACAACTCATCCAGCTGTTACTTACAGAAGTCCTCCGATGACTCTGCTATAGTAGGCCTTATCACTGATGGCGACGATAGGGAATACAGAGACTTAAACCGGGATTTTGTTGAACGGTGCCAGCAGAACCACCTCAGGATTAATGCTGGGAAGACCAAGGAGATGGTGGTGGACTTTAGTAAGCGGAGAGGTGCTCTGACCCCGGTGGAGATCCAAGGAACATGTATTGAGATAGTCAGGACCTATAAGTATCTGGGCGTGCTCCTCAATAATAAACTAGACTGGGCCGATCACCTGGAGGCGCTGCACAGAAAGGGCCACAGCAGACTCTACCGCAGGAGGCTGAGGGCCTTCGGAGTCCAGGGGACACTTCTTAGGGCCTACTTCAACTCTGTGGTTGCCTCATTCATCTTTTTCGGTGTGACCTGCTGGGGGAGCAGTATATCAACCAGGGACAGAAATAGACTTGACAGGCTGATCAGGAGGGCCAGCTCTGTCCTGGGGAGCCCTTTGGACCCAGTACAGGTGGTGGGTGACAGAAGGATACTGTCTGTGGTGACCTCCATGCGGGAGAACAAATCCCACCCCATGTATGGGACCTTGATGGCACTTGGCAGCACTGTAAGTGACCGTCTGCTTCACCCCAAGTGTGAGAAGGAGCGCTATCGCAGGTCCTTCCTTCCAACCACGACCAGGCTGTATAATCTACATCAGACCAAGCGAAGATCACTCCGCACAGAGAACTAATGATTATGACGATGACCATGAGGTCTTCCTCTTTCTCTTCCGTTTTTCCTTAGCTGCTATGGACTCCTAGTATATCTTCTCTTCTCAGCATATGTGTGTCTACGTCTGTAATATATTACTCTGTATTATCCTGTACCTGTATTACTACGCTGCTGTAACATGCTGAAATTTCCCCAATGTGGGACTATTAAAGGATTATCTTATAAGTGTTATATATGTTTCATGGCGTAATATGGGGAGGATAAACAACCTTACTTATATAGAGGAGGGACCACCCTGTGCTCTAGTTATTATATTTGCAGAGTGCAGCAGGGACATGAAAGTCTCATTCCCCTGCAGGTACTTGGTCATATGGCTATCTTTGCTGTACTCCGAGTAAAAGCAACCGAAGCTGAGTGGAGATGATGATGTAACAGAGAATACACAGACTTCCAGCCCCCTGCTGCACTCTGCAAATCTAATAATTGGGACGCTAGTGGAGCCTCACTATTTTTTTTTTTTGCTCGGACACAGTCAGATGTGTCCGTAAACCCCCCCCCCCCCAAAAAAAAAACAACAAAAAAACAGTTTCATAGCGGAGAGGCTGCATACGGACATCAGCAGTTTGTTTTAAAAATCCATTGAAATAAATAGGTTTTGGACCATTCCTCTCTACAAAACAATTCAAGTTCAGTTAAGTTTGATGGTTGCCGAGCATGGACAGCCCGCTCTCAAATTATCTGAAAACAAAGATTGTTCAACATAGTTGTTCAGGGGAAGGATACAAAAAGTTGTCTCAGAGATTTAACCTGTCAGTTTCCACTGTGAGGAACATAGTAAGGAAATGGAAGACCACAGGGACAGTTCTTGTTAAGCCCAGAAGTGGCAGGCCAAGAAAAATATCAGAAAGGCAGAGAAGAAGAATGGTGAGAAGAGTCAAGGACAATCCACAGACCACCTCCAAAGAGCTGCAGCATCATCTTGCTGCAGATGGTGTCACTGTGCATCGGTCAACAATACAGCACACTTTGCACAAGGAGAAGCTGTATGGGAGAGTGATGAGAAAGAAGCTGTTTCTGCAAGCATGCCACAAACAGAGTCGCCTGAGGTATGCAAAAGCACATTTGGACAAGCCAGCTTCATTTTGGAAGAAGTTCCTGTGGACTGATGAAACAAAGATTGAGTTGTTTGGTCATACAAAAAGGCGTTATGCATGGCGTCCAAAAAAACTGCATTCCAAGAAAAACACTTGCTACCCAATGTAAAATTTGGTGGAGGTTCCATCATGCTTTGGGGCTGTGTGGCCAATGCCGGCACCGAGAATCTTGTTAAAGTTGAGGGTCGCATGGATTCCACTCAGTATCAGCAGATTCCTGAGAATAATGTTCAAGAATCGGTGACGAATTTGAAGTTACGCCGGCGATGGATATTTCAGCAAGACAATGATCCAAAACACCGCTCCAAATCGACTCAGGCATTCATGCAGAGGAACAATTACAATGTTCTGGAATGGCCATCCCAGTCCCCAGACCTGAATATCATTGAACATCTGTGGGATGATTTGAAGTGGGCTGTCCATGCTAGGCAACCATCAAACTTAACTGAACTTGAATTGTTTTGTAGAGAGGAATGGTCCAAAATCCCTTCATCCAGAAACTGATTAAAAGCTACAGGAAGTGACTAGAGGCTGTTATCTTTGCAAAAGGAGGATCTACTAAATATTAATGTCACTTTTATGTTGAGGTGCCCATACTTTTGCATCGGTCAAATTTTGGTTTAATACATATTGCACATTTTCTGTTAGTACAATAAACCTCATTTCAATCCTGAAATATTACTGTGTCCATCAGTTATTAGATATATCAAACTGAAATGTCTGTTGCAAACACCAAAATATTTAGAACTAAAAATGATTAAGATTAATAGGGGTGCTCAAACTTTTTCATAGGACTGTATATATGTGTGTGTGTGTCAGAGTTGCTACTGGAAGCTGAAAACCATCTGTATAGATAATACTGTCATTAACATAAGCACGTGAATATACAGTATATCAGGGAAAACCTCTCTGTAGTCCTTCACAGGACAATTATTGATTTTTGTTCCTTCTACTATCTGTATGTTTATACTTAATTCACTACCTTACTATTATGTTTCATGAACAGCTGAACTAGAAGTTTTTATTCAGTGACTATTGAAAGTAGTTTATCTAAGTAACCTGTGTATGTCTCTTTCAGGATCTATACATAGACCGCCCATTACCGTATTTAATCGGTTCCCAGTTATTCATGCAGCAGGAGGATGTAGGTCTTGGGGACATTTCTAGTGAAGGTAATTCTTTTTGCATATTATTATTATTATTATTTTTTTTTATCTGTGCATGTGTAGCTGCAGATTATGTGGTAGTTGAAGGCTCAGCTTCTGAGTTTTCATTATTTGGTACTTGGGAACTACATGAGACTGAGCAGGTGTATAGTATTAAAGGGGTTATGCCATGAAAAATATTTATCCTCTATTTGGGGGGTTAAATGCTGATGGTGTTTACCCCTGTTGCAAGTGCAGTTGGGCTGAACGTAGGTGTGCGTCTGGCTGGACTGGATGCATCCATTCTGCCATTTACTTCAGTAGGGGCGCCAGAGATGGTTGAAATACAATAATTAAAGGGGTATTCCCATAACTCTTGTTCTAAAGCCTGAAGGCTCTGTACTCTCTTCACCACCTGGATTTCTCTCACATTGGTGGGCATGGTTTCACTTGCTCTGCTATCTGCTATGATCCACAGTATGATGCTGATGTGGTAACTGATGTAGCAGAGCTGGCTTTGAGTGCGCTTGCATTACATACAGAGGTAACGACTCCTTATCTCAGCCCTTATCAGCCAAATTCAATTAAACCGGCTGATAAGTGGAAAAGCTGAAGATAGACAGCACCGTAATCCCTGAGCTCTCACCTTCCCCCTCCCCTATCTGAGGAGCTCCATTGCTTGTTAGCCCCTCCCTGCCCCCCTGAGGGCAGGCAGCTACATCACTTGACAAATGAGCAGATAATCCCAAGGGCCAGTGTCAACAATGAAGTGAATTAATTAAGCTAGTGGCCAAACAAAGCAGTTTTGATAAAGCAATGTATTTAGGAAAAGTCTTATATCCACATAAACTAGCAGTATAGATAGGATCCTTGTTATGGGAAAACCCCTTTAACTATCCAGAAATACAGCAGACTGATGATATCCGTGTGCTGCCTGTGCCTTCACACACCCATTGATTACCTTCAGGGAGCTTTGGCTGCAAAACAGACAGATATAGGTATACACTGACCCGTGATATTATAAGGGTTTGTGTATATGGCCGTAGAGCATAATATTACCAAGCTTACCTATTAGTTTATGCGCCCCACTGTGTAACTGCTTAAAGGATGAGGTGCAATGTCCAGCAGCAGAATATGGTAGCCAAAAAGGGTATTAAGTCAAATACTTTTTTTCTGCAGAGCTTCTTTAAAGTAGAAACTGACCCAGATTCCTGCATTAATATCACGTGTACTAAGTCATTTAAGTATCTATATCATTGAAGTCATGTGGCTCTGTGAACATATCCTTTATGTATAGTACTTGGATGGACAATATGCACACTGTGTTTGAAGTTACTACTTGACAGATGTGCTAGTAAAGATCCCAGCACACATGTCAAACATATCCATAGGATGCCCTTTACCCAGAGCTGTCCAAAAAGTGTGCTTGGGTATATTTTCTTTTCTATTTTCGCTGTATACAATAGTACAATCTTCTGCGGTATATATCATACAGAGCTATCCTGTAAGCATGGCCTTTGCCATTTTATTACTCTACATTGGGAAATCTTTTTGACTTCTACCTTTAACATAGACTGTAACTGCAGAGTGAATTGACCCTGAGTGCTCATAGATGCTTTTATATTCCACAGAAGGGTCTGTGGATAATGATCGTGGGAGCGTAATTGACAGTGAGGAGGAAGACGACAAAGATAATGATGAGGTAATGTTATTTTCTTTATCCTTTAAAATGTTGTCAAGTAGTCTCCTTTGGTGATATTTGCTGAAAACTCAGTGTGTTACTGGGTAGAATTTTATTTTATAGGACCATCTACACTGGATAAGTATTATTATAATTCACTTATTTTGGCCAATAATAACAAAATTGCCCACTGTGAATACAAAGGCCAACTTTAACCCCTTCCCAACATCCGCCATTCTAGTACGGTTGAAGTCGGGTGTTTAAATATGGAGGCCACTCAGGAGTTGGGCGGCTGCCAGAGACCCAGCGCTAATACCCTTGATTGGTGCCTGCACTGATCATGGGCATTAACCCCTATGGCGCCTCAGTCAAAGCTGACCAGGCACCATTTTGCCGGGGATCGACGGCAGCCAGAGCAAGCTCTGTGGCCAGCGTCCCATTAACATGACAGCTGGGAACCTTGTGAACTATGTAATTTGTACTAAATGTTCAATGTATTGTTTCCAACAACAGGAGTCTGAAGAGGATTTTGGCAACAATTCGGAAGACGAAAAGAAACCAGTGAGAGATTCTGTTTCTATTCTATATTCTTTAACATAAAGACATGATTTAGACATGATTTAGTTATACTTACAACTAATACTTATATACTTATATATTATACTAGCTGGTACCCGCGACTTTGTCTGCAGTGATTGTAGAAGTGGGTATATACAGGTGCGGGTAAGGTTTTCGTAGTGTGTATAAGGGATGGGATATGAAATGTAACTTTGTATCTTGTTGTTGCTGCAATTCAGAGAATACGTGAGACTTTTGTGTTGAAGTTAATTTGTATTTGAGCTGCTATACGGTGTTGTGAGAAACTTTACATAGTGTCTTTGGGACAGAGGGATTAGACTTTAACCCTTTCCCGCCGATGGCATTTTTTGATTTTCGTTTTTCATTCTGGACTCCTCTCCTTCTAAACCCCATAACTTTTTCATTTCTCCGCTCCCAGAGCCATATGAGGTCTTAATTTTTGCGGGACAAATTTTTCTTCATGATGCCACCATTATGTATTCTATATAATGTACTGGGAAGCAGGGAAAAAATTCAGAATGGGGTGTATTTGAAGAAAAAATGCATTTCTGCGACTTTCTTACGGGCTTTGGTTTTACGGCGTTCACTGTGCAACCAAAATGACATGTCCCCTGTATTCTGTGTTTTGTTACGATTCCGAGGATACCTAATTTATATGGTTTTATTTACACTGTGACCCCTTAAAAAAAAATCCAAAACTGTGATAAATTTTTTTTTTTTTTTTTTTTTTAAAGTCGCCATATTCCGACAGCCGTACCTTTTTTTTATACGTGCGTGTACGGGGTTCTACCATTTTCGGGGAAATGTTATTGCTTTGATCACTTTTTATTCAAATTTTGATCAGAATCAAAACAGTGAAAAAACGGCGGTTTGGCACTTTTGACCATTTTTCCCGCTACGGCGTTTACCGAACAGGAAAAATATTTGTATAGCTTTGTAGAGCGGGCGATTTCGGACACAGGGATACCTAACATGTATGTGTTTCACAGTTTTTAACTACTTTTATATGTGTTCTAGGGAAAGGGGGGTGATTTGAATTTTTAATCCTTTTTATATTTTTTTTTTTTTACTTTTTTTTTTTAACTTTTTTTTTTTTTTGCATTTATTAGACTGCCTAGGGGTATTGACATGGGTGGGCGGTGTCGCGGATTGTCAGAGCGGTGGGGGTCGGCAAACATGGCTGCTCTGGAGCGTTAAAGAGAGCCTCCTGGAGTATCGTTAAGGGGAGGGGTAAAGTATATGTATGTGAGATTGGGTGGGGTTAGGGGTGAGGCTGTAGAGGGCAATAGGAATTTTGTGGCTTGCTATGGTCCAAAGTGTGTGAGATTGCAGAGATGGTGGTGTGAGTTTGGGTTTTGTGGGGGTCCTGGCACAAACGTATGTGCGCTATTGTGACGAAAAGTAGCCTATTGCGCAATCGGGTGTAGTGGCTATGTTTGTGGAAAATTTCAGCCAAATCGGTCAAGCGGGTTTTGCGTGATTGAGGAACAAACATCCGAACATCCAAACACACAAACTTTCACATTTATAATATTAATAGGATACTTATTTATGATTTACTTATATACTTATGATTTAGTTATACATTCAGTTTTACTTGATCAAAACTGATCACATAAGGCTACCTTCACATTGACGCTGTTGCCTTTTGTTTATTTATATAGCACCATTAATTCCATGGTGCTTTACATTTGGGGGTTACATACAATACACAGAATATACAGGTAGATATAATACTAGCAATGACCGACTGGCACAGTGGGGTAGAGGGCCCTGCCCGCGAGGGCTTACAATCTATGATGGAAGGGGGGTAGAGACAGAAGGAGAGGAGGAGACTGTACAGATGGCGGTGCGGTGATAGTGTTATTGAAGGTTGTAGGCCTTCCTGAATAGGTGAGTCTTCAGGGCCTTCTTGAAGCCTGTGATTGTGGGGGTCAGTCTTATGTGTCTTGGTAGGGAGTTCCAGAATATGGGGGATGCACGGGAGTAGTCTTGGAGGCGGTTGTGTGAGGAGCGGATGAGAGCAGAGTGGAGTAGGAGGTCATTGGAGGATCTGAGGTTACGTGTGGGCAGGTAGCGGGAGATGAGGTCAGAGATATATGGAGGGGACAGGTTGTGGATCGCTTTTTATGTTAATGTTAGTAGCTTGAACTCAATTCGCTGGACTATGGGTAACCAGTGGAGGGCTGGCAGAGGGGAGCAGCCGATGAAGATCGGGGGTGAGGTGAATTAAGCGGGCAGCGCAGTTTAAGGTGGACTGGAGGGGGGCGAGGGTGTTAGTTGGGAGTCCATCGAGAAGGGTGTTGCAGTAGTTTAAGCGAGAGATTATGAGGGCTTGGACGAGCATCTTAGTAGTTTCAGGGGTGAGGAAGGAGCAGATTCGGTGGATGTTTTTGAGTTGGAGGCGGCAGGAAGTGTTGAGGGTTTGAATGTGTGACTTGAAGGATAGGTCGTCCTCCGACAGACCAGAACAACAGATTGACGACATCAGTGTGAACATATCTTACCACAAACGTTATGTATTGGTCCCTTTCTTATTTTACATCACTGTTTAAAGGGTGTTACAAGATTCGAAAAACATGGCTGCATTCTTCCAGAAATAGTGCCACATTTGTCCACGGGTTGTGTTTGATATTGCAACTTGGATCAGCTGATGTGAATTAGAATAAAGTGCAATACCACATGTAACCTGTAGACAGCTGGTAGGATTTACCTGATATATTTTATTTGGTTTGTTTTTTTCACAATATGTCTGGTTATGTAAATTGCAACTTCAAATGCAGTCTGTTACTTTAGTCCCCATTTTGGTGGGGTCCAACCAATGGGCATTTATGGCATGTTCTGTGGTTGGTGTATCCTTTTTAGATCACAGGTACTCATCTTATTCTGTAAACTTGTTTTTTGGGTAAACCCCTTAGTGGGATCCAACCACTACATTTAGGCTATATCCAACTGAACTGAATGGAGTTGTGCGTGCGCTGCCTGACCACCACTCCTTTCAGAATGTGGGATAAAATTCCCCTTTCTGCTAATAAGTGGGGTCTGAGGTTGGACCAACGCTGATCTGAAAGTTAAATCTTTTGGATAGCTGATAACGTATTTTGCGGGAAACCCCATTCAAGGTTTTTTTTTTTTTTGGTTTTTTTTTCATCCTTTTCTTACGTTTTGCTTTTCTAAATCTGATAACTTGTAATTTTTGAATAATAAAGAGTAAAGATAGCAAATATACTTAATGTGATGGATGACTTAGGAAAATATATATATCATGATGTAATACTTTATATTTCCATACTGTATAGCACCATCCAGCGCTGAGTGATGAAGATGAAGATAACGGTTCAGACTTGTTTGGGGATTCAGACAAGGAAGATGAAGAGGACAATGATAAATCTGTAAGATGTGATGTTTATCTCTTATTTTTATTTTTTTTTTTTTTATTCACTTGTACTCCTCCAGCAAGCTCTGCTTCATCTTTATTGTTTAGCAAGCACAATATTTACTTGCCCACAGTACCAAGCACAACTAATACAAAGTGCACAGTGATGTGCCTGCTAAACAATGAAGTAGACATAGCACTTAAGGAAAGACTACCATCCCTTTAGGTAGCTGATAGTGGGTGCCTAAGCCTCACTTGTCACAATAGCACCAGTTCACAAGGGGAAAACATGGTTTGATTCACTGGTCGATATGTCGGGTTCTGGGCACAGATTCCCTTTAATGTTAGGTTATTAATGTCGAAAAACCAGTTTAGCATTCAGCTCCGATGAATCTATATACATTTTTCTGCAGTGAGCTCCACCTAGTAACAACTGTAAGCAAGCAGATATATATTTTATATTTTGATACAATGGCTGTGTAAAGGCATACTGGATTAGGAGCTCTGGATCTGAACAGCAAGGCTCTCACCCTTATAAAGGAATGTAGATGCATTTAGATCCATTAAATTACATGGATATCTTTTGGCAATTGATATTACATCAGGATTGCCTTTGAGATAACATGTTTACTGGATCGATAAACTTTGCATACATAATTAGTACAGGCAAATAAAATAAACTATGGATAATAAAGTGATAGCAGTTATTTATTTATTGATTGATTTTTTTTTTTTTTTAATATATATATATATATTTACTTTTAGATGAAGACCAGAACAAAATCCTTTGCTGATGAATTAGCAGCACGTATACAGTCAGAAGTCCCAAAACGGCAGGAGACAGATCAGTCATGTATGTTGACAAGTCTTCTAACACTGTTATAGGATATGTATAATTTCAACAAACTTCTGACATGTCATAGTATCATGTCAGAAGTTTTGATCGGGTTCCAGGTGCTGAGGCTCTCACCAATTCCTATGCATTATTGGGCTTTCTGAGTTGTCCGTTTGTAGATTCATAGGAAGTCCATGGAATTTCTGTGGAACTGCACACCACAAGCTCTGCTTTCAAAGGGGAGGCAATCATAGCTGAACAACAACAAAGTGGCACATTGCTCCTGTAAGTTCTTGTTTTAGTGATTGATGGGAGTTTCAGCACCCAGATCCCCACTGATCGAAACGTGCCATAGCGGCAGAAGTTTCCTTTAGAAATTGTTCTCTGATGTGTGTTTTTCTCTTCAGCTATATCATCTGTGGAAGTCAAAAACAAAAAAGACAAGCAGTTAAGAGAAACCCGGAAACTACCCTCTGATGGTAATATCATCTTTAAAGGGGTATTCCAGTCACAAGGAGCTGGATTGGGGATTAATTTGCTGATCAGGAGCGACCTGACCACCGATCACAAGAGCTGCGGTGTTTTGCAAATGGGTTAACTTCATGTGATTAGAATACCCTTTAGTAGCTTTGAGTACAAAACATTCATTGTATTATTATATTATACATCTTTAGAGTATACCTAAATGAGATTTATATATTCTTTTTAAGACGAGGACGATGATATTTTTAAGCCACCCAAACTCACAGATGAAGATTTCTTTGGCAACAAAGGAGGCCTTTTCAGTGGAGGGAAGGGGCTTTTTGACGACGATGACGATGATGATGATGATGATGGAGGAGAGGTTAGTAAACATGCACTCAAACTTATACATTTTCTAGAGTGTATTTACACAAGGCAGATTTGTAACAGAATTATTTTGACTGAAAATCGCTTTATGTGGATGTTTCCCGCATTATCTGTATGGGTTTCTGCAAACAGTCAGATATTTTTGCAGCAAACCTGCCACATGTGAACATGCCCAGGAATTCCCAGGTATTTTTTTTTAATAGTATTTAGCAACACCCAGTAAAATAGGGATAGATGTGGTTTTTGAGTTGCAGGCTGAATGTGCTCTCGCATACAACTCTGGTGCCCTTTATGCAACACTGTTGAAAATGGCAGGATGAGATGGATAAAATAACCCAATATATCAGAAAAAATATAAAATATATTATGCCAGTGATCACTGGAGATATAAATCATTTGACCTGTGTAAGACCTTGGCTGGTCTTATAGATGTGTAGCACAGGTTTGGAAGTCCTGCTTCTGCATTGTAACACAAGTAAATCAGGGTATTGGTTTCTCCCTTTTGTAGCCTACATAGCGCTTGATAAGGATTGTGATAATCTAAGGACCCAGCAATCAGTTACATGACACCCCTCCCCTGCCCATTCCCTAAAATGTTAAGGCTGCTAGATCTTATAAGACCCATATTGATTCTGCAAGTGACTATAAACAGTGGCTCAATGGTTAGCACTGCAGCCTTGCAGCGCTGGAGTCCTAGGTTCAAATCCCGCCAAGGGCAGCATCTGCAAGGAGTTTGTATGTTCTTCCTGTGTTTGCGTGGGTTTCCTCCGGGTACTCTGGTTTCCTCCCACACACCAAAATCATACTGATAGGGAATGTAGATTGTGAGCCCTATATGGGACAGTGACTGACAATATCTGTAAAGCGCTGCGGAATATGATGGCGCTATATAAGTAAGCATAATAAATAAATATCCTGAAGTTAAAAAATAAATAAATAAATAAATAAAAGAACAAAACACCCCACCCACACCAAAAGGAACTATTGCCATAGGTTAACATTTTATATGAGACTATAAATAATATGTATCCTAATAACTAGAGATGAGCGAACAGTGTTCTATCGAACACATGTTCGATCGGATATCAGGGTGTTCGCCATGTTCGAATCGAATCGAACACCGCGTGGTAAAGTGCGCCAAAATTCGATTCCCCTCCCACCTTCCCTGGCGCCTTTTTTGCACCAATAACAGCGCAGGGGAGGTGGGACAGGAACTACGACACTGGGGGCATTGAAAAAAATTGGAAAAAGTCATTGGCTGCCGAAATCAGGTGACCTCCATTTTAGACGAATAGTGGATTTCAAATCCGGGTCATATGAGAATGTGAACTTTGTGACTATGAGACAGGGATAGCTGTACAGGCAGGGATAGCTAGGGATAACCTTTATTTAGGGGGGAATGTTATTAAAAATAACTTTTTGGGGCTCTATCGGGTGTGTAATTGTGATTTTTGTGAGATAAACTTTTTCCCATAGGGATGCATTGGCCAGCGCTGATTGGCCGAATTCCGTACTCTGGCCAATCAGTGCTGGCCAATGCATTCTATTAGCTTGATGAAGCAGAGTGTGCACAAGGGTTCAAGCGCACCCTCGGCTCTGATGTAGCAGAGCCGAGGGTGCACAAGGGTTCAAGCGCACCCTCGGCTCTGATGTAGGAGAGCCGAGGGTGCACTTGAACCCTTGTGCACCCTCGGCTCTGCTACATCAGAGCCGAGGGTGCGCTTGAACCCTTGTGCACACTCTGCTTCATCAAGCTAATAGAATGCATTGGCCAGCGCTGATTGGCCAATGCATTCTATTAGCCCGATGAAGTAGAGCTGAATGTGTGTGCTAAGCACACACATTCAGCTCTACTTCATCGGGCTAATAGAATGCATTGGCCAGCGCTGATTGGCCAGAGTACGGAATTCGGCCAATCAGCGCTGGCTCTGCTGGAGGAGGCGGAGTCTAAGATCGCTCCACACCAGTCTCCATTCAGGTCCGACCTTAGACTCCGCCTCCTCCAGCAGAGCCAGCGCTGATTGGCCGAATTCCGTACTCTGGCCAATCAGCACTGGCTAATGCATTGTATTGGCGTGATGAAGCAGTGCTGAATGTGTGTGCTTAGCACACACATTCAGCTCTACTTCATCAGGCTAATAGAATGCATTGGCCAGCGCTGATTGGCCAGAGTACGGAATTCGGCCAATCAGCGCTGGCTCTGCTGGAGGAGGCGGAGTCTAAGATCGCTCCACACCAGTCTCCATTCAGGTCCGACCTTAGACTCCGCCTCCTCCAGCAGAGCCAGCGCTGATTGGCCGAATTCCGTACTCTGGCCAATCAGCACTGGCTAATGCATTGTATTGGCGTGATGAAGCAGTGCTGAATGTGTGTGCTTAGCACACACATTCAGCTCTACTTCATCAGGCTAATAGAATGCATTGGCCAGCGCTGATTGGCCAGAGTACGGAATTCGGCCAATCAGCGCTGGCTCTGCTGGAGGAGGCGGAGTCTAAGATCGCTCCACACCAGTCTCCATTCAGGTCCGACCTTAGACTCCGCCTCCTCCAGCAGAGCCAGCGCTGATTGGCCGAATTCCGTACTCTGGCCAATCAGCACTGGCTAATGCATTGTATTGGCGTGATGAAGCAGTGCTGAATGTGTGTGCTTAGCACACACATTCAGCTCTACTTCATCGGGCTAATAGAATGCATTGGCCAGCGCTGATTGGCCAGAGTACGGAATTCGGCCAATCAGCGCTGGCTCTGCTGGAGGAGGCGGAGTCTAAGATCGCTCCACACCAGTCTCCATTCAGGTCCGACCTTAGACTCCGCCTCCTCCAGCAGAGCCAGCGCTGATTGGCCGAATTCCGTACTCTGGCCAATCAGCACTGGCTAATGCATTGTATTGGCGTGATGAAGCAGTGCTGAATGTGTGTGCTTAACACACACATTCAGCTCTACTTCATCGGGCTAATAGAATGCATTGGCCAATCAGCGCTGGCCAATGCATTCTATTAGCGTGAACTGAGTTTGCACAGGGGTTCTAGTGCACCCTCGGCTCTGCTACATCAGATTGCTACATCTGATGTAGCAGTGCCGAGTGTGCATCAGATGTGTAGTTGAGCAAAACTGACTCAGCACTGCTAAGTCTCTGCATTCGCATAGGAATGCATTGGCCAGCCTTCGGCCAATCAGCGCTGGCTCTGCCGGAGGAGGCGGAGTCTAAGGTCGGACCTGAATGGAGACTGGTGTGGAGCGATCTTAGACTCCGCCTCCTCCAGCAGAGCCAGCGCTGATTGGTCGAGTTCCGTATTCTGGCCAATCAGCACTGGCCAATGCATTTCTATGGGGAAAAGTTAGCTTGCGAAAATCGCTAACTGACAGGGATTTCCATGAAATAAAGTGACTTTTATGCCCCCAGACATGCTTCCCCTGCTGTCCCAGTGTCATTCCAGGGTGTTGGTATCATTTCCTGGGGTGTCATAGTGGACTTGGTGACCCTCCAGACACGAATTTGGGTTTCCCCCTTAACGAGTTTATGTTCCCCATAGACTATAATGGGGTTCGAAACCCATTCGAACACTCGAACAGTGAGCGGCTGTTCGAATCGAATTTCGAACCTCGAACATTTTAGTGTTCGCTCATCTCTACTAATAACCTTAACCAAATAGTGGAGTCATCTAACGCTTTATTTTAGTGTGAATTAGCAAATACAAACAATGAAATATTTTTTTCTTTTTGCACGTACACACAACTCCAAATAACATTTAAAAAAAAAAAAAGAATAAAATAGAAAATATTATTTCATGTGTTAATTATTACATTATTATTAAAACAGAAGAGATTAGAACAGACCCATGCATCAAAAATTGTTTGATAGTCCTAAAAAAAATAATAATGAAGATAATAATAATAATAATAAGCTAGGACTGTTAATTTAAAACACCTAGCTTAGAAAACATTAGGCAGGCTAGACTAGAGTCTATTGCCGGAAATTTTAACACGTCCATTGAATATGCGGTCTTCTTCTAACTGATGTGTAAACCATCCATTTCTTTCTGGCTGCAGAGTGACCTTTTCTCTGATGTACAGAAGAAGGAGCACAAGATAACTGAACCAGTTCCTGTAGCAAGGCCAGGTACAATGTTCTGCGGATAATTTGTATATTCTGTCACATTGCATTGCGTATAATGAGTTGTTTAATACATCCGTCTACCCTGCAGATACACTACCATCAGATATGAAAAAGAAACCACCCTATGGAGGTGTTTCTCTTTTCCCAGGTATAAATTTATATATATATTTCATACATAAGTATTGGATTAAGTGGACTACAATGGAGGCTTGTGCACAGTTAACTCAGAAGCCATACCTGGGTTAAACAAAACTTGAGGATTTAGGCTAGGTCTAACTTATATGCTGTTGTCAGGCCTATTTCCTGCCACTCCTTTGTTCTCATAACACCAGTCACAATGCACATCAGTATCTTAATCTTGTTTCCCTTGAATAGTGAAATGTGTGTATGTGTGAACATGTTTGTGGATGGTAATTTGACTGTACATAAGTCTTTATGGTACAGTCCCATGTTGTGGGTCACACGATGCCCTGTTCAGCCATGGTGGTCAGTGGGTGCACAATTTTGTAGGTAATTGTGTCAAGCAGACATGTATCCCATAAAAAGCCAGTATATACCTTTTAAGTTGTCACCTCTAGCCTCACAGTTTGTAAGTGTAGATAGGTAGATGCCTCCTGAACCTAAAACAGAAGTTTCTTTGTGCAAAGGAACCAAGGACATAAATAAATGTTCATAGATGTCGATGACTTACATAGAAGGAGGCAGGGTATTAAAAGGATATAGCAATAAACAACGCGCAACTATTAGCTAGTACAGACGTAATAGAAAGATGTAGAAACCATTGTCTAGTGAAGACAAATGGATATGTGGAAAGTCATTAGTCGAAGTGGGGGTGAGGTTTAAAGTTATTATTTACAGCTTCTTGGTTTACTAGTGATTTGTCTGTAGTAACCTTTGCCTATGCTACAGGTGGGGAGAATGTCATAAACTCATCCATGTTGACAGAGAAGGATAAAAGAAAACAATCCACGCCTACAAGTGTCACCCCAAAACCTTCTGCCAGTGCAGGTCTGTTTGATGAGGATGATGTTCTTTTTGGAGCAGCTCCAACACAACCTTCAGGTACGAAGCATCTAAGTGTACTGATAAAGATAAAGACATAAATTATACAAGTTACTTCTATCTGAACAAGCTCTAATTAAGATATTTTAATCTAATATGTAAAGGGACATATCCCTGTGGGTGAATCTGATCAAATGCCCCTGCAGAGGCATCAACAGGTCCCCTTCAGTGGCCTCATACATTATATTTTAATGTCCCTTTTCCAGGTTGCCCTCCACAGTATATTGCCCTCATTCTCAGTTGCCCCCACCTCAGTAGCACCTCAAATAAGGGGGGAATAAAACAACCCAAACCTGTTTTCTGTCTCTGTTGCCAGCAGCTTCAGAGAGCAACAGATGTGATGTAAGTGACGTCACTACATTTGTCCTACTGCTCCCATGCAGAACACTGGGTGCAGAGACTGCGCAGCGGCTGATTGGTGATGCGGTGAGCAGAAGGTGCCCTGTAACACCACTATACTCCACTCATCTGAGCCTGAAGCAGATGAGATACAGTTGTAAAGTATAGGGGCAGCCCGGAGTAGCGGGACAGAATTCTAAATGCAGGACTGTCCCAAGGGGCCAACGCTACCATTGGGCCTGGTGCAAGTGCACCTTTGGCTCTATGGTTAAAGCAGCACTGTATGGGCATGTAAAGATTTAAGTCAGTGGTTCTTAACCTTGTTTGAGGAACCAAACCCACCAGTTTCATATGCACATTCACCGAACCCTTCTTTAGTGATAAATCAAATATGATTTTTTTCCAAATTCAAGACATAGGTATATGTTTTTTTATTGGTACACAAAATGAACCATGCATATAGCCTAGGGTTCGATCAAACCCTGGTTAAGAACCACTGATTTGTGTTTTAGGACTGTTGTGTTTGCACAGCTGTCTCTGCTCTTAGCCTGTGGCATAGGATTCTTGCACTTACCTTTGAAATCTTCTAAAAAGTAGAATTGGCAATCTTCACATTCGATTTTTTTTTTTTTCTCTTTCTTACAGGAAAAGTCAAACAAGCCGCAGATCTGTTTGCAGATGAAGACGACTTATTTAATGACCGCAATTCTGTCAATACTGCAAGTGTCAAACCAAAAGAGACTGAGGCGGCGACACAAAAGACACAGGATAAAAAGGTAAGGCTGCAGATATTTCCACTACATCCCTTTTTTATGGTGAGTACTAAGATGCTTGGCAAAAAGACTCAGGGGTTAACATACCTTAGTGTATGTTAATTTTACCCTTTACCTTTTGCTTACAGCAAATCTATGAACTAGTGCTGTTATGTTCTATATCGTTTAGTTACATAGTGATTTAACTTGTGAGACTGAAAAAATGCATGGGTACCCTTACTGGGCATAGATTTCTGTACTGACCTGTGATATATTTATATATAGCTGTTACATCACTCCTGTGCCTTTTTTTTATTATTAAATATAATACTACTAATTTTCATCTTTCTGGGTTCTGTAGTTCATCAATTGCATTTATTGGCTACCTTGGAAACTGCTCAAGCTGTTCCTCGTCTTTATTGTGCACTGTTGAAAAAAATCTGATTACAATATTCCGTGTGGGGCCTAACAAGTGATTTGTAAAATGATCCCGTCTTATTTGCCTTTGCGGCAGGTCCCCGACACTGGTTGTTACAGTTTAGAATAATGTCCTAATTTATTGTGTATTTTTGTTTTACCCAGCATTTAGTAAGTAATCTTGGCATGTATTTTCCCTTCTCATGTGCAGAATCTGACGGTTATCAGTATTATGCCTCATTCATCACTTCTCTGCTTAACTTGCATTACTTGCAGAACGTACAGATACCTACAGAGAAGGCTCCACCTGAACCATCCATCAAAAAGCATACCAAAGGTCTCTTCTCTGATGAGGAAGATTCTGAGGTACGGTAATTAGGAGTTTTCCAGAGACTAAAAATTTTACAGCTCAGGTTGGGTTAAAAAAATAAAAGATGTGACCCATTGCTCTTCTATTGTTGCTGGCACAGCCTGCTGTCTTATGTCCTCAGGCAGGGCAGTGAGAAAAGGGATGATGACATGGCACATAGAAAAGATTTCTTTATATGCTGTATTTTTAATTTTGTAACTGGGATTTGTTTGAGTTTTTATTCTCTAGGGGACTCTGACCATGTTTTGCATGGTCTCCTATTCATTTGAATGAGCATCATGCCACACAGTATTTTACAGGGGGCATACAATGATGATAGGAGGTATGTTAGCAACCAGCTGATCTGCAGGGGAGGGGGATAGGAAGTTCTTAATTGTTTTTTTATCGCTTATTTTACTGATGGACACAGCACCATGGGTATAGACCTGGCCACAAGGAGAATGAAAATCTGCTGGCTCCACCTCTGAGCTTCTCACAGACACTATGCTAGTCCATTTGAATCTAGTGTCTTAGGAGGCAGACACGACCTGACTCAGGTGGGTCTTCAGTATGTATGCCACAGTAGTCCCGAGCCATGTTTTCGCGTGCGCCTGCCCGCTGTAATAGCCGTTGCCATGCGGTCAGCCTGAGCCCATCTGTCTTCTCTGCCTTCCAGTACTCGCTCCGCAGCACACCTACTTTGGACAATAGAGAGTAGTTATCAGATCCCTGCGGGGTATTGCTGCTGGGATGCCACGCATACAGCGTTAGGGCCTGCTCAGCCGTGCGGTCTCCACCCGGGCCCCCTCCAGCAGTTACCCCTCCATTGGGCAGCCTCCAGTACCATGTACCATAGGCACCCTTGCCAGACAAATCCTGTCTGAGGTGGAAACTTTGGCTGCCTACCCAGATCACTGCTCTGTTGACGACCTCTAGGCCCCTCCCTGGGTGACCTCATCGTTCCATTCCCTGGAGCTGTCCTCGCATAGGGACCTGGATATCATTCTACAGACCATGGTCCTCCTTGCCATGTTCTGGGCACTCCCCATATAGGGTCACGACCCACGGCTCCACTCCCACAGGCGGAACCCTGTCTTCCTGTATGGTTTGTTTCTAGTGGTTACTGACTCCGTCCTGGAGTATCAGCTAGGCACATTTATATCCTCTGCTATGCTGGAGCTCAGCTGGTGCCCAGTCATGCAGTCAGAGAGACTCTACAGATCTCAGAGGCCTTGGCCCTTACTTTTTGAAAAGACCTCTCCCACCACACTTACAGTCCTCCTCTGGCCTCCCCCAACCCCGGGGTGTGGACGGAATTCCAGCATTACTCTGATCTTCCTTCTGGAGGTCGGATGTCCTCCTTTGCAGACCGAGGATGGACCCATGTGGTCGGAGCCCCCACAGTGGTCCCTGCTATGACTTGGCTCTCTCAGGCTACTATCCTGTCTTTAGAAGAGCTCTCCTCCTGCTTTTCTTGTGACATTGCCTCCATTCGCAAGGTCTCCGAGCTGGCCGTTCTGGCAGCCTCCCTTCCTGGTCGTTCTGGGGACAAGGTTGTCCTTCCTCCTCCTTTTTGCCAGGTGATTTCCTCGTTTTACATCTCTAGGGCATAGCTTGCAATGTTTCTGCCCGAACCCGAGGTATTCATGTGTGCTTTCTCTTACCTGCCTAGGGGGGTAAATTGGGTCCCTTTGTCTCTCTCTGGCCCTTTTCATTGTTAGGATGCTTTGTTTGTTGTCCCTGAGGGCCCTTGCTGGGCCTACCTGCTTCTTAGGCTTCCATCTCCCCATGGCTCAGGCTGCGATCGAGGAGGCGGTTTACGGGTGGGTGCCCTTCCGTGTGTCGGCTGTCTTCTCGAGTCAATTCGGAGCCTCCAGGGGTGTTCGACATCTGTTTTCTGCCGTCCATTCACTCTTTCTGCAGAGTTTTCCCTGATCTTTACTGTGGCCTTTGCTGAGCAGGTTGGACCGTAACGTTCTGCAGTGGCTGTGCGCTAGTTGTACGCATGGCTGTGTATTTCCCACCCTCTGGGACTGCTTTTGGACATCCCATGTGCTGTGTTCCCAGTGAAATAAACAAGAAAATGCGATTTTTGTACTTACGGTAAAATCCTTTTCTTGGTGTATTCACTCGGGGACACAGATCCCACCCTTGTATTTTTCCTACCTGAGCTATTTTGATTCATTTTCAGGTGCAAAACATCTTGGTGTTTGTTGTTTCCGTGCTTTTTTTTTTTTTTTTTTTTTTTTTTGCTTTCTTTCCTACTTATTATTTGTATGTGTTTTCCAGTAAACTGCGTTTTGGGGAACCATAGGTTTTACCAAAAACATATTTACATTTATAAATTTAGTTCTTTTCCTTTGTAGTCAGATTTGTTTTCACCCAGTCAAGCTGCCAGCAAACCTAAAACCGCAAGTGTACCTGCAACCAAGACCAGCACATCCTTGTCTTTGTTTGATGATGATGATGATGTAAGTAATATTAAAATATAAAGCACGCCTACTATCAGCCTAGGCCTGTGTTGTTCAATAAAGTATGACCCATTTATGGTATTACAGAAGCTACAACTGGACAGATTTGTCATACTACATACAATAACCTCTTCAGATGGTCCTGATTTACTTGGTGTCAGGTTCTCCTAAGGCTAGTGCTACACGGCAACAGTTGCGTGACTTAAAGTCACACTTAAATCACCGAACAGAAATGGCAATGTCTCTCTACAGTGTTACATGTGACATGCTGCAACATTACAGTCTCACAAAATCCATTCTTGCATGACTTTGTCACATGTCAAAGGTGCATGCAACATCGCTCCCATAGACATCAATTGTTTCACATGTGACAGCAAGTCCTGCACGATTTCGATGCTTTCTTTGTAATCTTTGCTTTTTTTTTTTGCTTATTGTCCATATTATTACATTTTTTAAATTCATGTGTATTTGTGCAGCTGTATAAAATTTATTTCTATATTTAAAATTTGACATCGCATCACCTTAAAGTCGACGTGTAGCCCTAGCCAAAGGGACAGCAAAAATAGTGCTGGATAGAATGGTGCTTTACCGTGAACTATAACAGTATCTTCATTGGGTCTAGAATTTTTATTTTATTTTTTTTTGGTTTTAGGATTTTTTTGGTTCAGCGCCAGAAAAAAAGGTATCAAGTGCTGCATCAAAGCCAGTGCAAAAGCCTACCATGCCTGCAGAGGTGAAGACTCAAAAATCAGGCCTCTTTAGTAGTGATGAAGAGGTAAAAACATTTCTTAAAAGGGTTATCCACCATTTTAAAATTGATGGATTATCCTTAAAGAGGTTTTGCACGCTTAATCTTTATTTTTTAATTAGGCTGGGGGAGATGAAAAAAAAATAAAAAATGCTGTACTCACCTGTCCCCAGTGCACCTGATGTGGTCAAGTCCTGTTGCAAGGCTGTCTTCTTGAGTGGGATCCCTCAAAGGCTGTGACCTCTTGGATCTCTGTTGCTGCTTGGCCTCAGCAGCCTAAGTTAGGAACCTGGGGACATCACGGGTAGTGATGTCCCAGGTCCTTCGCTGAGGCCGCTGATTGGCCTCGGTGGTCACGTACAGTGGGGACTTGCATCAGAAAAAAATAATGGAGCTGCAGAGCAAGACCGCGCTGGGAGGCACTGGAGACAGGCGAGTATGGTTTTTTAATTTTTTTTTTTCACCTCCTCCATCCTAATTAAAAATGTAATTATATCCTGAACAACCCCTTTAAGGAATACCAGGGTCTGACTGTAGGGACTCTCACAGATCAGCTGTTTGCCCTGGTGTGCAACTCTCAGCATTGTTTACTTGCCAAGTGCTGCTCACTTGCCATATTCTTGAGAGGAGTGAGCAGGATGTGATGGAGAAAGAAATTAGGTTCATATTGGAGCATAGGAAGGTTCATTCACACAGTGCATTATTCAGCAGCGTGCACATCAGTACTTCTCTGTATAAGCCCTGCATGATCCTAGGACTGTTTCTGAATCAGTGAGAGAGAAGGTTAGGGTGCAAATTCCCTTCTACTTGTTTACAGTGTATGTCAGCTAGTCTCTAACTACTGGCTTAAGAAGAGCTGCAAATTACAGATTGATCCTTGAGATGGGAAAATTGCTCGACATGCAGGACACAAGTCAAATAATTGCCAGAAATAGTGTAAGTTTTTACGTAAACACAGTTGCTTATCTTGAGATAACATTCACATTTCTTCCAAAACTCAGTGATTACTTTGCCAACTTAAGAAGTGCAGGTAGTTTACAAAGCACGGGCAGTGGATAGATGCATAGATTAATGAATCCAGTAAAAGTTATTAGATAACAGGAATCTGCAGTTAACAATGACAAGCAGTTCAAAAATGTCTTCCATTTGGCAAGGAGCCCTATTAATTTCACCAGCTTTGTGTCCTGCAGGATCTTGCCACGCAGTCTGCCAAAATAAAACCGATTGAGAAAAGCAAACCTAATGAAGACGATCCACCAAAGCCTAAGAAGGAAGAGAAGAATGAGAAGAAGTCGAGCCTTTTTGATGATGAGGACGAAGATCTTTTTGCAATTACTAAAGATAGGTATGTTTGGTTTTGTTTTTTGTTTTTTATTGTTTGTTTTTTTTCCTTATCTGATCTTTGGTTATGTAGTGTGTATGGTTTTGATATATATCTCCTACTAATCTGAAAGTTTTTATGTTTGGATGTTTGTTACTCAAATGGCTGTACGGATTTAGCCGAAATTTGGCACATAGATAAATAGGAACCCCCGATTAAAATATAGGCTACTTTTTAGCCCAGTAAATTACGTCACTACATGATCATTAAGCACGAATTTAGATACACACTACGTTTGAGGCCCTTTGATGATGTCATCACAGGCCCTTCAGCCGTCCCATAGGATCACGCTATGTGGTGGGCGGATCTACAAACAAATTTGGGGGCGGAGCTAAACAGGAGGGAGTCAGACAGTCTGAAAGCTGAAGAAAATGGACTCTCATACAAGATCAGGACACTACAGAACATACAGGCTGTGTGTAGCCAAGAGCAGTATATCGGCTATACAGTTGCTCTGCCTCAGATGAGGGAGGAGGGAGAACTGTTGTACATTTCAACAACATCCGTTCAGCTGTGTCTAACACAGAAGCTGCTCAGACACTCTCACACAAATTCGCAGATGTAGCAGAGCTGAAGCACGCTAGCACTTTGTGTGTGTAACACGAGGGCATGTGGTCTTCGGACTGTGCTGGGGGGAGGGAAGGGCAAACTGTCTCAAATTTCATCAGCAGCCATTCAGCCGTGTCTAATACAGACACTGCTAGGACACTCGGAGAAGACAATCCCTGTTATCAAAATTGCCTGATGTAGCCGAGCTGAGGCAGCGTGCTACCGTAGCTTGCTCTGTTCTCCATATGGATGTGCATACAGATGGGGCTACCGCGCATATGCACAGATGTAGCAGAGCCGACACTTGGCCGCAGGCAGATCACCGCCAACCACATTTAGCTAATAGCGCCTCATCGCCATCAACAACCTACAGTAATAATACATAGCGAGTATAAAGCTGTATTAGACAGTCATTTTCCCAGTTACCTGCCATTCTTAGACAGACTGAAGAGAGATGAAAGTATTACTTTCCTCTGATGTGAACATGATATGTTCATAACTAATATAAGGATAATATATGCAAATGGATGCTAGCTAATTTTTTTATACCTTTCACCAGAATGTATTCTCCTCATATATTAAAGTCAGAGAGGCGTTTCATCTTCTTGTGATATTTCTGTTCATAGTCAGAAGAAAACTCATCGTGTTTCCCTGTTGTTTGAAGACGATGTCAGCAGTGAGGAGCCTTTGTTTTCATCTGGAGTAACAACGTCTTCAGTAAGTCGGTGGTAAAAAGAAACCTTGCCACTCTTTTGCTCAGAAAAACTGTCATCACTGTTTTTGCATTGCGTTTTTCAACAGTCTGTTCACTAGATTAATGTATATAGCCCACACCGCAGGAAAAAGAAATACTGCACCTCTAAGCATTAGTAAAAAGGCCTAGTTAACATGCAAATTATGATTCCTTTTTTCTCATTACCAGCCGCCTAGTGTACATTATATATATCACTGTCCCCTTCACATTGGCAATTGTTATAGGCCTCCTACCTCCACAGTACATCAAACAAGCCATCCCCTTTCACTAGTGATCAAAGCAGGCTCTCCTCCTTTCTCTAGCAGACAGTGACATCAGGAGTCCACCCCAGTAGTGACATCATCTTACCTCCCACACACTCCAGAAGTGCGCCCTCTTCTGCCAGCTGTTGTATGTAACTTTTTTCATTGACTTGTCTGGCATAGCGGAACTGGAGGCTGTCAGTATCCAGCTCTGTCCCTACAGCACAGCACATGGATGCCACCTACCGTGGATTGCATTAAAGACAGGATGCAAAACCCAGAGCCAATGACAGCCACACTGTATTAAGAGTTAAAGGGGTATTCCCACGTCGCATACTCACCCGTCTTCGTTCCTCTAAAATCTTCTGTCTTCCGGCTTTGTCTCGTCATTGGTGGGCGGGGTCACATATGCAAAGCCAAGCGGCGAGATGCCGCCGGCCCTGCGTGCGCGCTCATACACCAGTCTAACCTTCACAATGCAAATACAGACCCGACACCCTGCGGGTCTGTATTCGCATTGTGAAGGTTAGACTGGTGTATGAGCTTGCACGCAGGGCCGGCGGCATCTCGCCGCTTGGCTTTGCATATGTGACCCCGGAGCAGAACAGCATCGCTTCTGCCGCTGCTGTCTTCATGCAGGGCAGAAGCATAGCGATGTGCCTGTGCCGGCGTCTAACAGTCCCCAGCATCCACCTATTACAGCGGATGTCGGCTATGCTTCTGCCCTGCATGAAGACAGCAGCGGCAGAAGCGATGCTGTTATTCCGCTCCTCCGCCCCCCGCCCCGGAATAGCAGCATCGCTTCTGCCGCTGCTGGCTTCATGCAGGGCAGAAGCAGTGATGTTGCTGGCTTCACCTGTGCCGGCGTCTAACCCTGTATTGGCGGCCCCTTCCCCCAAAGGGTAAACTACCCCCCCCCCCCCCCCCCTCCAGGCTCGCTCCCGTGCACTTAGCCCCTCCTCCCTCCCCCCTCAGAGCAGGCAGACACATCACTTGACTTAGGAGCAGCTAGGTCAGGGCTGTGGCCACAAAAAAATGAATAAAGTAAGATAGTGGCCAAACAAAGCAGTTTTGCTGAAGCATTGTATTTAGGAAAAGTCTTACATTCACATTATCAAGCAGTATAGATAGGATCCTTGTGATGGGACAACCCCTTTAAAACAAGTCAAGTATTTTGTTCTTAAAGCATTTCTTACGACAGGAACAGCCAAAGACGTCTGTTCCTGTAAAAGAAGAAAATGAGAAGGCTCCCTTAATTGATGAAACCAGTAAGAAAGCTGAACCTCAAGTAAAAGTCCAAGCTGTGGAGGATATGTTGCCTAAACTGCCACAAAATAATAAGGTATGGTTAACACTAGCAACTTTTACACCTTACATCCTTTGCCAAAATGTTTTCACCATTTGACAACCCTTTAACAACACTCTAGTGACAGCCAGGGGTTGTATGATTAAAAACAGGATATGGAGCTCTGAACGCTTGAAACCTTAAAGGGGTCTGCCAGCCTGATTATTTTTTTGGCCTATCCCGTACGATTATCAGATCAAGGGCGTCTTCACCCAGCACCCCCACTGATCAGTCAGAACTATACAGTGTATGGAGCTGGAAGTAGACCGCACAGTACAGTGTGTAGTGGCCTTTGAGCTTGACATGAATTAAATGTTTGCTTCTGGCACTGGAGGCTGCTAAGCACAGATCAATGCAGATGAGGGATGGCAGACCCCCATTGATCTGGTATCCTAAGGAAAGGCGATCAGTGTCCTAAGGCTCGAAACTCCTTTTAACAAAATCTGCTAAAAATATGTGTCTTTATACATTTTAATTTACTGAAAAATGTCATCATTTATATTTTTTTATTGTTTTTCAGGTAAAATCAGTGTCTCTAGAGGAATCAGATGGTGAGGATCTGTTTGCATCATCACCACCTCCTGCCAAACAAGTAGGCAAGGTGAAAAGTAAGAATGTACTGAGTCTTTTTGGGAATGAAGATGATGATATGGAAGATCAGTTTGCAAGTAATATTATACCTCAGGGTCCTGGAAAGGTAAGCATGGATATTGTCTTATTGTATCATCCCTTTTGGAAAGCTATTCCATGATCAGTGGTGGCAGTGCTATGCCGGCGATCTATGCTATCCCAATTCTGTCTCTTACACTAAAAACGTATTTCTTTTATCCTATTGGGGAATTTTGGGTTGATAGTGAGGGTTCCTCTGTTCAGGATCCTTACACCAGAGCAGTTACATAGATTGTCTCACTCTGAACCCCAGTCAGCATTACATTTTATTTATTTTTTTATTTCTATTTTTTTTATAAACGGACAGTAACAAATATCAAGGCCAACAATCGCTCAAAGATGTAAGGAGTAGAGAAGAGCGAGTACTATTCGAAACTCCCATTTCAAATAGCGCGCACCCATAGGAATGAATGGACGCAGGGTGTTAAGCGGCCGGCCGCCGGCAAAGTCAGCGTGCCGGCCGCTTCCATTCATTCTTATGGGTGCGTGCTATTTGAAACGGCCGTTTTGAATAGTACTTGCTCATCTCTAGTAAGGAGACATATTAGACAAAACAAGATAACACAAATGTACACAATAAACGCCTAACGACACAGAACCAACAGGGAAAATCCCTGAAGGATCCAGTAAGGGGAAAAATTTTAAGAGAAGAAGGAGAGAGGAGGAAGAGATACAAATCACTCAGCATAACACTTATACCTGGTTGGTGTGAATGGACACTGTAAATCTAAATCAGATCAGAACCCCTTAAATATATCTGAGTAGACCAGAAACTGACCGACGAAAATTAAAGTTGTTCTTTACTTAACTATTTTAGGATTCTGTGGAAAAGAGCACTCAGGGGAAGAGCACAGGAGTATTTCAAGATGAGGAACTTCTCTTCAGTCAAGAACTACAGAAGGACAATGACCCAGATGTAGATTTATTTGCCAGCACCAATAAGAAATCAGTAAGTGGTTTATATAATGACCAGTTTGTGTGGAGTTTCCTTATAAAAAGTATATGCACTCAGGTGTGAACATGCTCATACATATAAGAGTTGTCTGCTGAACTCACCTATTCCAACTAATGTGTATGGGGGGTATCACAACTCTCCCTCTAATTTCAGCCATCAGCTGAGCAGATTGTAATATGGGTGGATATTTCTGAAGACGAGTGCCCCCTGCTCCTGCGGAAGAGCCGCCTCATTTATGATCAGACCCACCTATTGATAAATGAGGTGGCTCTTCTGCTGGGTTGTGTGCTTGTACTGAAATCTTACACCAGTTTGTAGCTGGCATGGATATCATTGATCATGTGTACCAGGAACTGGCGTAAATAATATTAAATGTAGCTCCCCTCGCCAATTTCCTGAAAGTGGTGTGGGAGGAGCAAAAACGACACTTGCGACAATTATTGCTGCAACTGGCATTTATAAAGCTTCAAAGCCAGGGTGTGCAAGTTTTTGCGCCAGACATCTGGTGTAAATTTAAAGGGGTTGTCCACTTTCAGACAATTGTTATTGTTTGTTTAATGCAAATGTTGTACAGTTTTCCAAAATACTTTTTGTATTAACGTCTCACGATTTTCTAGATCTCTGCTTGCTGTCATTCATTCATTCTTATTGCCAGTGGATAAAAATCCGTCTATGGTCATGTGATGAGAACAGGGGCGCACAGCTCATTACCAGGCAGATGTCTGATTATTGTTCATCACATGACCATGGACTGATTTTTATCCACTGGCATCAAGCAAAGTGAATGAAGTGTACGCACTCATGCGGGAAGGCTGTCAATCATTGAGTAGGTCCACCCACTGGACTCCTAATCCCAGATTAAGTAGAGATTTAATGAAGTTTTCTCAATGGTGGTAGGGAAAGGGTTATTTCTAGTGACATATATACATTTTTGCTAATTGCTTTCAATGGGTGACAGTGATATTTTGACAAGTGATACTGAATCTTTTCTCTCGTATTATATATCAGTCAGTTCAGCTCCTCTGCTCTATAATATGCTGTGACAAACATTTGTAATGCACTTTTTCTCCTGGATACTCAAAGCGCACAGAGTATTGTGGAGGAGGGGAGCTAGTGGCCCCCTGTACTCATCTCCAACACCCACAAGGGTCATTAGTAAATAAAGTAAATTGAAGAAAAAAAATTGGTGTTCTTTTGTTTCAGTCTGAGAAATCCAAAACCACCAAACCCTCTCCAGGGGCGGGATTGTTTTGTGATGATGATAATGATGACCTCTTCGCCTCAGCTAAGCCTAAAAAGCCCCCAGTAAGTATTTCTACAGGTAGTTTCTCATGTTGTTGGATATGTAGTTTTTACTATAGTTATATATCGAAATGGCAGCCAGCTTTTCTGGCATTTTAACCTTTCATACATCCATAGCATAACTGAAACATTCATATGTGGCCAAATCAAATACACGCATTAATAGGAGTATCATGATGTGATATCTGGGAGCTGGGCAGGTCAAGTTCTGCTGGTTACTTGGGGATGTAAATTCTGGTCATTATACATGCGGTCTGGACTGGATTGCAGATGATGGCTGCATTAGTCATCTGAAGGAAGCCTTATTGTATCACACTGCAGTCTTCTCCCATGAAATGGCTGTCGGCACAAAGCATACGGTGGCACTTGGATTGAGACAAGTAGCCATATAAATGAGTGAGTGTTGGGATACACTCAACTTGTCAGTAGAGTGCATCCCATAAGTCTGGTACTGTCAGCTGGGCTATAATACAGGTTATTATTCACAATACGTTACATATAGGAGACCTGACAAGTGTACATGTTATTAGGGCTTTGTTTTTTTTTTAGAGGGGGTATATAAGCTACTATAATGAAGAATAGACTCCAAATAATGGACATGGAGAATACTGTATATCATTGATGGATGTGAATTTTATTGCCCTACTTTAGAAGGTGCAAGAGAAGAAGACCATCATCAAAAAAGAATCTGGCCGACCAATGGATGTTAATGAGGTGACGAAGACTGAAGAGTCAGAGGTTCGTATCTCGGTATACATTTCAATATAAAGCAACTAACAGTCCGGGTCAGATCTCTATCCAATCAGACAATTTTCACCTCTCCTGTGGCTGGGTCATAAGATGGTAAGGAGATGTACCATCTTATGACCCAGCCACAGGAGAGGTGAAAATTGTCTGATTGGATAGAGATCTGACCCGGACTGCGATCTTGAGAACAGGTGCCCTGCCGTGTGAATACATGCTGCTGTTTTTTGGGGTTTTTTTGTTTTCTTTTAACTGTATAGGATAGTCAAGTGCTGTACATGATTCCTCTTCATCAGTCCTACAGACCATCACACATGCTCGACTACTTTTGCTTTCATATGAAGGGATCCCATTTTTGTTATTGGTGGAGATTTCACCAGATGGACCCACACAGATTAAATACCTTGCGTTAGTGTGCCTATTAGGGAATATAGGTGTAATATAAGTAGCCCTTAAAGGGGTTGTCTGGGCAAAAAGTGTATATTTTAAATAGGCCATTGGTGGTGAAAAAAAAAGAAAAGAAGTCATACTTCCTTTCCCCAGTGCTCTGGTACCTCCCAGCACGGTCCAGTCCTGCCGTCCCATTGTTGCCTTCCGGCGGAAGTCCCCTCGCACCTGAATGTTGAGGGCAATTGGCCAACTTCCTGCGATGTCCCAGGGTCACTTCCTTATGCCTCTAAGGCCACTGATTGGTCTCAGCAGTCACGTGATTGCTGAGGTCAATCAGCAGCTTCAGCGGAAGGGCTCCAGGATGTCACAGCTGGCGAGAAGTTTCACTTCTAGAAGACACTGGAGCAGTAGGACCGGACTGCGCTGGGAGTACACTAGAGCAGAGGGAAACAGCGGAGTATGGTGCTTTTTCCAGCTCCTCTGGCCTATTTTAAAAATGATTTTATTGCCCGGACAACCTATTTAATCTTGAATGACAGCAAGGAGACACTTTTTTTTTTTTTTTTTTTCCCCTCCCTCTCTGGTCTTGTACTTTATATACAGTGTTGTGCAAAAATTTTAGGCAGGAAAATTTCTGCAAAGTAATAATGGTGTCAGAAGAAGAAATCTTAACAGTTTATTTTTGTAAATTAACAATATGAAATGAATGAATAAGAAAAATCTAACTCCCGTCAATATTTGTTGTGAACACCCTTTGGAGGAAAAGTCCTGGAAGTGATGATACGGCCTCCACAGAGCTCCAGTCTCAACATCATCCAGTCTGTGTGGGATTACATGAAGAGACAGAAGGATTTGAGCAAGCCTACATCCACAGATCTGCGTTTAGTTCTCCAAGATGGCGAGAACTGCTGAGTTCTTTCAAAAACTGTCTGCAAGAGGGGCATCACGGTGGCTCAGTGGTTAGCACTGCAGCCTTGCAGCGATTGAGTACTGGGTTTGCATCCCGCCAGGAACAACATCTGCAAGGAGTTTGTATGTTCTCCCCATGTTTGCATGGATTTCCTCCCATTCTACAAAGACATACTGATAGGAAGAAAGAAAAAAAAAGTACATTGTGATCCCTATATGGGGCTCACAATCTACATAAAAAAGAAACAAAAAAAAACTGCAAGTATATCGAGAGGAATTGATGGAAGTAAAGCATGGTCCCACTAAATCTTGATGGAATTTAGAATCTTTTATTTGTTCGTTTAATTTCCTTAAGTGACCTAAACTATTTAGCACTTGTATTAGTAAGCATTCTTACTGTGCAGCATTTCCCCCACACATGCCTAAAGCTTTTCTACAGTACTATACTATAATACAGTCTATTGAGTTTCAAGGCTGCCATGCAGTACCCACTTTGCGCATCAGAACCTCCATGGTCTTACTATGGCTATTTACGCTGAATTACTGATGTCCAAATCATGCAGTCCATAAGTCATGTTCAGTATAACAAAGCTTTCCTTTCTGTATTAACTGCTGGGATCACACATCGTATGTTTCTTGCAGAAATTTGTTTGTGGAATCCAGATTATCAAGTCTGCAACATGACTGATTTTTTTGGGGGGATGTTTCCCATGCGTTTCACCCACTGCAAATCATCAGGCTGGTTCCATACTATATTTTTGCACACATGTAGATGTAGATAATCATTCATTCTGGCCTATTTGGAGACCACTGCTGGACTCATTAAAGGGGTTTCCATCTGGACCATGTATGACATAGCCAGATAAGTCTGATAAATTTGTGTGCAATCTCTGCCTGCTTAGCTATTCTTAAAAACTCCCATGAAAGTAAGTGAAGAAGTCTCGAGTATTGCCACCTGTCCACTCAATGGAGCCATTAGATGAGGGTACAGAGGACCCCCTTCTTAAAATAAATGTGTGTCCCAGGGGTAGGAGTTGCATATATATCGGACATATCCCTTTAACAAACTTGACGTTTACAAAGTACTGATGTTCTATAGAAATGTATGTAAATGGACTTAATAGTAGTGTGGTTCCTTCAGCTAATGCGTGACAATTTTTAAATTCATCTGCATGCAGGACTGTAACTGTATATTCTGAAAGATAACCTGTCACCTGCTCTGAAATGTCCAATAACCTACATCATCTGATAAGTGACGTTACCCTGAGTATTTTGGTGTTTTGTTTATCCATATCTGTTCAGCCTTTCCAAAGATATAAGCCCTTTTAGTATTGATGCAAATTGGGGTATACTAGCCAAGTGAGCGGTAACTTACAGTACACACACACTTCCCCCAGAAACCACAGTGTTGCTGCCTACTTGGTTAATATAACCTAATATACGTACAATTATATCTTTAAAATGACTGAACAGGTTTGGATAAAGAAAATACCAAAATACTCAGGGTGCCATCGCTTATTAGATTAGGTATGTCATTGAGAATTTCAGACCTGGTGACAGATTTTCTTTAAATGGGTTTAGGTGAAGAACCTTTGTCATGTAAACTTAGTTTTTGAATTTTTGCCTATTTTCCACTTTTTGTAAGGTTTGCATTCTGCTCGTGGGGCCTATGTTATGGGACATGTATAGATCTTTGTGCTCCGGGGTCCATTCAGATTGGACTGGAAAATGGTCTGTTAACACTTGTCTTCCTCTTGGAGGACCGCCAGTTGGCATACTTTTCCTCCAGGAGCATGGTCTCAAAAATACTTATTTTTTTTACTGGATATCTGCACCCGTTGTGATAATGTCTGCATGAATTACCATAAATGAATATTTTATAGTAATTTTATTATTGCTCTTGTTTTCTTCTTCTTTTGGTTATAAAATCATTGTGCACAGAAAACCACTGACTCCGCACCAGTTAAAACAAAAGGTCCTTCCTCTCGGATTGGAAAACTCCAAGTAACTATTGAACTCTTCCACTTCTCTTCCGCTGACTTTTCCAATCATTTGATGCTATCTTTTGACAACTAAGTTTTCCTTTTTTCCCCCACTAGCAGTGCTTGGACCTGGGCTGGCCTTTCCTTTACATAGTGCATGCAGCTTCTCTTACCAGTGCTGCACCTTTTCTTATACCTATAATCACTTACAGCTTATGCACAAAATTACTTAAAACTTGATAACTACCTAAAAAGATATTTGCATATATTTTGTTTTTTAGGCAGATTTGCTCATTAATCCAGCCGCGTTGTTACCTGGCGCTATTCCAAAACTGTCAGCAGCTAGAACTGTTATAATGGAGGCAGAAGCTCCAACATCATCAGCGGCAGAGGATAACTTTGCTTCCAAATCTGTCGGCAAAAATATGGTTGTTGCAAGCTTTGACACCCCAGCACAAGTTGATACACTTCATAATGCCAATAAGGTATTCAGATTCTTCTTACTACAAAAAAAGTTCACAGTGCAGTCTGTACCATACAAATACCAATCCACACACAGCAGATACAACCATTTTGGAAATATTAGAGCTTTTATTATTTTCACCACTGATTGTGTCCTTTGCAGAACTTTGCATATGTTTATGTGTCTTTGTTGTTACAGATTACAAACAACCCGTATGTAGTCTGGTACTATCACAAAGGAGGGGACAAGTGTAAATGTAACTGCAGTATACATTAATTTGTATAGGAGCTGTAGAAATAAAAAGTTAGGAGAATTCTTTTAGATTTTTGGATGCATTTAGACAATAAAGCAAAAGGTGGACTCAACATTGAACCTGCCAACATTGAAAATACACCGACCTAATATTGTGTAGGTTTTCCTTGTGCTGCTAGAGAAGCTCTGACTTATCAGAAGGTGTGATATCCAACAACAAGAGGTTCATTGCTGATCCTTTAAAGAGGACCTTTCATGTCCTCCCAGATCAGCAACATTATATACCACTAGAAAGCTGACGGTGTGCTTAATTCATGCACCCGGAACCAGAGATATCGGTGCTGTTTTGGCTTCGATATTCCTCCTTTCTCGGAATGGTGGGTCTTATAGGCTAGCGTCTTTTCTGCACTGTGAGGAATGGCCCCCCACGACTTTGGAGGAATGCTGTCGGGGAAGGGGGGGGCGTTTCTCACAACGATGACGCTGAGCTGTAAGGCCCACCCTTCTGACAGTGGAGGGATATTAGTGTCAAAACGAATGGTAGTGACAGTATACCGGCAATACTGACTGCGCTGAATTCAGTTGGCTTTTTAGCGGTATGTACTGATAATTCTACCCACCTATGAGGACATAAAAGGTCCTCTTTAAGCTCTGCTTGTTGCAAGATGGAACCACAGTGTATTAACCCAAAAGCAAATGACTTTGTTCACTGTACAGCAGTTGCAGCTCGGCTTTCGTTCAGTTGAATGGAAACCGAGCTGCAGTAGCCTGACACAGCCACCACATAGTGGACAGAGCTCCCTGCCTTCAGCTTCCATATACTGTGTAATTCCAATGCTGCAGCTGCTAATATTAGCAGTTTATACCCGCACCTATCTGTTATAGATGATATATCTGAACGTTATCTCTTCTATATCTTTTGCCTGAATAAAAACCTTTACGGTATGAAGTAAACATAACTCAGGTTCAGAGTAAAGCAGTCTGCAAGATACTGAACCTTTGATGCAGATGAATTCTATGTAAACTGTAAAAACTGTTAAAATGAAAAGAATGAATCTTATTCATTGCTTTGTGACTTTGTATTCTTCAGACACGTGTGAAAGTTGGTGGTAGAAGACGACCTCCTACACGAATGGGCAGGAAGCTTGCATCCCAAGAGTCTGGGGAAAATGATGATCTGTCATCACCAATATCGCCTACATCCGCTGCAAAAAATGACACTGGACTAGCAGAGTCAAACTGGAGATCGGACAGAGATGAAATTTCTAGCATGAAGTTATCCTTCTCAGAAAACGACATACAGCCTAGAACGCATACAAAAGCAGCTGTAAATCCTCTGACGCCTGATGTCAATGATTTATTTGGGTCTGACCTCTTTGCAGGTAGCTCCCTGCTGAACCCAGGGGCAACCCAACAACAGAAGGAAGAATCACGAGGGAGTGAGTTTTCTAAAAAACCTTTCTTGGATCAGGGAAAGAAACCTTCATCTGTGTTGTTTGATGGTGATGGCAGCGATGATGACTTATTTAAGTCCATAAAAGACAAACCCAAAAAGACACCCAAGTCCAGCTCTCTGATAGACAAAGAGCCTGATGATGACCTGTTTGGGTTTCAGAAACCTCAGAAGAAAGTAGAGGCTCAACCTGTTGTTCCAAAAGATAAGTCCACAGCCAGTGACATGTTTGAAGTAAGTGATGGGGTTGCTTTGTTTTTTGGTTGTTTTTTTTTGTGTGTGTACTGCAAGAAGCTTCAGCACTTGCTGGTGGGTTCTTCCATACATAGCAGCTCATCATTGGGGGTCTTAGCAGCAGGAAAAGGGATTGTCCAACAACTCATTTAAGTCTGATGAAATGTAATATTGTCATATAACAATCTGCTTTTACTAATTGTGATACTAAGGTGTGTTAAAGAGAGCTTGTCACCCGGGTCTCTAAACTACTAGCATGTTCTTACGCATTGCCTCAGGTTCGGGTGCTTGTGCAATGTGCAGATGAAGCCAGGGACAGTACATCTCAATTCACTTTGCAAAGTGCCCATCTGGTGCATGCACATTGTAGCCTGTTGTAATGTCCTTGGCTTCATCTGTGCATGTGTTGAGATTTGTGCCAGATGTAGCTCTTATAACAAATTTACTCAAGTTGGACACATGCTGGTGATTTAGTGGCCCTAATCCTAGTAACTGGTTCCCTTTTAAAGGGTAGCTGAATTTTTATGAAAAGTTGCAATATGTGCAGGGTGTTGCTGGACAGTCTGCTGTATGACTGTTTAACCCTTGACACATGGTGTACTATCAGTTTTTCTAATTGTAATAATCACTTTATGGCTGCAGCACATTTTATATTTGTCTTTGAGGCTGTGGACTTGTACAATAATGAGCTGTCTGCCCACCCTCGCCTTTACTGAAATTGTTCTGCCAGGAGTACCTAGGCAAAAGTAAACAAATAGCTGAAAATAAGCCCAAGTGACTATAATATAGGAGATCCAGAAACAGTGAACTGTTAATACATGCAGCTAAAATACAGGAAGAAAACAATCTATGAGCCCAGTCTATAAAGATGCTTGTGATCTGTGAATATTATCCCAGTCTGTAACATCTCAAGCAGCCATAAGTAGATACAAGCACATAGAAGACTTTCCTTATAAGCTATGAGATTTGTAAAATTTTCTGCCGAGTGCACAGATCAACAGTTTGCAGACCATGTGTATGGAGGCTGTGAAGAGAATCAACCCCTCCTCTCTACATTCACTGGGGGAAGAGAGTAAAGAACTTCTCCTCCACTCACTGTGTTTCCATCTTGCATTTATGGATGAACTTCCCTGGTATCAAATGATTCAACTGCAAATTACCTAGAAGAGAAACGCCTATGGGCAGAAATTTTAAGAAAGGTTTTGTGTTTTTTTGGCGGAAAGCAGCCCCATTTTTAGGCTAAGGCCCCACCGGCTTAAGAAAGAACCACGGTGTGAACGCACTGCGGTTCTTTCCGCAGCGCTTTAAACAGAAAGTTGGCTGAGTTTTCCTCCGCGGACTTTCTGTTACAATTATATCTATGGGAAAGCCACCGGCGTTTCTGTAGATATAATTGACATGCTGCGATTTGCAAAGCCGCAACGGCTTTACAAATCGCAGCGTGTCCGCACAGCGTTTTTTTTCCGCAAAGTGGGCATGGGATTCGCATGAATCTCATCCCCTTTGCTTGCACTGTAAAACACCGCGATTTTTCCCGCAGCGTCTCTGCTGCGGGCAAATCGCGGCGTTTACGTCCCGTGGGGCCTCGGCCTTAAAGTGCATTACATTTTGGTTCAGAGTCGCATGATCTATGCAATGAGAAGAAGTTCACAGTAGGCATTTTCTCTTTGGATAACAATCCAAACACTCTTGCTTGTACGAGAAATTCAATGAATGAATGCAATGTCCACGTGACTCATATTGGTGTCCTTTTGTTTTTCAGGATGATATATTTGCGGCAGAAGCTATTAAACCAGTAAAAAAACCAAAAGAGAAAAAAGGAGCATCAGAGGCCAATCTTTTTGATGATAATACAGATATTTTCGCTGATTTCACTCAAAAACCTAAAGAGAAAAAGTCCAAAAAGAAGATGGAGCCTAAATCCATATTTGATGATGACATGGGTATGTGTGAGGAGCGTCATTGTTATCCTTCTAACATGTATAGAACAGCTTTGTTGTATATAAGCAGAGCTGTGCTGTTTATGTACTTTATCATGGTAAATATTAGTACCTGTCCTAAGGAAAAGTAATGTCAAAAATAGGCTCTGGCTAAACTGGTCACACATCAGTTATAGAAGCAACTATTTCTCTCAGTTCTCCCACAAACATGCACGCTTGGTTCACCATAGCTTGGTTTGTTTCAGTGGGGAGAGGGTTGTAGTCCTCTGCCAGGCTCTTTTTTATGTCTGGTTTCCAATTTTAACTCTAATAGGACCCTTTGGAATGGGAGAGTCAGTCTAGCAGCCACCATACAAGTTAGATCATTACATGATGCCATTGATATTACATTGCTGTCCAGAATTCTTTCTCACGGGTTGTGTTCAGTGTTCGCTGTAAGCTTTTATAGCTAGTAAATAGGGTAGTAGGGACCTGGGCGCTGTTTCTACTAATCAGTCTCTCGCAGAATGCTCTCCCCCCTCCACTTAGATTGATCTCTTCATCAATATATACTGATCTCCCCATCCTTTAGATTGCTCCTTATGGCATCTCTCACAGACTTATCTACCTCAGGCTGAGAGAACTGTGCAACTACTGTATGACTGCAAAGTTCTCTATGATCGGGCAAAGGGTGAGATCAGGCAGCCTTAAAGGGATCAGTGGTTTTGTGTAATCTTTTAGATCGGCCACTTTAGTTTCAAAGGAGCTGACCTGCAATACAAGATAGAACCCATGGACAGATATGGTGCTGTAACTAGAAGAAAGCGGGCATGTTTTTCTAACCATGTAAATCCTTTTCATCTAATGGAATGATTTGTGTGTATGAAGGATCTTGGTGTGATGAAAACTGTGTTTTTTTGTTTTTTTTTCTTTGTATATAGATGACATATTTTCAGCATCCGTGTCCAACGTAAAGAAAACAAAGTCAAAATCCAAGTCCACTCAACAAGGGTCAGAATCCAAACCAGACACCAAGGCGTCCACCGCATTTGACGATCCCCTAAACGTTCTTGGTCAATAAGAGGGATTGGCCATCTTCAAGACTGAGAATATTTGCACAATTTCATTGCTTCATATTCAAGGTGTATTGTCAGTAGTCATAGATTTTACTTACTCATTGTAGGCTAAGGAAGGAAAAGTTTTAGGATTTTTTTTAAGCACTTAAATGTCTGTGCCAAACTTTCTTACTTGGAAGACTCGATCATCTCAGATGTTGTGTGTACATATTACAAGGGCTGGTCTATAGAGCAGGATAGCTGCGTCCTGACCATTTCAGGAGACATTCCATTACACTTAGGATCTTTAGTGCGGTTTAGTTATACTGGAGCTGGATGCCTATTTCTGATGTATTCTCAGAGTAGGAGATCAGGGCTCTATCCTTGTATGAGCTACTATTGTCTGTAAATTGTATGGAAAGTAGAAATATCTTTATTTACATAAAATGTGGATCAAGGTGGAATGTGAACAGTGTCAATACTAGACTCAAATCCCAGCAAATGAAACTATGCATACTCTCTTACATAGAATTTCAGCAATTGTCCGCTCCCTGTTCATTTTGCTTCCTAAAATTTACAAACTGAGATAACATATACAAGTATCAGTCTTACTATAATATAGAAAAAATAAATGTTATTTATATGGCGCCAACATATGCCATGGCACTTTAAAAATCATTATTATTATTATATCAAAATCTACATTATGAAGGATAGCACACGGTGTTGGCATTGTGTACAGTTCCAACTTGTATCCATAGTGCAGTACATTTATAAAATACTGTACAATCCTTGTCCGAATATGATAATTCTATTCAGATGTCTAACAAATAAAACCTAATTCTGTAGTGGGGTCACAAATATTTTTTACGCCAGATAGACCTCATAAGAGAGAGAGTTTGTTGGTAATCTGAGGCTGGGGACCCACGGGCCGGAAACGCTGTGATTTGCCTGTGGTGGAAATGCCGAGGGGAAAAAAACGCAGTGTTTTACGCTAAATGCAAAGTGGATGGGATTCATGCAAATCCCATGCCCACTTTGCGTTTAAGATTGCAGTGCAGACACGCTGAGATTTTCAAAACCGGGGCTGTTTAGAAATCGCAGCATGTCAATTATATCTATGGAAAAAAAGCTTCCAAAATCTGCTTCAATTCCTGGTGCAGATTTTTGTTCTTTCTGACCCAATTCCTTCTTGTGAACATTACTACCATCATCCATGCAGTTTTGTAGCCTTTTTTGAGCCAAGGCTGGAAGTGGATCCAAAAAGCAAGAACTATATAAGGTAAAGACTGATCCTTCTTGGTAACTACTACTGATATTGGCACAAAAACTGCATGTGTGATTCTAGCCTTATAGAAGTTAGTTAATATGTGAAGTAGCCTCCTGGCAGACCAACTTTACTATATAGCACCCATAATGGACCCTTAAAGTAGTTACAACATGCCTTCAGGTAGTTATAACACACGTCTTCAGGACTTTTCCTCAATAACCAGAAAATGCTGTCTGCTTGAAATGAGACCAAACAATCCCATTAGTTTATGGTTGTCTCCTTAGGCCATATAATAAATCATATATATATATTTTTTCAACTGTAATTTTTATAAAATTTTGAAACAAAGTATACAACCATAAACAGCAGACATACAAAATACAATAAAATAAAGGAAAAACCTAACTGAGAATGGCTTTCCACAACTGTATGAGACAAAAAAGAACATAATACAACAAACAAACAGAGGAGACTAACAAGACAAATAGGACGAAGGGGAGTAGGACAAAAGAGAAGGGGTGGACAAGCAAGGGGGAAGGGGTGGACAAGCAAGGGGGAAGGGGTGGACAAGCAAGGGGAGATAATAAATCATATATAATGTTCTCTTTATATTTAACATCAAGAACAGAATCCCTTTCTTACTAAACACAAGCTTTAGGAATGCTTTCCCTGATCTGATCCATTCTTAGAAGTAGATATCTGGCTCCTGTATGGAGAAATACAATGCTGATAATAGAGGATTTACGTTGGCTGATATGGCAGAATTTGGCTATGAAAATACTGTGAATGTTCATTTGCGATATCTAAACTGTCCCTGTGGTCGGGCTGTTGATGGTGGGTTTGTTTGTATGAACAGTTGGACAGCTGGATCGTGTCTATCCAAAATCTATTGGGTATAAGTGTCATTGGCGCTTTCGCACATGTCAGAAGCCTTTCAGAAGAGGATCATGAGGACGTTACTCTGCCATGTCACATCATAGTGTGTTTATTAGGGAACAGCCACCAGGAATTAACTCTAAAAGCTCTCAACTTCAAGAATGGAATAACTCTTCCTACATACAGGGACATGTAAAGGCAGCCATTCATACATGCTATGGTACTATGGGAGACAAAATCTAATTGACAGGTTCCTTTTCTAGAATACAGCCATAATATAGTTGTCTGATGGCGGCCTGTGGAAGAATGAAAATTAATAGAGATGAGCGAGTACTGTTCGGATCAGCTGATCCGAACAGCACGCTCACACAGAAATGAATGGACGTAGCCGGCACGCGGGGGATTAAGCGGCCGGCGTCAAAGCGGAAGTACCAGGTGCACCCATTCATTTCTATGGAGCGTGCTGTTCGGATCGGCTGATACGAACAGTACTCGCTCATCTCTAAAAATTAATAATAATTACCTGTTTCCTGTGGTGACAGGTGTCATGTGTACTGTGCCTTCAGTGTGACACCTGTGCTAGGTTTTTATATAGTGTGCATCCACCTTTAGAGCTTATTCACATGGCCGTTTTGACAACATATTACATTCAATGTCTATATTCACATGGCTGTTTTTATCAGAAAAAAAAAAAAAAAAGCTTGCATGTACTATGTTTGTCAATGAAAATGGAAGAAGAAAGCAAAATATGAATAGACCCAATGAAATTCATGGTCGCTATCATTTACATGTGACGTCCGTTTGAAAAACGTCATGTGAATAAGCGCCATCTGTGGACTTGTACGGACAGACATGGTTGCTTTTCCTGAACATTGGTCTGCAATAAAAGGCAAAGCCATGTGCTTAAGGCCTTAGACTAGGCCTATACAACAACTGTGACTCCCATCACACCACCAAACATCACAATGTCGCCCTTTGACTCCTACACTAATGTGAGTGAATTAAGTCATAGTGTACTGTGAATGCAACATCACAAAAACCATGCGGCGGTGTTCAACCATTTTGTGACTAGCAGTTGCAGCACCCTTGAGATCAGTGTGGATCCATTGACTTCCATTTGTTCAGGAGTTGCAGGGCGACATGGTGATATTTGGTTGCACAATAGTAGTCGCCATGTTGCTCTAGTGTTATGCACAAATGTGCTTATGTACACAAGGACAGATCTGACACTTCAGAGATCTGCTTAGAGGGAGTCTGTCGCCATGTGAGGCATATTACACCAGCAGCACAGATTGAAAGATCAGGCTCACCTTAATGTGGCGCCTTTTTTTATTTGCCTCCATTGCAGCAATATGCAGATTAGCAGTCTGGGGCAATAAGGACGGGTCGTTGTCCTAACCAGCTGTGCCCCACACTCCTCTAATATGCCAGTGGGAGTGTGGCCCTGTCACACAAAGAAGGGAGGGTAGAAGGCGGACATATTAGTACAGTACATTAATACAGTGACAGACTCCCTTTACTGTACATTACAGTCAGTCTGCATGCACGTTACACATATACATGTTATAGTGTTACTATATGACATCATCAAATGCCCTAACCGCCCTCTAAACGGCAATGACATCATAAATCGGTAGGCTTAGAGTGCTCTGATCACATGACCCAGAATTAGCCTATACTTCCTGCCAAGATGAGTCACGTGACACCCGTTGTTAAGGACAGGGGTTAACGTCCGGGTATCTCTGTAACAACAACAAGAGGTAATGACCCCGCCCCCTTACTCTCCTCCCAGTGGCTGCCTCCCTCTACTGTCTGTATGGTTACGCCCACTCTTCTTATTGGCTGGCGCTACGCTAGAGTTCACGCCCGTCGCTTATTGGTCGCAGCGTCTGTCAGTTTTCCTGACGTCACAAAGGAGAGGCGTGGCTTGGAGGCGAATTCGGGTTAGTCGCTGGGAAGGTGTTGGAGGAGAGTCCGGGGTGGGGGTTCTAGCTAACCCCGTAGGTAATAGCAGGAGGGTTGGAGGAATGTGCGAGTGTATTCGCCCTGGCTAGAAGGACTAGCAGAATTTAGGAGGGGGGAGGGGCAGCAGTACTGCTGAGTGTCACCCAGTGTACCCCTACCATTCAGTGCCAACTCTCATGGGTATCCCCACCGATGAGTGATCTGCAGACTGACATGCTGAGGTAGGTCATGACCTCTCTAAGGCATATGGAATAAAGTGTAAGCTCCTGTGGTCAGGTGTGAGGCAGGCATTGTCTGCAGGTGACATCATGTTACATCACACCTGGGGGTAGGCAGGGAAGGGTTAATGGACTAGTATCCATGAATCTATCTGCACTCCTTCTCCTATGCTGATCTGTCCCAGTGACCGAGCCTCCTGTATATAGGGGGGTCCTGCTAGTCACAGAGCTGTCTCCCCCTCCCATCTGTTCTCTTTCAAGTCATCTTCCTATATTACTGGATCAGCCCGTATTCCTATATACAGGAGACTGGTCACATCATGGGTGATAATGATCCACAAGAGGCATGGGTGTCCTAGTGTAGGGCTCTATTCACATGTTTGACGCTTACATCAGCAGTTTTGTCACTGGGTGGTATTGCATATAGCACAGCTCTTTAATGCCAGAAACCACTTCAGGCTTCTATTAGGGTTAATGAGGCACCATGGTACTGCAAATCCTTTCATAACAGGTGTGACCTGTGTATTGTGTTCATTGGGAGACCTCAGATTAGGTCAGTGATCCCAAACAGGGGTACCATGATACTCTGGTTGGAAAGATGATTGTTTGCAACAACATTTTCTTAACATGCATGTATTTTGTCTTGGTAAAAATGATAGGTGAGCCCCAAGAATTTATTTTTTTTTTCCCAGGGGGGCCCAGAGCCTGTAAAGGTTGGAAAACACATTGGTTAGGTGCACCTAGGTACAATGAAACCGCCTCCATGCACTCCCCCTACAGAATCAGCTTCCAGCACCTGGCTGATCTGGGTGGGGTACAGGTGTTGCACCTCTACAGATCACATGCTGTGCATGTGTTGTGTACATGAGGCCTTATTCATTGCATTGCAATGTCTGATGTAGACACCTGTTCTACCAAACGTGCTCTCTGTCTGAATGGACCGATGGCTGAGCATGCACGCTGCACCTCTCTTTGCAGTATATGTGACTGATGGAAAATAACCATGCACTGTCCCCGGCCCCCCGTCTGTCACATAGACTTGCATACGTGAGGTCCTCAGTAGTGGGATCTCCAATAATCAGACAATTATCTATGCTCAGGTTGTGGTCATGTGACAACCCTTTTAAGAAGGAACGGTATACAAAAAAAATAATTTAGGAGCAGATTACTATTGTATTAAGGACTAGTAGTTAGTACCATAGCTGTGGCACATCTAGTTTGAGCTAAAACTGTTCTAACTTGCTAGATGTATGGGTATGGCTTCTCAGAAAAGTGGTCATGGCTTAAATTAACAATGTGCCAAAGTAATAGGAGGCGTAAACTTAGACTAGACAGTATAAGATACACCATGTGTATCAGACACCATGGAAAATTCTGTACGTTTTCTGACTAATTTATTAAAAGACTAGTGAATGAAATGAAGTAATGGTATAGTGTATTTAAAAAAAAATAAATAAAATATATATATATGTATGTATGTCAGCCCTGGTTTGCCTGTCCTTCAATATTTGCTTCCTGGTACTTGACACTAGGTTCACAATAGCATCAGGCTCTCGGGTCTTCCAGGAGACCTGAATGATAGAGAGCCATATTGCTAATACAGAGGTTACTGGCAGACCCTATTGACTATAATGCATACTGAAAGCAGCAGCAAGAAAAGTCCTCCGTTCAGGACTTTTTTTTTCTCCTCTGACCATTGGTGCTTTATGCAGCAGAGTCTCCAATTGGCCAGCAGAGATTCTGATGCAGATCTGAACCTAGGCCCCATGTTGCGGAAATGCTGCTTTTTTTTTTTCTTTTTAGCCAAAGCCAAGATTGGATTGAGCAGAAGGTAGAAGTATAAGAATTTCTCATATATTGCCCATCCCTTTTTGTATCCACTTGTGGTTTTGGCTCAAAAAAACGCAACAAAAACTGCAACAAAAAAGCTGTGTTTCCGCAACATGGGGCTTTAGCCTTAAAGGGGTATTCCCACGTCGCATACTCGCCAGTCTTCACTGCTGTAAAATCTTCTTTCTTCCTGGTTTCTTGCATCATTTGGTGGGCGGGGTTTCACATGCAACCTGTCGTTTAGCTCCGTCCCCAAATTAGCGTGTAGCTCTGCCCGCCGCATAGCGTAATCCTATGGGGCGGCTGAAGGGCCTGTTATGTCATCAAAGGTCCTTAAACAACACTATATGCACAATATTGGACTATGAAGTACAGGCAGGAGCAACTCCATTCTGTATTACATACAGAGACTGCCTGTCTCTGCCATAATGAACACAATTGAATTAGCTAGCCTGAGAACTGGGAGAACAGAAGACGAGTTCAGAAATGAAAGCAGGTCCTCTCCCCTATCTGAGAGCAGGAGGCTAGGTCACGTGGTGCAGACACAGGAATAGCTAGATACACAGGCTCGCTCCCGTGCACATAGCCCCTCCTCCCTCCCCCCTGAGAGCAGGCAGATACATCACTTGACTTTTGAGCAGATAAGTCAAGGGCTGTGTCAACGATGAATTGAATAAAGTAAGAGAGTGCACAAACAAAGCAGTTTTGCTGAAGCAGTGTATTTAGGAAAAGTCTTACATCCACATTAACAAGCAGTATAGATAGGATCCTTGTGATGGGACAACCCCTTTAAGTTGTTTCTCTGACCCTCTCCTATTTAGCCTGACCCTTAACTGCAGCCTTTCTTGCTTAGATAGGTAGAAACTTGATCACTAAGTATGTGCATGTATTTCATTTACAGCAAGGTTACTGTAACCCAAAAGTAATTAAACAATGGATGTGTTTCAGTCCATCCTGTCTCCCTGGGACACTTATTGTATATTGCAGGGACTCTAAATATTTTTGTGTTCATCTCCTTTGTTTTCCCCCCTCCCCCTATATATATATATATATATATATATATATATATATATATATATATATATATATATATATTTATTTTTTAAAAGCACTTTATTTTTTTTGCACTACATGTTTAGTGTATTTCAATGCTGGCATTTGACACTATATTGCCTCTTTGAAATGCATGGTCAGTTTCTAAAAAAAAACAAAATCACAATTGGTAAAATAAAAACGTTATGCACAAAACACTTTAACACATTTAATAAAACAAATCTTTAGATGGGATTAACATATATCATGGCACTTTACAAATGAGGGAGCAACAGTACCAAAAGTAATGAGAACGAATGAAAACAACCTGCTATAAAAGGAGAGCGTTTATAATACTCCAAAGTACTCTATAGTACTCCAAAGACATACTGATAGGAATTTAGATTGTGACCCCTATATGAGACAGGGATAATGTCTAAAAAAGCGCTCCTGTGTATGTTTCCGCTATAAAAGTAAGATAAATACGTAATACACCAAAGCATAGCTTCATCTGCACTGGTCACTCAGGTGAGAATTTCTACCTAACTCATGAATGAGAGATATAGAGGACTTAAAGGGGTTGTCCCATCTCAAGGATCCTATCTATACTGCTAGTTTATGTAGATTTAAGACTTTTCCTAAATACATTGCTTCAGCTTAACTGCTTTGTTTGGTTGCTATCTGAGATTATTTACTTCATTGTTTACACTGCGTTTCCACAACCACGGACCTGGGGATGATCTTATCTCTCCGCCCAGGACAAGTGACATACCTCCCTGCTCTCAGGAGGGAGGGGGAGTTGAGTGCTCGGAGAGGCTTGTATTTATGAGTACTTTATCTCCCTCTTCCAGTTAGCAGGTCGGCTAATTGAATGTTGCTGATAAGTCCTGAGACAGGGCGTTTGTTACCTCTTTATGTAAATACAGACCTAAAATTGCGTTTATTGCAAGCTGACTCTTGGTCCTCTAGCATGTAAAATTGGGATTCTCATCACCTATCAAATCCAGCTCTGCTACATCAGCTTCATATTGTGCATCTTCCAGTGATACTGTGCTAGTTTTACAAGCATCCCTCATTACTGACTGCAAACATATGTTGCTATGAAGAGAGATGGCAGAGCTGGCTTTGTCTGTGAGATAGCAAGTGAAACCCCGCCCACCAATTCACTGAGAAAACCAGGAAATGAACAGACCATACAGCCTGCAGGTTGGTGAGCGGGCAAGTTGGGAATACTCCTTTAAGACTATTTCAAGCCAAGTTGACATCTCTGGTTTTCTGTGCTATCATGGGCAAAGAATAATGAAAATGACACATAGGGCACCGGAGAGATTTGCTTTAAAAATAAATGAATAATGGATTTGTCATGTGATGGGCAACAAAATATATGGTGCATTGCAATATAAAGGAATTTTCAGCAAAGCCTTTAAAGATATGAACACAGCCTTAGAGGCGACATAATCAATGCAGCCATTAGGTGGCAGTATCAAATTATTTCAAATATTAGGCTCCGTTCACACCTGTCAGCTTCCGTTTCTCGAAGCATCATACACCTAATTCATTTCTGTTGAATAATGTCCCAGGCTTTGTTGTTGTTCCTTCCAAGCATAATAGAAAACTAAACTGCTGTATGTCATTTCCATGTGGTCCTAGAATTGGCATATAGTCCTTTGCTTGCAGCAGGTGCCGTCATGGTTTACCCTGCTTTTACTCACAGAAAATATGTACTATATCATAGAGCTCAGCTCCTCTCCCTCCGTTTTATCCTACTCTCAGATTTGGCAGTAGAAATCGCCTGAAAGGATCGCTATAAAGTCTAAAGCCATCACATTGTAGAACACTTCCATATACTATCATGATGTTAGCTGTGGAGTCCCTTTATCGCTAACCTTTTTCTTTTAATGTGTCTGCAGGTTGCCATATTTAAAGATGGAGAGAGATCATATGCCATTTGTGTGCAATCCAATGGATTCCTCATTTTAGTTCTTTTCTTCACTAGTTTTACCCCCTATGCAATGTCAAACAAAAAGGAACCTCCTTTTTTTAACGAAGATAACTTTGGCTCCTTCCATTACAAGCTACCTTTCTATGATACCATGGAGCTCTTCATTGAAACTCTCACAGGGACCTGCTTTGAACTTCGAGTGTCTCCATTTGAAACAGTCGTCTGCGTAAAAGCCAAAATTCAGAGGCTGGAAGGTATGTATGTTACAGAATGGTTACCATAATGTGGTGTTGGCGTTCGAGATGGGATTTACACCATTGGATGGGAATGGAGGCCAACTGGCAATGAAAAACACCCATTGTTTACATTGAACCGTTTTTACTCACCATGTACTGCCTGTGCACGGTCTGTGTTTCTGTCCCTCCTTGCATTAAATGAATAGGAGCCACGGAAGCACAGGCCACAAAACAGGACAGGAATAGGACATGTCCTATCTGATGCAGCCCAGGCTGTCGGCCCACACACAGGACCGTGAGAATTGCGACCGTGTGTACAGGCCCATAGATGAGAATGAGTCAGTGTGCTATCCGTGAAATAGACAGATTGACCCACACCACGGTCGCCTGCAAGGGGCCTTAGAGCCCAGAACCCTAAAGTACAAAAGATAACCTTAAACTTAAATTTCAGAAAATGCATATATTGATAAAACAATTATGGTAGGAAGAGGCTCCTTTTTTTTGAACCAACATTCTCATGATGAAAGTGGCCAAACTTACTAATCCACATGAAAGACCCTGGGTTGAGAGACGTCTTTCCACTATTTATCTGAACAATACAACATCAAACCGGAGCCTGTGGTAATTCATTCCCTTTTTGCTAGCATCGCCCATAAACCCTGTATGGTCCCTAAATACTGAAGATCTTTGGATTGTCCATGGGATCCCCTTACAAAGTGGTCTCAGTAGAGTGGCACTGCAATTGGTGACCTTGGAATCTGTAAAGAAATCCTCTTGGAGGGTATTGAGCACTGAAAATAACACCCATTTTTGGAATGCACACTACTAATTTTGATGTACGCGTCCTTGTTTGATTATGGGAATTAGGCCAGTGGCAGAGTGACTGCCTGACTAGGACACCCGTGTGCTGTATAAAGGAACCATATACCTTTAATGGCTCAACAGCTATTTTTCCTCCTGCTCCCTCATATACATGCATGCTTGGCTTGGCTAAGAGTGTATACAGACGAAAAGAAGCATGGATCCAGCATCAGTCGAGTGGTGATAGATAAAAATGTAACTTTTATTCGATTCCCATAAAAGTAGTCATCACATCCATAAGGAATAAATCACAGATGTCGAGTATAACATGGCTACGCGTTTCGGAGCTTTAACTTTGCTCCTTCCTCAAGGCATACCACACACATTCTACAAACTTCCTTTAAAAACACCTTTAATTGATTACTCCACCCCTTAAAAAATGTAACCCTTAAAAACATTTATACTTTAAACATCTTTACTTAAATATACAAATTTATTTTACTGATATACCTCCGAAGCTATATATATTTAACCATTTCATATATCTACACATGAAATTGCACTTTTATTGTAAGTGTACTTAACCTTTGGGGAAGAGATCTTATAACATAATATCCTTTCTGCAATCATCCCCTTACCATGCACTGATGATCATATTATGTGGCCTCTAAGCATAGCACATTACTGCTTCCTACCATCAAGGATGCAGGAACTGCAGTTTTAACTGCAAACAATAGCAGCTGTATTTATATTTAATATCGTCCTGCTGAGGAGCCATGCGATATGCATTGGTGAAACGCGTAGTGGAGCTATGAGGAGTATATAGCCCACATTAGAGTCAGGTGGCCTTCATACACAAGAGGTTCAGCTGACTTGTAGGACATGAGACCTGAGAACCTTAGGCATGTCTGAAGACTTTTTGGTTGTTCAGACTATTACCGTCTTTTTCTTACATTGTGTTCCTTGGTTTTCGGCAGACGTTAATTATTGTATTGTCACTAGGGGACATGGCGTAAACAGTCATTCCAGTCCTTCAAGTCCACTTTACTCCCCTGCTGAGCTGTAACAATTCACAAACCTCTGCTCCGCAAATGACATTTGTCGAAGACTTTTATTTATTTATTTATTCCATTTCATTGTATTCATAAAGTATGGTTTATAGAAGAAAGTACATGAACTAGTTTGCAAAAATTCTAAGTATTTTCAAATGAACTTTAAGTGTCTGAGGTCATGAAAGTTGTTCCTTTTGTTATGTTATGATCTCATGTATGTATGAATTTATTGTAAGGCTTTTAGGGAAGGTATGTTTTATCGTCCACATGAAGATTGTCTGAACCTGCGTAATAACCCTAATTTACCTGAATGACGCCTAAGGTGCTTTGCCATTAACAGCTCTTACACAAGATTGGTGGTTTTTGTCTCTAATCCCATACAATCATACGAACTTTGTGGTTGCTAAGGGTTCAGGTCATGTCTTGGGTTTTTTTTAATGTGCTGTTATCAGGGCTAGGACATGGGCTAGGCAACTGCCTAGGACGCCACCTTATGGCAAAAAAGCGGCACACTCAAAGGCTCATCATCCATTATGGTAGCCTCAGACTGTGTACTTTTAGGACTGCAAGGAGGTCAATATAGTCTCCAACGGCTCCTCGGGCATTTACATTTTGGAATTTGAGAGAGTCCACCGCTTCATATTCTTTAAAAAAAAATTCCAGCCCTGTGAAGTGGAGAAGAGCTTACAATCTATGAGGAAATAGGGGTAACACAAGAGGGAGGTGAGAGGGCTTGTTTGGTGCAATGAACCAGCCATCTTTTAATAAATAAGGTCTTGTAACTGAAGCTGAATGATCCAGTCACCAGCCGGTATACTAAGTGTGTGTAGTGCACTGAAGTATACATGAGCCAGTCTACCTGTACTCCAGTTACAAGCAGCGTACAGATTTCAGCTTGCAATAAACGGGGAAACAAAATGGATTTCTGCACAAGATTTTTACAGAAAGGATAAAAAATGTATTTCAGAATATTACAATATTTATTAAAGTCACAAATGTTGCCATGAAATCAAAAGTTGTTTGGACGTTTAGTTACTCTTTATACAATGTGTCAGTTTCTGCTAATAGCTACACAAGTAATGGTCTGTTACACTGGGTTCACACCAGCGTCTGGACGCCGTTATCAAGTTTCCGTCTTCTGCATGCAGAAGACGGAAACCTGTCATGCCGAGTCCGGCCGTGAGCGTTTTATGCTCTCTGCGGTGAAACCGTTTTTTTAAAACCGGACACAGGTTACTGCATGTCCAACTCTGTATCCGGTTTAAAAAAAAAAACAAAAAACGGTTTCTCACCAGCGCTCACGGCCGGACACTTTTCAAACCCGATCAAATGAATGGATTTGAAAGATGCCGACAGGTTTCCGTCTCCTGCTCAGTTTTGTGCAGGAAACGGAAACCTGCAGAATGGAGTCCCGGGCGCAGATGTGAACGAGCCCTAAGCGATATTACATCTATACTGACCTTCTATATCATTTCAGGCATTCCCATTGCCCAGCAACATTTAATTTGGAATAACAAGGAACTAGAGGATGAGTTTAGCCTGAATGACTATAAGTAAGTATTTGGCTCTAAATTAAAAATTTTGCTTATTATATATTTTTTTTCTTTCCTGATTTGCTATTAATGCTCTTTATACTATTTCACTAACTTTTTTTATTTTTTATTTTTCCTTAAGTATCTCTGAAGGTTGCACACTGAAACTGGTGTTGGCTATGAGAGGAGGTCCAATTAACACTCGGAGAGGTACTGCTTAAATAGTCTCTAGTTAAAGGGGATATCCGGGCCCAAATAGAATTTTCATACTGCTAACCTATCCACAGGTCATCAGCGTCTTTTGGGGTCCTACACCTGTACCCCGGACAGGTCATTTGTTGTAGCAGCACCTGTGTGCCTGAAACTGCTACTAGATGAGCAACGCTGCTATACCCCTGCTGCTATACGTAATATAAGTAATAGGAGCAGCCCAGCAGTCCCATCCACTACATATTGGTGGTTCTGGGAAACTGCAATGCTGCACAAGTTGCCCTTTCACTTACTACTTCCAGTACCTGGAGGCTGCTAGAACAGATGATCTGTGCGGGGTCTGGGTGTTGAACCCCAACAAACCATATACTGATGACCTATCCTGTGAATAGGTAATCAGTAAGAAAAATAGATTTTGAGCAGGAAAACCCCTTCAGCGCATTAAGAGTTAATGTGCCCGTAGGACTGGAGAGTCCTCAGCATCCGTTGTTTCATGATAATGGAAGAAGCCATTCATTTTACTATATAGAAAGAATCATGCATTTACTTGAAATGTATGTAAGAGTTCTTTAAAGAAAGTTAACACTGCCTGATAGATACTTCAGGTGTGATATGGAGGCTATGAAATCAAGCATTGACCTCCTATTATGGGGGAGGTATTCCTAGGGAGTGCCCCCTCTCCCATGTAAATAAATATTTTTATATGTCTATCAATGGGGACTTTTCTTGCAATGCATGAACAGGTGTGTAAATGCGCAGAGTGTCTATTTCACACGTAGCACTTTGTCACCAGTTTACTATGGGTGATGGCCAGGTGAGCCAGTGTCCTTTGCAGCATCCTAGTTCCTTAAATACTGTCAAAATGTACATTTCACATTCAGCTATACTGCACAGGGTTGTTTAATCTTTGGTTTTGTGTATTAATGTGTTTGCCCATTTGTTTCCTATGCTCAGTGCCGCTGGATGACCCTGTCAGAGAGATAACAGAGTACATGGACCCTGTACGAGATGAGATGTGGGAAAAGGCCTCTGCAAATAAGCAAGTTACGTTTCTGGTATACCGTGAAGGAGATCAGCTGAATTTCTTCCGTGTAGTGGACAGAGGAGATGGTACCCTGACACCATTATCAGAATCTCTCAGGTAAACACCATTTTCTTTGCATTTATTTACAGTATATAATGTATGATTCAGTTTTTGCAGATGAAGCATTTCTGATAGTATCTCTTAAATGGAATTTATAGATAAAACAGCTTGCACATGGCTCAAGGCTTCAGTATTGCCCTGGTCATAGCTACCAGATAATGGAGATAATTGCACGGAGAATAAAGAGGACTCTGCAACTGTAACTTCATAGCTTCACAGTTCTCTTTATCATCCTGTGATCATCCTATGATTCTGTAGTGCTGTGCCTGCTCATTAAGGGGACAGACCGTGTGTGCTGGAGGCGGTCTGTAGGCACTTGTCAATCACAGGTCTTGCTCATGCATCTTCCCTAAAGCTAAATGCACATGCTGTGTATTGTGTAGATTTTTATGCAGAAAATCTGCTGTGTAATACACTAGCTTTTAAGTCTGAGGTGTTTTTAAAGGTTATCAATTATGCAGCCTTAAAACCCCTTTAATGTGTAGGTCATATGGAACATTAAGTGATTAAGTATTACTACTTGTCCCACAAAAAACAAGCCATCATGCAGTGATGTTGATAGAATAATAAGAATTATGGCTCTTAGAAGGCATAAGAAAAAAATTTAAATTGGTGGCAGCAGCAGGATGTTTTGTTTTATAAAGCAGATTTGGCTATACAAATGTCTATACAAACTTGACATTAGTATTTGCAGGGCAGTGTTACTTCATAGATCTAGAATGATGCAGAGAGATCACGCTATTTACTAAGGGATCTGTTAAACATGGCCATACCCTTGGATACAGTAGCTGTCAGCTTGGTTCTTGTTCAACGGAGAGCTATTCCTGCCAACTCCCCCATACACATGCATGCTGGTGGCCTGTTCTACACATTAGATGGTCATATTCAGATGATCTTCTAATGTGTATGTCTCAGAAGGAAGATTTAATCAGAGGTTCAATATCCTGTCCTTTTCCATTTTCTTCTGAGCAGAAATTTGCCACCTTCAAAGAAATTTATAGTCCAAAATATGATAAACTATTTCAGATTTTTAGGAGTTATCTACCTGTAAGTTCTAATGTGACATATCTATAAGAGAGGGATAGAACAATCAAGTTGGAGCATACAGCTCCTAAAAATCCAGATATAATGCGCTCCTCTTAAAGAAATCAACAGAGACGCCTCGGAATACCAATAATCCAGGCTTTATTAAAGGGATTCTACCATTAAAGCAACTTTTTTTTTTTAATTACCATGTCGGAATAGCCTTAAGAAAGGCTATTCGTCTCCTACCTTTAGATGTGGTCTCCGTCGCACCGTTCCTTAGAAATACCGGTACTTACCGGTATGCTAATGAGGTCTCGGCAGCAAGGGGGGCGTCCTTCGTCTTCATCTGCTTCCTCCCCTTGTCTGTCGTCTTCTTTCTTCATCATGTCTGACGCCAACATTTCCTACGTTGTCATCTAGAAAAATATGCCACATTACAACGAAACGTATTCATTAGTTATTTAGGATGACGTTTTATCCTGTACATGATGTGTTTCTGTCTTCTCCATAGTGGAGGTTCGGTCTATAACTTGTACGCTGAAGATGAGGATGACATTGAGGCTTCTCCATCTGGCCAACAGATTATAGAAAATTCAATCACTATGAACAAAATGAAGTTGTTGAAATCAAAGATGGAGAACATGAACCTCAATAAAAAGGTCTTTAATACAACACAGTAAATGCTCTTCACTAGTATGGCTGTCTCCTAAAACCTACATCTGTGTATAACATACCCTATTATTGCAGGCAGGTTTTAGTACTTGCATTGTTGTATCTTAGGCATTTCCTTAGAGTTGTGTAACCAACAGGTAAGCGGCTGTATCTCAATATAGCTGTGAACTATCTTATAGCTAGACCCCGAAACTGCAACCAACTTGTTTTCTAGGGCAGACACCGGGTCCCAAAGACATCTTTCTACTTTCTTTCAGGCTTGAGATCATGCAGAAAAAGAACCTTGAATGCTGTGTTCCCTTGCCTGTATAGAGTTATGGGTTGAAGCCCCTCTCTGGAAAAGTCATGGTGACCAGTCCCCCTCTTGGATGGATTGACATTACATAGGCCTGATATGTGCACAATGAATTAAGGTGTTCTTGCTGGTGCTCTGGATGCAGCTCAAGGTGTTTGTGTAGGCCACGTACATCATCCTAGTGTCAATCCAGCCAGAAGGAAGACCCGCCAGCATCACTTTGAAGAGTGTCTGTACCCTCGACTCCTTAAAGGCATGGGAATGCCTGTGTATATTGTATTTAATTTACATGATGTTGAAATGGCAAGAAAGTAGATGATCACTGGTCCTGCATATTAGGTATATTAGATAAATTCGTCAAGAATATTAAAAGTAGATCATTGTGTTTTAAGATGGGGATGGAGCTACTTATAAAGTCTATGCCCGTTTTTTTCCTGGTGTATGACTTGATGATGTCCCTTATGACACTTACTAGGTTTTACTGAAGCATATTTTGATGTGTATGCTGTTGTGCATTACACTATATGGTTCTTGATGCTGTCACTTTCATGACTCAATTATTTATTTATTTTGTGTAGCCGAAGAAATCTTCTAAGTTGAAACCACGGCCCCCTAATGCTCCACGACCTACAAGTGGCTCGATGGCTTCTGCTCGTCACAGACTTCTAAGAGTTTTCCCTCACATTGGACAAACTTACCTACCTCCTGGGAACCCGTACGTCTCCGAGTCTTCCCACAATGCACTTTCTACCCTAACTGCTGCTACTAGGACAATACCTTCTATCACTAGTGACTTTCTTAAAGAAGATGATACTTGGGAAAGCTCAGCATTAATTCCATCCCTCACTAGTATTAATTTACCTCCCAAGGTTTCACGTGTAGAACTTGAAAGTCCAAGTCATTCAACAAATACAGTTCTTTCCCCTGTTGCCTCCAAAAAAGATGCGCTGACAAAAGACAGCGACCCCATCTTGCATCAGAACCTAAACCTTTTCTCCTCTGAAGATGCATCTAGGTCAATTTCGGAGTCCTTTGCATTACTAGCTGAGGCAGGGCCTTCAGAGCAGTTTGGAGAACTCTGCAGCTTGAGTAAAATGAAGTCTGATTTTCAGTTGACAGAAGGAAACAAAGAGGCCTCCGCCATTGAGACACATCAGACAGCACTCTCCAAATCCTTGAACTCTGATTTGATGGAAACATCACTTATTAATACGGCTGAACTAAGTCCACCAAGAAGCAAGTTTCTGTCACCCATTCACTTTTCTCCACAGCTGAATGATACCACTTTCTCCAAGACACGTCAGCCTAAGTGTTTTGAATTGGGAGGCCTGAGGCCGCCACCTTCACACAGTCATTTCCATTCTCTGCAACTCCGAAACATGGCTGATCCTACTTTTTCTAGGACAACTAGATTCAGAGGAGTGAAAGTGGAATCTCCAGGGAAACGATCAGATGTCATTTCCAAAATGGAGGCAAGAGACATGACAGAGTTGGTTAACAAAGCATCTAAAGAACCCATGGGGTCACTTAACAACTTAGGATTTTTTGCTTCGCTGGCTCGAAGCGCAAGTAGAGACAACTTAAGCAGTTCTAGCAATCCTGTACGACTGAGAAATCTTGTTGCTCCACCAACCACTCTCCAAGAAGAGAGGATCTCTGTACATGACACTTTGAATATATTTACTGTAAGTTTCCACAAGCAATAAAGTGTTTTTCTGTAACTTTAATGGTTAATACTTCATTGATATCAGGTCAGTGTGGATCTGATCCCCAGTAGTCTCACAATAGGCTGTTTGAAGGGTCCATGGTACAAGGGTTTTCCAGTCCCCAATGGATGTTTCATACTGATAATATAGCCACATGATGAGTCATCAGTATCCGATCTATTGGGGTTCGACACCCAGACCCTGCGCAGATTAGCCTCTGTGCACCAGAAGCTGCAGCAGTGGATAGCGAGTAGATACTGTCTGCTCATATTTAATAATAGCAGCAGAGGTCTATCCCGGTCCCCTTTATAGTAATGGGACTGGCAAACTGTAGCTCTGTTCCTATCACTTGACTTTAATATAAGAATCTACTTCCACTCCCTGTGCAGTGCAGCAGCATTTCTGGCACTCAAATACTGCCAGTATAGCTGATCTGTGTGTCAGGGTGCCGGACCCACATAGATCAGATACTGCTGATCTATCCTGATGGCCATAAAAACCCCTTTGAGTGTTGTGGCCTCTTTGTAACCAAATGCCTCACTGTACATTGTGTGTTTGTTACTATATGTAGTTTTGAGACTGGGACTGCACAACAATAAGCCACACTACCATGTATAGTTGCTACATAATGTACAGGGCTGTGCCTGATAAACAATGATGAGGCTGCAGCTGACTGGTGGGAATTTGGGAGTCATATAAATTTTATTTCTCCTGCAACAAGTTTGTTTGGCGAATGGAAAGACATAATGTAAGCTGTAAAACGATGTGTTCGGAGTATAATACTATAAATCCATGTTGGAAATATTTATATGGTACTTGCTAATTTGTTTTTCTTATACGTTTTTGCAGACACCCCATGGACTTGGACAAAGTGTGATAAATACAAGCTGTGGAAAAAGTACAGGTAAAACTATTCAGTTATTTAAAGGGGTTTTCTCACCACAACAACTTGTGAATGAAGTAAGAAACAAGTGAAAAGTTGGTGGTGGTGGGGAATAATGCATAGTGTTTAAAATATTATACATTGTAACACCAGATGTTATTCTTCCAAGCTTTCACTTGTTTCTTTTTTATGTGGAAACCATCAGGAGGCAGGTCACCTGTTATTTCAAAATTAAGTATATGGCGGCTTTGTAATTCATTAGCACCCTTATAGGACCCCAGAAATGCTTGATGTACCCGTTATAATCTGTCTTATTAGCACTGGGCTGGGTGGTGTTATACTTTTGATCAGAGCTGCAGTAGGGATATTTCTAAGTAGCCAAGACCACTACAGTTCCATCCATTGCAAGCTGAATTTTTCTTTTTGACTTACCAGGCACATACTTTTTGTCTCCTATTCACTTCTATATGAATTATCAGGCAGAATCCACCTGAAGATCGTTAATGACTCTTGGGCTGTGTTCACACGGAGGAATTTGCCTCCCGGAATCTGCCTCTCATTGTTTTCAAGGGGAAGCAGAGATCGCAGCAGGACACGGAAAAAAGAAGCGTCCTGCTCAATCTTGCTGAAGATTCCGCAGCTGATTTAGCAGCGAGGTCCACGGCTTGAGACTCGTTCCAGATTAGACCCATTAATCCAGGCTTAATCGGGAGCCCAACGCGGCTAGACCGCGGCGAAAAATGAAGAGAATCCCTCTTCATTTTCCGCTGTGTGCACATACCCTTATTTGTTCTAATAGCTGGGGGAAAAAAAATGTCTGCCAGCCACTGAAATCAATGGAGGCTGGTTTCAGGCAGATTTTGAGGCAGAGTCCAAATTCTGCAGTGTGAACATACCCTAAGCTTCTTAGCATTGCAAACAATAGGCCGTGAAGGCAGTTACTAGTACAGATTAGGAAAGACCATGTTTGATACCTCACAGAATATGGCTAAATCGTGACTAGCTATTGTAAATGTATTCTTTCTCTCTCCTGTTCAGTTGAAGCCACTCATCTCTTTCCTCCTGTTAAGTCTGCTGTTCGGAGTAAGAAGAAGGCAACAAAGCACTGCTTTCTCTGTGGGAAGAAAACTGGCTTGGCAACTAGCTATGAATGCAGGTAACTGTTTGGATTGTCTGCCTGCTCGGCCTGTCATACAAATGTAACCAGATGCTTACCGCCCATTGACTGTATATGTCTGTGCCGTCAGCAACTAACTCTGCCAGGATCTACATCTTGGCAGAATTAAGCAGCTGCACAAGCAGGGAGTCAAGTGTTAACATCCAGATATCCCAGAAAGATGGCATAGATGGTGTATACACAGTGCTCAGTATGGCTATGGGAGCCATAATAATGGCGATGGGATTGCAAATAACTGAAGGAGCTCCTAGGTCCTAGAGGACTCTGCTCAACACTGCAGTTCATGTTAAAATTAAATAAAAAAGACAAAGTGAAATAAAAAAAAAAAAATAGGTTCTAGCCCTGCCCCAATGTCCCAAAAAAGCAACAACAAAGAAAACCACCCCAAGGGGAATCTATATAAGACAAAATGTGACAATACAGACTCCTTTTTACTCCTCTGTTGATTACATTTCCTGGATATTAAAATAAATAAATAATAAACACAAATATTTCCAAAAATGAGAACATAAACAACATAAATAAGTAGTTACTAAGGAATATAACACAAATGTCATTTGTATACATAGGTATAAAACAAGTAAGGCCTTGTTCACATCTGCGCCCAGGTTTCCGTTTCCTGCCCGAAACTGGACAGGAGACGGAAACCTGAAGTCATTTTTCGGAAAGTGTCCGACTGGTTAGTGTTTTGTGCTCTCCACGGCGAAACCGGGTTTTTTTGTTTTTTATAACCGGACACACAGTCCTGCATGTTTGACTTTGTGTCTGGTTAAAAAAAAGAAAACCCGGTTTCACCGCAGAGAGCACAAAACGCTCACCGGCACTCATGGCTGGACACGGTCTGCCAGGTTTCCATCTTCTGTCGGCAGAAGATGGAAGCCTGGAAACGGAGATCGGGCGCTGGGTGAACCCAGCGTAATATGGGGATCATTATGCAATCAGCACATGTTCGTCAAAACAAAGGACAAATACTAAAATACCTGGGGAGCATGGTGGCTCAGTGGTTATCACTGCAGCCTTGCAGCGCTGGGGGCCTGGGTTTGAATCCCACCAGACACAACATCTTTAAGGAGTTTGTATGTTCTTCCCGTGTTTGCATGGATTTCCTCCCATTCTACAAAGACATACCGATGGGATAAAAAAAAATCTACATTGTGATCCCTTTGTGGGTCTTCACAATTTTTTTTAAAAAAAATACAGTAAAAAAACACCTTAGTCATACTTATACAGTATATGCAATATTTACCTGAACCCCTTGTTTTAGAGGGGATGGGTAGTTAACATTTCACAAAGCTTAAAGTGTGTCATCACACACTGGCATGTGACGTAATATCAGTAATGGAGGTCATAATGATGGCTAGCATGAAATAGTAGTAACCCAGGGGAGGAGGAGGATGATGATGATGATGATACCTACATATGCCCAAGGATCACTAGTGGAACATATAAAAGTGTCAAAAAATAAGGATATTGGAAATGCAGGGGGGCTTCTAAACATATATACTTCTTAAGTTTGGGAGATAACAGGATATTACTTACAGATACAAGCAGAGTTCTGCAGCCACGTGTTGTAGAGGCTATCAGCGTACGGATCTCCAGGAATTAGCGGTAAAACTATTTAAATGCCTCTCTGGCTGAAACCGCCCATATACATAGCGGGCAGTGGAGTGGGAGGGTGGGTAAATTGGGGTATAATAGTCCTTAGGGGTCTCGTCATTCTCCTCAGTTAGTGGCAGGTGGACACATGTTGGGCAGCGATCTCTGCAGTGGACTCCTCTTCTAGTAGGGTGTAGAGTTTCCTCTTCTCGTCTGGGATGTGGTAGAGAGTCTTTGGAAGTAGGCGGCCCTCACAGCGGAGTATTTGGTGCAGTGTAGCAGGAAGTGAGATGTGAGCTCCGATGTATGGGCATCACCGCCTAATGCTGACTATGGCGCATGCGCCGAGTGACTTGCCTCCGAATGAACTGTGCTGTTAGCAGAGGGAGAGATACGGGAGCCAAATGTGTAGTACATCGAAAATTGCATGAATACATATATTATATAATACATGAAATATAAGAAGGCAGGGTTTTCTATTTTTTACATTAATATTAGATGTATGTAAATGATATTTTTTCTTCTAGGTGTGGAAACAATTTTTGTGCCACTCATCGTTATGCAGAAACTCACAGCTGTACCTATGACTACAAGACAGCGGGTAGAAGGTATCTGCAAGACGCCAATCCTGTCATAACTGCGCCAAAACTCCCTAAAATCTGATGAGTTTATTTTTTTTTCTACTCTCCAAGCTAAATATTTGCCAAGTTCATTCCGGTTTATAAAGTAAAGTGAAAGCTGTTGAAAAGGAAAATTCTCACGTTTGACATCTCTCTCCTTAATTCACGGTTTGTGTTGTTTTAGATTGGCAAATAATGTTATTTCACTAGACAAATCTTACAGAAGATGCACTTTACTGAAAAAAATCACTATTTACTGTATAATGATGCAATGATGGAAGGAGTCTTGGAATTATCTGTTTGTCTTGTCTGTTGTATGGTTAAATTATTTCTTCAATATGCAAAGTGGGTGAGGAACAGGATGGGCTCCCGGCGGGGAATCTCTACCAAACAAGAGCTTCGGAAAAAGATCCCCTGCCATGTCTTGATGGGATCTGATCCTGTATGGAGCTGTTTTATAGCCGTCTGAATGCAGCCTTCATTGGCTTGTATAGGTCAGTGGGACTTAGCGTTATATATGTTATATATATTTATATCTATCTAATATCATCCACACAGTTCAGTTTGCAATGAAGTGTTTCCTGTTACAATGCCTCCAAATTAGGCGTTTTTATTCTTTTGTAATCGGTAATTTTTAAACTTCAGGGTTTTTTTTTCCTTCTAAAATACAGATTGCTGTCATAAAATAATGAAATAAATATTGTCTTTTAATGGTTGTGTCTGTTGTATTCCTCATCAACGCAGAATTGCAGTCCTATATTCAGTTTTGAGAATGGTGGCTTTCTTTTCAGAAAATTATTTTTTTTTTTTCTCTGCATATGCAAATGAGTCCAGATTTCATTCGGGCATGGCCAAGCAGTGTTGTGCATCACAAGCAGGACTGCCTCTACTACAGTCTCCATATCATGGCCAGCAATAGTGATGTAAGCATGGCTCCGAGAGAGTCCGGACAGCTATCTGTTTTGTGGCGCGCTGTACTGCACATGCATGGCAGACATCATTCTACATCTGGAAAAACCCAATGCAAAGCCAGTCTCCTCTAAGTGTAGGGTGACATTGGCCACGCATGCGCAGTACAGCAGCCACAGAACACAGAGGGAGTCCGGACAGCTACGATTACATGACTATTGCTGGTCAGGATATTGAGGTGGGGAACAGAGACAGTCGTGCTAAGGGGAACAACAGCACTTGACCATGCCATAATGAACTTTTGGGCTCATCAATCTGTACTTATGCACAAAATTAATGTTTTTTTTTTTCTGGAAAATGAAGCCACCATTCTCAAAGCTGAATTTTGGGCTGTGATCATTGCATTGGACGCGATAAGATTTTTAAAATATTTTTGAGATTCCCTTTAAAGTTTACCTAAACTTTCTATCAACTTTTAATTTTCGGGCAGCCTTTGTGACATTAATAAATATTATACTATATTAATGGATCTTGGCTTCTTTATGTGAAATCCTGAGATCCTGTGTCAGAAGCCATTTCCTGTCTCTTCTGTGTTCTTTCCCTGTTTCTCTATTGGCAGTAGAAACTTTCACTGCCTTTCATTGTGTATGGGTGGGCAGAAGACCTTTTGTTAGAGCTCATTCACACTAGCAATTTTTCCGACTGCTGTCTATGGGTAAAAAAAAAATTGATAGTTTATCAACTTATTATAGCGAATGGAACCATAATAATAGGCTTACTGTTTGTGTGGGGTTTTTTTTGTTTGTTTTTTTTCAGACAAATAGAAAATCATTAGGCCTCATGTGTACGAGTGTGCAGGCAGAAGCTCCTTCAGTGGAGGGCCTGATGCTCTGTTCCAATAACTATGGAGCAAATTCTATCCTACTCTGTGACATGGGCACACAACCCCCCCCCCCCCTTCCCATCACATTGAAATTAATGAGGGACAGAAGGCACTTTGGGTGTCACCTAGTCTCACTTAAAGGGGTATTCCCATGACGCTTGTTCAACAACCTGCAGGCTGTTGTGCTCTATTCACTTCCTGCTTCTCTCGGCACATTGGTGGGCGGGGTTTCACTTGCACGGGATTGGTTGTAAATGAATTACCACTGTGTGAGAGCCCCTTCACAAGGAGGATACGCTGGCTGATTCTGAACGTGTAAACGTTCCGAATCAGCCCATCACTTTCTAAGGGAGCCGGCATACGTGCACTCCCCATAGAAATGAATGTGCTGCTTTTTTCCATTCATTTCTATGGGGCGCGCACGTATGTCGGCTCCCATAGAAAGCAATGGGATCCGTTTTAAACACCACTGATTCGGAACGTTTACACATTCAGAATCAGCCAGCGTATCTTCCGTGCGACGGGGCCCTGAAGCTCATGTAGCAGAGCTGGATTTGAGTCAGTTTGCATTACATACAGAGGTAACGGACTCCCTATCTCAGCCCTTATCAGCCAAATTCAATTAAACCGGCTGATAAGAGCTCAGAGCTCTCACCTCCCCTATCTGAGAAGCTCTGCTACTTATCAGACACACACAGCTCAGAGCTGCTCCCAGCCCCTCCCTCCCCCCCTGAGAGCAGGCAGCTACATCACTTGACAAACAAGCAGATAATCCCATGGGCCATAGAAACGGAGTGTAAACAATGAAGTGAATAAATTAAGATAGCAGCCAAACAAAGCAGTTTTGATAAAGCAATGTATTTAGGAAAAGTCTTAAATCCACATAAACTAGCAGTATAGATAGGATCCTTGTGATGGGACAACCCCGTTAAGTACATTCCCCTAAAAACTCTGAACTTACTTGACCTGCAGACTTGTGTGAAGGATGCCTTAATGTTAAAGGGTCCTTATACATGATATGGTCCACCCGTGTCCGTTTTGAGAAACAGTGGGAGGATTTTTGCTAAGGCTAAATAAAGGGACAGTAAGTGGATTTCACATAAAGGAGGCAAAAATCATCAATAAAGTTGAATATAAAACTTAAGGTTGTTTCCCACTAAAGCAAGTTATCCCCTAAGATAGGGGGTAACTTTCAGGTCAGTGGGGTTCCAACTATTCATATATAATGTAAATGGCTGCTGTATTAGAGACTCCTGCCCTTTCTCGATTGGGGCTTCTCTGTATGGACACATGTCCCTGGAGTGTGGCATAACGTTCTTTGTGGATATCTTTCAATGTGAATCCATAGTAGAATGAGAAAATTGAGCAACTTTGAACAAGGCATTATCATCTGTGCTAGAAAACAAGGGGCCAGCCTTGGGAGATTACTCATGCAATGGTGTCAAGAGTCTACCAGGAATGGTGGGATCGAGAGAAACTTCCAGCAAAATTTGATCCTGTAGCCATAACCAACTCACCTGGTAAGATAAATCCATATTCCTGTTATATTATGCAGATGTTTTCTGTTGCGGCACTGAATTTGTTGCCCATAAGACAATGGTAAGTGATCATGGAGACCAATATCTCTGCCTGCCTTTGTTCTCATTTATGTAGCCCACTTGTCTCTGAGATTAAATGGGAAGCGCGCGTATATGTCGATATACGCACGCTTCCCATTGAAATCAATGGGCTCTGTTTTGAAGCGCCGCACTCTGACACATGTATACGTGTCTAAATGAGCGGCGCGCTTACGCCGTGTGAAGGGGCCCTCGGTGATTTTTGTATAATCTCGTCCACACATCATGGAGGAAAAAAAAAACCTATGGAAACACTGCATTATACGCAGCATGTTAAGTTTACTTGTATTAAGACCCTGTTCTTCCTATACCATTTTTTTGCCAGCTTACCTTTTAGCTGTATTATGCTATGTATAGCCTTAACTTTAAATTGTCAGATACACTTTCCAAATAACTCAAATCCACGCAGAAATGGAAAATTTCTCCCTTTTTTGTCAGTATACTTGGACTGACTGTATACACTTCTTAGAAGCGGGTATGAATGACATGAGGGTTCCAGTAGCTGTGTGTATGTACAGCACTAGAGCCATGTGTAACCTCCATATATGACTTCTGTCAGTGGATTACATAAAACCTACATTGTTTTAATGTAAATGGTTGTGTTTAAAGGGAGTCTGTCACCAGGGTGTCTCCTATTAAATTAGTAACACAGATATAGGTTTACTTCACCTGAATGAAACACCTTTTTCTCCATGAAAATTGAGAGATTAATCTATTTTACAATATTCAAATAAGCAGTCTGGAGCACTGAAGCGGCTCCATTGCTCCAACCTGATATACCCACACCTCAAAGCCGGATGAGATTTCAGCATATCTCCCTACCCCTGTCTCTCAAATAAGCCCCATTTCCCCTTTCCTTATTAGAGCACTGGGGAGCATATCCATCTGGAACAACGGAGCCGCCCTTGGTGCTCCAGACTGCTCATTTGCATATTGTGAAATAAATGAATATCTCTGTAACGGAGGCATGAATTCTCACGGGGTAAGAGGTGTTACATTCAGGTGAGCTTGACCTATCTAACTGTATTGCTGGTTTAATATACTTCACCCTGGTGACTTTCCCTTTAAGCATAAGGCCTGTCTGGGGAAAAGTTTTTGGAAAGTGCTACTACTGAGTTGCCATGCTGCATGTAAGGGTTTTTTGTTTTTTTTTTAAACAAGAAAAATCTAGTTTCCTGGAAAGCCTCTTTAGTTTAGTGACAATGTAACAGGGGGCAGCAATAGAAGGAGAGCGCTTAATTGTCTGTAAACACTGTAATTTCCAGCTCGATGTTCTAAGTATCTACTTCACCAGATTCGCTCTCACAGGAAATCGCTATGCTTTAAGCGCATATTGCTTACACTACAAAGTGAGATGAGGATTGTTGCCTTGTCAGGTACTAATTTTAGTGCAGCAGAAGCTTTTTACGTATTGTCACGAATGTCATATCTGGATGCTGAAATAATGGACCCAGTGATTGACAGCTACAAATGGACTTTCCGTGTGAATGGATATACGGCCACTCCAGCTACTGTGCTTTTTATAGTCAGACTAATGTGCTCAAATTGGATATTTAGTACATGTTACTTATTACACAGGGCAGCGTGGCTTAGTGGACTTGTATTGGAGTAAGGTGTCCTCTTGAATCTACCTATAATTTAGGATTAGAAACAAAATCTGATCCGTGGCGAAGCAACTTTTCTCCTATATGTTGCTAATTCAGCTGTGATTTGACAACTGGGGCTTTTCAGACTGGTTGCTTTGGATAGCTTGCCATAGGCTGCACATCCTTAGCAACCATCTCTTTGCTCCTAATTTATAAGGGTATCTGTCACCAGAACCCAGCATGTCAATCCGTCCCTGCAGCGAGATCGGCTATTGCCTGCCTCTTAGTTATGAACCATAGCGTGTCGAGGATCGGTGACATTGCAATATCAACTGTATCCTTTCCAATCTACTACCTTTGCCAGAGGTTAGTAACCATTCTGTACAATGCCTGCAATTCTTAACACATGCTCGCTGACTTGAAACCTTACGGAGCTTGCTGCTTATTTTGATGAATGGCCCGCCATCTAGGCCGTTCTGTTACTACCTGGAGGTAGTAGTGGTTTATTTAAAAAAAAAAAAAAAATTAAATCAGTGTTGACTAAGGCAACTAAGGCCCACAGTGCAGCTTCTTGCAAATATTACCTATCACATGTTCGCTAATTCCTACAATGTTGCCAACACAAATATATATTTCAGTAATAGCTTGCTCCCTAGTCCTTGCCTCTGATTGTAGCCTGTCTGGCTGGCTCTTACCTTGAGCTAGATCCTCTTATTTTTGTTGACTGGGGTCCCTGCAGTGTGGTTAATGAGGCCCAGGTAGGAAGGATACTGGTTAGCCTGACTCTGTTTTCTCAGCCACCCAATATGTCTACACTATATAAAAATAAACTAGGTAGTTTCTTCAATAATCTACCCAGTATTTTATACTGATGGATAGCCTGGTTGAGATGCTATGTGCAAAAACAATGAAGGGCTTCAGTTGCTCACACAAGTACCACAGTCTCTTTAAATAGCTGATCAGTGGGGGTCCTGGTTATTGAACCCCCACTGATCTCTTATCAATGACCTATCCTGAGGAACCAGGTTGGAACTGGAATACCCTTTTAAAATTAATTATCCACTTCTTAAAAATTGATGGCCTGTCATGAAAATAAGCAATCAATTTTAGGTTTTTAGGTTGGGGGTCTGACCATTGGCACTTGGCACCCCCACAAGTCAGTTGTTTTCCAGAGGACACAACTACCAACATTTTTACACGTCTGGATTGGAGCCCACAGGACTGAATATACCTATGCTAATAACATACAGGCCCAGGATACAATATATTAATAGGAAGATTCAAAAATGGCATTTTAGAAATGCCTTTTCACTGTTGACCAATAGGTGGCGCTCTTGTGTAAGGACTTTTCTTCCTGAGGTCAATGCCACATATTAGTTCAGTGGTAAATTAACTCCTGTGAACTTTCTTCAGCACAAATCTGTGCCTGAGCAAGGCTCTAAAATAGAAGTCTGAAAGTTCAACTCTTAAATGTTTAATGTGCATTTACTGCCTAAGCACCGAACATCTCTTTTTGGCAAGAGGAGGGTAAATGCTTGGTTTGGCAGCATAATCTGAGACTTGAGAATAGGTCGGCTCTTGACAGTATTAATCAGGGGCGGATCCAGGGCCGGGCAAACGCCCGGGGCCCAGACCTAACAAAACGCAGGTCAGGTCAGTCGGTTAGAAGCACCAGGTCCTTAAAGGGGTATTCTCATGTCCCTTACTCACCAGTCTTTGCTGCTGTAAACTCTTCTTTCTTCCTGGTTTTCTTGCATCAATTGGTGGGCAGGGTTTTATATGCAAAGCCAGCGACGAGATGATGTCGCTTCTATGCCGCTGGCCTTGCATGCGCGCTCCCGATGCAACTAGGCATCGGACATACAGCTCTATAAATAGATGGTGAGACCAGTGCCCCAGCCTTCATATACCTCACTCATTTCCCCCTCCTCTATCTGAGAGTAGGAAGCTAGGTCACGTGTGTAGCGCAGACACAAACACCTCAAAAACGCATTTTTAGGGATAATTTTTTTAAAAAAATCCTAGGTGGAGGCCCCCAGACCCCAGTTTCCCAACCCCCCCCCCCCCCCTCCCCCAGTAAGTAGGGCCCTGCCAAAGTCAATTGCCCAGGGCCTTGCAAAGCCTGGATCCACCACTGGTATTAATTGTTGTGTCAGATGGGGTGTAAAACTGTACTTTCCAACTGAACCGTGTGACTATACTGTTCCCCTAAACCATACTGCCATATTTTACACCTAAAATTATTCTGCTATCCTGTACATCTTAGCCAAGCTACCATACTCCTTACCTTGACAAGGTTGCCATAATTTAACCCTAAACAATGGGGAAGATTTATGAAAACTGGTATTTTTTTTTAATGTCTTGTACACAAGAAAACTGGCATGCAACCCATGATCAATATGCCCCAATATTTTTATACGGCATGCCTATACAAAGGTGTGCCTGATAGGATGAGGGAAATGTCTTTGTAGCATAAAGCTCACTGCAAAGAGCAGGGAAGGAGGATTTAGGTGTGGTAAGGGGTATCTGTGAGTCCTCCTGGTTTATAGGCCATGTTATAACTACAACCTCTGTGACCCCAATAATAGCATCACTGAGTATATTACACTACAGGTAACCATTTTTTTAAGCAGATAGGATTCTCAAGCTGACCCAAAGGATGGAAATCCGAACACTAATGTGAAACTGAGGGAGGCCGGAGAGAAGGCTACGTGTACACAGGAATGAATTCGATGAATATTCTCCATACAGATTTCACTGCATCTATTAAATACAGATATGGTCGGATTGGTCGCAGATTTTGTTATATTTCTGTATTGCAAAGGATGAAGTCCACTGATAGAATTGACATGCTATGGAGTCCAACATGTGCACCGTATATGTGCAGCAAATTTCCACAATGTGTAGATGAGACTTTGCATCTAATTTCCTTACACTGCGGGTTTGCTGCATGGAAAATTTGCAGTTGACCACACCTGACTGGCTGGTGCGGGTGAGTGCAATAGTTATTGTGCCTGTATACTGTATGGTACAGTGTATATTGTGCCTGTATACTGTATGGTACAGTGTATATTGTGCCTGTATACTGTATGGTACAGTGTATATTGTGCCTGTATACTGTATGGTACAGTGTATATTGTGCCTGTATATTGTATAGTACAGTGTATATTGTGCCTGTATACTGTATAGTACAGTGTATATTGTGCCTGTATACTGTATAGTACAGTGTATACTGTATGGTACAGTGTATGTTGTGCCTGTATACTGTATGGTACCGTGTATATTATGCCTGTATACTGTATGGTACCGTGTATATTGTGCTTGTATACTGTATGGTACAGTGTATATTGTGCCTGTATACATATAGTACTGTATACAGTCACAATAACTATAACACCTTCAGTCGGTCAGGTATGCTATAGTGCAAAGTGTTTCTGCCATTCCAATGGGCTGTATTAGTTTAGGGTTTCATGAAAGGCTCATATACACGATTTGTGTTCCATATCTTTATAGCATACCCTATATACAACTATATGATGTGTCATGACAGAAAATGTGCCCCCATTGATGCAACTTGTTAGATTCTTGTATGCATGAGCTGTGAAGGTAACGCAGCACTCTACATGTTATATGTGGGACGTGCTCAGATTATTGGGCTAAGGTTGCATTCACACAGTGCAACTAAAACAGCATTGAAAAAACTGCAAGCAGTTTGGTTGCGGTTTTTGCTGAATGTGTTAATGTGAATGTGTTATTGTACAGGTGAAAGGTAGACTTAAGAAACTGCACTAAAGATCGCATCAAAACCGCAACCCTCAAATCTGGCTTGTGTCTTTATTCTGCCCCAAGCCCCGCCCTTGTAGAAGTTCAGCGCGCACTTCTATTTATGTGCAGCCCAAACCTGCGCAACAGCGACGCCTAGCGCACCAATCTGATAGTGCCGGCGCGCTCATTGGTCGCACGTGTGACGTAATGCGCTGCTATTGGCTGCTGCCGCTTGTCAACAGATTGTGCACTTCCCTGTGCAGTCCGCAGCTGATCGTGTTGGAGAGCGGGACGTTCCGCGTGTGGACTGTGGGTGGACGCCCTGTGGTAAGCTCCGTGTCACCCGCTGACAGCTCTGCAGCCTGCTCCCTCCTGACTGGGGCATGACAATACCAGGGCGGATTTCCTTCTAACAGGTCAGTGTTGACTCTGTGTGTAGTACTGCAGGGTAGGGGAACCTGCAGCCTCAGCTGTAGCGGGACTACAAGTCCCAGCATTGACCCCTAGTTGTGCTGTATTATAGGATAGTCCTTGTATTTGTGAGGGCACTGAGGAGGACAAGTTTTGCTGGTGCCAGTTGTTGCTATGGCATCAGTGAAGGGCATTGTGGCATCAGTGGGTGGTCATGTGATGGGTGCTGCACCCCAAGCACTGCAAATATAACCGAGCCCACAGAGCTCTTATGCCCACCTTGACACATGTGCACCGTGTATGTTTGGGAATGGCTTATGTGTAGGTGTTAAGGGTGCTGAGAGAGGAAGAATTGGGGTGTATATGGCAGCCCCCATGCTAAACAGTGCTGCTCTGTATCCTCACTTTCTGACTTCACACCGTAAATACTCAATGCAGGTGTGTCCATGGTCTGTGTCCCAATGCGGGGTCATATCTACCTGGATATAGAGTTTAGCACTGGTATGTATTAACTAGAAATGAGCGAGTAGTATTCGATCAAATACCTCACCGGCATAGGAATGCGTGTAATCGGCCAAGGGGTTAAAACGCATAGAATAGCCGAAGCGTTTAACCCCTTAGTGTTCGGCCGAATACACGCATTCCTATGCCGGCGAGGTATTTGATCGAATACTACTTGCTCATCTCTAGTATTAACCTGTCCATGGTCTGTGTCCCATGTTTGGGGAGTTACATATACCTGTATATAGAGTTTAGCATTGATATGTATTTACCTGTCCATGGACTAGGACCCATGTTGGGGGAGTAATATCTACCTGTATATAGCGTTTAGCACCGATGTGTATTAACCTGTACATGTAAAGGGCATTTCCTACCCAATGCAGAGCGGGTGCACAGCTGGAAGCTAGAATAATACAGAGCCCATGTTATCAGTACTAATATGCAAATACACAGTATTGTATTATTATATGACACATGTGACATTGGTCAATGAGTTCTATGTTCTGGTTATAGATTATTTGTGCTGCTCAGACAAGTCCCCAATATTCACTTCTGTCTGCCTGTGAATAATACATATGACTGTGAACAACAACAAATGCAGTAGAGCTGGGTTGGTAGGATTTTTCTGAAAACTTCTGGTACTTGTTTTCTGTATTTTGGCTAGGTATTCCACCTGCACAATGCTGGGTATGTGGTGACAAACCTTACTTTGCATTAATATGATGGGAACAGCAAGTACTGCTAAATAGTTGACACTGACTGATAAGGAACCTTGTGTTATTGACAGTGTGTCACTAGTGTAAAAATTGCATCAGTTTTGCCAGTCCCTAGAGTCGCATAGCATCAATTATGCCAGTCTCTAGTGTGCTACAGTGTCACGTATACCAGTCTTTATCATAGTCTGTCAGTTATGCCAGTCATTAGCGTCATATGGTGTCAGTTATGTCATTCATTAGCTTAGTATGGTATCACTTATAGTAGTCATTAGCACAGTATGGCATCAATTATGCTAGAAACTAGGGTTGACTGGCACAATTGGTACACTAGGAGTCTGCAATGCCTTGGCATCTCCAGGGCCGCTCACTCTCTGGATTATAAGAAATACAGTGAGTAGGGGTCCTCTAGATGCTTTCAGGGACCTGCTTCTGGGAGCACTAGAAGTGAATGCCCCCTTGCTGGTAGATTTCTGAAACTCCAGGGCTGGGCAAAGCTGTTAGAGTCCGTCTATCTTTATTGCAGTTTTTCTCTATTATTCTATTGAAAATGCATTCGATGCAGGAGACCAGACTGATAAATGTGAGACAATGTGTAAATGAAGTTCTCTGCAACACTGTGTGGTTCTCTTAATTATCTATATGATCCCTTTTTACAGGAACTATGTATCTGTGCACACTGTTTGTATTCAGGTTACGTGACCATAACACAGATTCGTTTCACTTCCTTTGTACGCTCCTATAGCATCCCCTTTTTGCCCTGGGTAGGAGCTAGAATCAATATCCTTATTACTTGCAAGAAATATTTCCTGTTAGAACTGGAATCAATTACCATTTGTGAATTCTGTGGAAGATATTTGCATGCCGCCATATTGTTATTCACTGGGGCAGACGTTTCCTGGAATCCCTGTCAGTAATGTTGGATGTGTTAGCCAAAGTGTGGATGTAAAGAATGTGTGTCCATGGGTGGTGAAGGTAAAGACTGCTTAATGTGAGTCTGTCACCAGTACCCAGCACCACCAATTGGTATGGGGGTCTCAGAAATCAAACCGTGTTTTCCCCTGCAGCAACCTCATTGTGCCAAAGGTCTTAGTAGGATATTGATAAATTAGGAACAGGGGAATTTAGCGGCTATAACCTAGCTTTCTGCAGTGCTGGATTCTGGTGACAGACTTTCTATAAGGCTACACAGGTCAGGGCTGCTGCAGATCAGATGCAATCCCAGGGCAACAGGCCCATCTTTACAGCCTTTGCATTGCAGAGGTTGAAAACCACGGCCAAACGCACAGCAGTATTTTACATGGGATTTGTGTATCAACTACACTGCTACCCTATATAGCAGTGGCTAACTTGATGCCAGTACGCCGTGTGTTGTCCTGGCCTAATACACATCTTATACAAGTTTTCTTTTTCCTGACAGTATCTCACTAAGTTCACAACTGTGGGTTTCTGTTCTTTGGTTGTACTCGACCCAAAAATGGAATCCCAATCCACTTAAAAAGCAGTTACCCACAGAAACCTGCAGACCCCATAGACTATAATGGGGCCTGACGGGTTTTCCTGCCCAAAAAATACAGAGGACTTTTTTCTCTCTACGCTTTTCAAGAAGATTCGAGGATAGAATTCCCAAGCATAATCCAGACATGTGTGAACCTAGCCATAAACTGATCGTCAGCGGATTACTCCAACTTAAAGCCTAACTAATCTTTGGAACAGCGTGTCTCAACTGTGTTTTCAAGTGGTGGTTATCTCCTAAATAATCCAGGAAGAACAGGAAACTGACGATTGGGTGTTACAAGTTAGGAGTGTCAACATGGCGCACACTCATTTCACAGAAAAAATGGTAAAACCCAGTTAAGTCATTTATGCATTTCCAGGAGGAGTAAGAGAGGAATAGTACAATATAGATTTATGACAAAATATTTTGTGGGATGGACAAGCTTCTACTAAAACGTACATGACGGGCGCTGATCGGTCCTTTTAAACTACTTGAAGAATGCTAGTTGTGAAGAGGCACCATATAGAATAAAGATGGCGTATAATTAGAAATAAACCTTGTAACACAGTCCTAATGTGCAAGTGTCACAGTACAAAGTTCTGGTATTCCTCTTTCGGCTACGTTTTGGCTTCTACTTCCTCTTTCTGACAATGATTATAGAAGAGTGTTACAGATACTTGTATAGTCCTTAAAGGGGATGGTTAGTTTGTAAATTATTATTAATCCTAAAGGTCCTGTTCTACCCTTGTGTAGGGCGCTTCAGGTCATGCAGGTGTGACAAAGTGACTGATCCATTGGATAGGTAAAAACTTGCTAACTAGGTTCAAACACGTGGGATAAAATTTGTCCATACCCTCCGATTTCTGCCAGACTGTCCCCTGTGTATGGGGCCTCCCCACTTTACCAGCAGATGGTTTTGGGATGAAAGGATTGTTTATTATCAGTCTCATCATGTCTGATCTTTCTGTTTCTCTGGGACATATGTCGCTGCTAGAGATGTCTGGCACTGGATTACTCTGCTGTACTCTAAAAACACAAATGCCGGTACTCCTCCAAACTGAACGTGTATGGGTATGGGAGGAATAGCTGTTGGCTGAAATGGTGTCCAGCCAACAGTTATTGAAGGTGTAAGTTATACTTAAAGCAGACACCATGCGAGGCTTCAGAAAAATTAATGGGACTTGAACTGGATAAGATATATCACCGGGTACAAACACTCATATGACCGTGCTGTGTAGACAATAAAGTGGTTGCATTGTATGTATCAGTCTCGAGAGTCTGCTTCATATGGTATACAGTCTAGGAGTATATCAGGTAGTTTCAGAAACCTCATGATGCTTTCTCGCAGCCAGTTCTTCTGCCACCACCTAGCATGATTTGAATAACTTTCCATTGCCCTTGCATCTGTGTGAACTGTAGGTCATAGTCACTGGGTTTAAGAATTTGCATATTGTGGAAAACTATTTTGTACATTGAGTTCTGCTCTCCAGTATTGGCTATGTGCCAGTCAGGATACCCAGAGTGACTCTGTCATTAAATCCACATTACCCCCATCTTAATGGTATTACTCAGTGAGCTAAAATATCAGCCAATATAACCTGTAATTCTGCACACAAGGTATGTCAGGCCCCTCTTACAGCGAGTGCGCTCTGGTATACTGTGCAATACATTCAGGTGGAACGAGGCCATCCCACTGACCACCAGGGACTGTGGTCATCTGAGTTACTCTAGACATTTCTCATCTAACCAAGTACCCATTGCCGCAGTGTCCCCCAAAAACAGCTCTCTGAAAATCTGAAGGAGAGTATTGTTTCCTTGTGGAATAACTTTTACTGGTTTGGCTTCTTGCAAGGCTTCTTTAAAAACCCAGTCATTGACTTATTCCAGTAGTAGGCATGTAGGAAATATTTTAGGTCCCCACGTTATGGAAACGCACCTTCTTTTGTAGCATATTTTGTTGCATTTTTTTGAGCCTTACATACCTTTTCCTAGAATTCATAGGGAAACAAAATTGATTCTGATGTGATTTTTTTTTTTTTTTGTCTCCATTACGTCAGTCAGTTTGGCGGTACGATCCTATAAACCTGGCCCAGATTTCTATGCCAAAAAAACCTGTTGAGCAATACATTGTGAATGGTTTGCTGTAGGACAGTCGTTGCACCGAATCCACATGAAAGTTTGGTTAATCCTTTTTGGGCCCAATTCACATCTGCACATGGGTTTCCATTCGAGGAGTCCACTTGGAGATCCCTCCCCTGAACAGAAACCTACTCCGCATTAAAAAAGTGGTTACTTAAGGAAACCCACGGACCCCATAGACTCTAATGGGGTTTGTGTGGTTTCCACACGAAAAATGCGGATAGAAAAGTGCTGCTTTCAGGACTATTTTCTCCACGGTTTTCAAGCGGAGAGAGGAATGGAAAGGCCCGAACGCAAATAGAAATCGAGCCATACTTTCTAAATTCTGAAGACAATACAAGAAGGCTTTATGGCTCGTAAAAAGGTCTTACCGGTAGGTGAGATGGATCATTTCGCTCTTGAGAGTACCACCGTCTGACTGTAGGATTAGCGCGAACCTGGCAGGATAACCGCAGGTATCGTACTGTGCCAGCAGTCCTGTCTATTGATAATGCATGCTTTTAGCCAAGTTACGTAAACTATCTTTGTTTCTATGACAACGCAGCTCGGTAGAACATTTCTTCTAAATACAAAGACGTGGACTGACCAGGTCTTATTGAACAATAAATGCTAGCAGCGAGGACTGCTTGCTCACAGATCACAGAGGTCCCTGGAAGCAGCTGCTATCATGGCGAGCAACTTGGACTCGCTACATTTAGTTATTTGGAAATTGTAACAATTGAAACAACATAATGTATCCAACTGCTAATAAAGACAATACAAGGTAGCAGGATGAAAACACACGGCACGGCCAGCGCCAGTGACTGAGGCTCTGTCTGCACGCAGTGGATAAGGGCCGCGTGCTGTGTCCTCACCCTCAGGTAAAGGGTCAGCTAAATTAGATTAGTTAATATTTGTTGGGTTAATTGGCTATCATGGACTCCTTGATACATGGCTTTATGATGTAGGTTAATGCGTTAAATGTCAATATAGTCAATTTAGTTGATTAGAAATACGGCAGGAGGACCCTGTTAGCGTGCTGCCCTAAAATATACTGTGTGGTACTGTAGCCACAATCCAGGATGGGGCTGCTTGTACTTCACATAAAGGAGTTTCCCAGGCTAATAGTATTGATGACGTATCCTAACAATAGGTCACTAAAATCAGATCAGTGACGGTCTGACACCCGGCACCCCATCAATTGGCTGTTCTCAGCCGCTGATAGACAGGCAATAAAGCAGGAAGCAGACAGCTCCGTTCTCTGTGTGTTGACTGAGATGAGTCACTGCCTTTTTGGCCCTTTCAAGTGAATGGTAGTTGATCTGCAGTACCTGATCTGGCCACTATTCAGCGAATAGCGAATATTCTCTGCGTATCAGCTGCTCAGAACAACTTATTGGTGGGGGTGTCGGACCTCCACTGACATGGTGTTGATGGACCATCCTTATATCAATATTCTTAGCCTGATTGAACCCTTTTAGATAAGTTAAAGCATTTGACTATGGACTTTCCATTATTACGGACCGTGCAGTAACCTACAAAACAAAGTGTCCAATACTGAGGACAAGTCCATAATTGGTTAATGCTTTCACTGATGGTCCTGTCCTGAGTGTGACTACAATGCCGTATGATATATCATGTGACAGCACTCTAAAAATGCTTCTAAACTAAAAATTTGGCCATGTGGCTTGGATGCCAAGTCACACTTGGGGCCCTCTGAGCAGTTACAAGCGCTCCTAGAGTGGTAACTGCTTACCTATGTCAGGGGCTTTGCAATCTATCTTATCAGAGAGAAATGCCCCTTCTGCTCTTCTCAGGCACTTTTCCTGCTCCGCTGCCTCTGCTAAAAATCACTGCTGCATAGAACAGAGGATAAATTGACGATCGGTGGGGTCGCCCCCCTGAGACTCCATTGATCCTGAAAATAGGGGTGTTTTCTCTCCTATTTAGAAAGTAGCAATGGATGTGGACTTCATTTCAGTTGGAGAGCTGGGGATGTGGAACTTCAGCCATGTGAGGCTGTGTGTGTTGGGCTGTTTATTGCAGATTTGGGGAAAAAAAATTGCATTCTTGTGCAGTGTTAGTGTTTCTGGGAAAAAAAAAAAAAGGACGCCATTATAATTCAGTGGAGTCCATGAGGGGTTGGTGGTGTCCATCACGTGATTGATCCATCACGGCTTGTGTTACATTATTCTGCTTTTTTGATGGAACAGAATAACAATTCTGAACACAGATGTGAACTGAGCCTCAGGTAGATAGAGTTCAAAGGTGGTGAAGACTAGGAGAAAAGTGAAAGTTAAAGCGGTGCCACATGTCCCTCCCCCCCCCCTCCCTCCTATCTACAGATGCAGAGGCAATAAACAAGAACTTCTTTTAGTTCTCTATAGAGCAGAATAGAAGTTGTTTGCATTTTTAGTCAATTACAGAGATTTCTCTCTGTTACTGTAACATTCACTGTTTCGGCCTGGGGTATTAGGATATGGCTCTAGTATTTATTCACTTGTGCGTTCCACTTCCCTTTGAAAGCATATTTTACAGAGCAGAAGATATTTACTTTACAAGCCAAGTAATCTCTGGTAAATGTTACTTGTTGACTCTGGAAAACAGTCATCAGAACCTATAAAATGATATGAGACGACGTGCAGACAGAGGGAAGGACTGCATGGTCATATGCTCTCATGGGAATTTCCTTGCAGTTCTGCATATTTCATAGACAGCAGCCCAGTGTTATAGATCAATGAGTACCAGTCATTTACTTGGCGATAACTATCTGAACTGGAAATGGTTAACTGCTGTTTAGGGCTGGGAAACCCGTGCTGGGTCATGGACCCAATTCCTGCTCCACAATGTCTAGTTTGGCTTATATATATTGAAGTATATTGTTTGGGCTTTTTCCAACAGACTGGATGCAAGGTTGAAATGTGAAAATGGGTCTTGTACCGCCAGTCACTCTGATGAGAAAAAAATTCAGAAGTATTTATAAAATATTAAAGGGATTGTCTGGTGGGGAATATTTCTGTAATGGGTAAAAAAGATAAAGCGCCATTACTCTCCACTCCAACACCGCTACATATCTGGCCCCCCGCTGATCCCATCAAACACTTGGGAAATGCCAAGAATTGAGTTGCCTCGCCAGTGTTTGACTGAGCAGGTCTTTCCTGTATATGAAGATGTCGCCAGGAAAGGTCAGTGGAGATATAGGCACTGAGTCAGGGTGTTTTATGCTCTATTGCCTTGTTCACATCTGCACATGGGTTTCTGTTCGGGAAGTCTTGTGGGGGCTCTCCGAACGGAAATTAAGATAAGATAATCCTTTAATAGTCCTACAATGGGGACTATATGCGGGAAATTTAATCCGCATATAAAACCGGTTACCTAAGGATACCTGCGGACCCCATAGACTATAATGGGGTCAGTGTGGTTTCCGCTGTTTCCGCACAAAAAATGTGGAGAGAAAAGTGATGCTTGCATGGAGAGAGGAATGGAATGGCCCGAACGCAGATGTGAACCGGGCCTAAGACAGACATATCATGTCATGGAGATTACATGCGCACTGCCTCCTCACCTACTTGATCATCAGCAGGAGAACAGATGACAGAAAATCAATTTTCTGTCGCAACTGCAGTTGATTTTTCATACTGATGACCAATCCACACTGTCAACTGTATTAGTGAGGTGCGTCCCCAGACCCCACACAGATCAGCTGTATTAGTATTCTCCAGGTGCCAAAAGCTGCTATTGGATGGGCAACGCATGCAATGCCACTCCTAGTGATAGGAGCCGTGCTGCAATTCTCTGGAACCACTGCTATGCAGTACACAGGGCTGCTGCCTTCTCCTATTACTCGACTAAAAGCCGTGCTGCCCAAGCATTAGCAGCTTCTAACACCCAGAGGCCGATGGAATAGCTAATCTGTAGGGGTCTGAGTGTTGAATCTCCACTGATCACATAATGATGACCTAAACTGTGGATATGTCATTAGTATGAGAAATCAATGTGGGGCCCAACAACCCCTTTAAATGTGCCACAAACAGCGCACCCTAAAGATGCTCATCTAATAGCATTGAGCTGGCAATGAAAGGTGTTTTGGAAGAATTGAATTTGTGGGGGGCTGCTGAAATAATCAAATTCCAGAAAGATTTGTGTCATTCCTATGTTTGTGTTAAAAAAACAAACGAAAAAATGGCTTGCCCAGGATAGTTGACTCACAGTGATGTAATTGAGTACAACTTTATTTGGATGACTTGTTTCAGGAGCGTACTGCCACCTTCATCGGGTACAAAGTTCTGCAACATGTGGGATGCAGAGACTGGTGTCTGTGGTGTGAGGCTGATGACTGAGAGATGTAAGTGGTGTAGTAATCCAAGAGAAAAAATTATAGCTGACTAGCATTACCCGCGACTTCGTCCGCGGCCCCCTACCTCCTGCGTGCCCCACCTACAGTGCTGCCTGCCCCCCCCACCCCCCCGGCCTTTGCCTTGTGGCCGCAGTGGGCCCTTCCAACCCCAGTGCGCCCATGGACCCCCACCTTGCGCCCCGCTGGCCCCCTTCCCTTCCCCCCTGGCCCCCCACTTTTTTCCCTATCCGCTCCAACATTCCCTCACTCCGTTCTCCCTCCCCAACCCACGACCCTGAGCCCACTTCCCACCTCACCCCGTGCCCCGTTTTTTTGCCATCTCTAACCACTCCCCACCCACACCTGCGAACCCGGCTGCACCCCACCCCGGGGTTACAGGGGTGCATGGGGTTGGCAGACTGTGCAGCGCAGCTGCTGCAGCCATGCACGGCGTGCGGCACAAGTAAACAGCGATCTGTGGGAGTACGGCACAGTTCCCTGTACCCCTGCCGACCCCTGGGGCCCCGGCCGACTCACCGCTCCACGTCGCGCGCCGGGCTCCAGCGATGCCGGCATGCACGCCAGCATTTTCTTCCTGTGAGTGGGTGCACGCCGGCTTGTGGGTCTATAGCTCCGCCCACGCAGTTCCTGGGCCAATCTGAGCCCCGCGCATGACGTTGTTCCGACCGAAAGTCACTGCTGCTAGTGTGGCTGTCTGCAGAATGTGGGGTAAGGCAGCCGCAATCTATGCCGGCTCCATGCTGCCGGCTGGCATGGCGACGTCGCTCCCGCACTCGTTTTTGCGTAATTGAGGAACAAACACACAAACTTTCACATTTATAATATTAGTAGGATGTGTCACCAAGGTTGTTTACTTCGGCGATCCTGTAAAAAAAAAAAATAAAAAAAAAATATGCGCCAGTAACAATAGGCTTCTGAGCATTTTCTTAAGTGACTGGAATTTGTGTGCAGGATTTAGAAGTGACTACAGAGTTTTTGGGGAGGTCACTCCCATACTCCATCCAGGGATTTTCTCCCCTAATGAAAGAGAGTGAATGGACAAGTGTGGTGGTACAGTAGATGATGATTGTGGTACAGTAGATGGTGGTGACAATGACGTTGGTGGAGTGTCTCTGAGAAAGGACACCATGAGGGTCTGTTACTGTATCTCAGCCAAGCTGCTGAGACTAACCTGATTTATTTTTTTATATTTTGCCTGAATTAAGTAGTTTTTGGTGTCCCATTGCTTGTTGAGAAATTACTGAAGGAAGCTTCTGAAGTTTATCCACTGTTTTTACTATTTACATGGAAATAGAAGCCTTTTACTTGTAAAGAAACCTGGGGCTTTGTTTTGCTCTACCAAGCTCCTATACTACTACTGGGCTAAACCCCCCACAGTGGTTAGACCGAGAGAAGGGGTTCCCTTGACCTCCATATAACATGGGGTGCTAGAAGGTCGTTGTGGCAGCCTGAGGCCTGTCTGTGGGATCTGGCTCTGCCATGTACATTTACTTGTATAATACCTTGTAATACAGAAGTATTGCAAGGTATTATGCAAGTCATTCCATGTTGAAGTCTTTTACAGGAACTGATTTTAAAAATTTAAGAAAAACAAAAAAAAAACATAATTGGTGTCACTTCTTTTGTAGTACCGTGAGCCATGTTACTTACCTCCACAGTGAATGCTGTAAAAAAAAAATAGAAAAAAAATACCAATATTGCTGCTTTTGTTAATTACATCTAACAAAAAATGGAAATCTAGAGTAGTCAAAAAGTTACATGTACCCTCAAAGGACGGCTTGTGTGGTTAGATTAGTATATTATTCACAAACGGCAAAGGCTTTACTAACTGTATTCATAGACACGACCCCCCCCCCCCCCTTTGTGTTTTAGCTGCTTGATTTCATGTATTTTCCCTGTACTTACAGTCCTGTGTCCCTGGATCTCCTATATTAGTTACTTGGGCTTTTCTCAGCTATTATCGGTAATGGATAGGGGAGACTGCAGACTGCTCCTTATTGTAACACCCCATGTAAATTGTGTTTCAGCCATAATGTGACTTATCAGCCAAGAATCTGATAGGACATCCTGTATTAAGGCTTATACAGTCATTCTCAGTAAGACCCTGCACATATTTCAGCTTTTCTCGAAATCTAATATACTCTTTAAGGGGTTATATGTATAAACCAGGTTAGTTTAGTTAGAGTAGTGTATGTTAAGCCGTGGTAGTGTCAGGATGCCTACGTAACTTTCATGTATCTGTACTTCTCTGTACTAGCGTCATGTATTCTTGGCCGGTTCTGCTGTATGGATTGGCTTCTGAGGCTGCAGATAAATTATGAAAGTATTACATTCACTTTATGGGAAATTGCCCAAATGTTTTATCATTGATGTCTATTGCCTGGAATTCCCCTGCTTCTATTGCCAGAATATGTCTTACCATGCTAAAGCCTTTACTGGCAATATAGCAGGGGAAATGACAATGGAGCAAGCGTGGAATTAAGGTAAAGTCGTGCAGTGTGACGGCAGTGTTGTGATGGATCCCTCCTGGGATAATTTATGGTATCTTCTATAGTCACTTCTTCATAATAGCACTTGACTACAATCTTCCCGTTGTGCTAGTCTTCAGCATTGAAAAGGGACATTTATGCTCTTCAGGTAGTCTTCACTTTATCATAAACAGTCCTTAAATGTATGTTCACCTAATGTGACCCTGCGATTTACTCATCATTGTATTGTATGTACTTCTTTTATTGGATTCTTCTCCTGTATCAGTGGGAGTCATCTGCTAATAGGGCAATAAAGGGAAATCAAATCCTCATACTGCCCCTTTTCTGGCCAACGCATCCGGGCTATTATTCTGATGTCAAAACAGTAAGAATTTGGTCCCCTGCTTTCTTATCAGTTATTCTCAAATTCTTTATATGTAACTGTAGGTTTGTTCTTGGCCCGTGAAATATTTCATGTTAGATTTGTAAACACAATTGCAAATAACAAGAACAAGGATCAAATAAAAAGCCTGAATGTAATGTAAATTATCATGGAATAGCCTTCGTGATAGTCTACGTGCTTGCTTATTGATGGAAGAATATATGCACGATCTTCTAAAAGGCTACTGTTTCTCTGTTCTCCACTTAAAGGGGTTGTCTAGTTTTGGAGAAATATTGCAAGACTGTTATTGTTGTATAATTTTTCCAGTATACTTTCTGTATCAATTCCTCACGGTTTTCTAGATCTCTGCTTGCTGTCATTAAATCTAACAGTGGATACATAAGTCCATGGTCATGTGATGGGCACACAGGTTCACGGCTCGTCACAAGGCAGATGCCTGATTACTGTGCTGTGACTGTAACAAGCTGTGCACCTGTGTGTCCATCACATGACCATGGACTGCACCTCACATGACCATGGACTGCACCTCACATGACCATGGACTGCACCTCACATGACCATGAACTGCACATCATCCACTGGTCTATTTCTCCTTTTTCAACACGTAGCTGAAAATGCAATGTGTTACACCTGTAGGGGAAGCCATTGTATCACAATGCAGTTATATGACTTCTGGGGACTAAAAGTTCCAAACTGTATACCATATTTTTAGCTAATGTTGGAACATTTTAAGCCAAGGCAGCACGTAATGCCACATCTATCCAGTGGTGAATGGCTCTAGCAATGTTATCCCAGAATACAGCAAATAACTTGTAGTCCAATTCCTCCTTGTTCTGCTTTTGTGTTTGTTTTCACATATTATGGACATGTATGAGGCTGGGTTTCCTTTTTGGCCGATTCAGGACTGTTTATCAAATCGTTGCACTGAAATAAGTTTTAAGGGCACAAACCATTATGTCGGCAAGCAGCGTGATTTCTTGTTTTGCATAGTCTGTATTGATATAAGTTGAGCGTGTGCCTTCAAAAGGATCGCAGCAAGCAAAATAAGGAAATCGCCCCAAAATTGTCCTTTTTAGGAATGTTTTTGCTGTTCCCTTGGATTAAAAATACAATGAAAAGCAAAATAAATAGCAGGAAAAGCTGAATTTCATGCAAGTAAACAAGGGTATATTCAGCAAAGGTCAGTGGGGGACATCTATGCCTTATGTTTTTTAATAACGGTAGTATTTCATTTTATTCCTATAGCCAAAGATAAAAAATATATTGTCCTCTCATTTAAGTGGTTGGGTACAAACAACCAGGAACAATGGCAAAAAACAAATGGCATAGATATACACAATATATCATTGTGACCTACACTTCTTGGTTCTCCTTGGAATTGTATATCTTCTTGTGAATGGCTTGACCTGGTCCTTTGTTAATGGTTGTGTATGATATTCGATGAGAGATGTAACACTAGTTGTTTGCAGGTTGGCCTAACGGCTATCACTGTTAGCAGAGTATACACTTGTCATGTCATGAAAGTGATCATGGGGTCTGACCTCTAAGATCCACCTCAATGCCAAGAAGAAGGGGGCTTTAGTCTGGACAGTTGTATTGATAAACGGTGAAGCTCCCATTCATCTCTCTGGCAGGGGTTTGTGACATCCACTTGATGCCTCTCGTTCTTGGAATCTCAAAACACATTAATTGACAAGTCATAAGAAAGATATCTGAGTCCTAGACCCTAGACAACCCCTTTAAGACCTGCTGTGACTTTCCTGTGATTGACGCAACATTATTTCTCGAGAAAACAGTAAATGAATAATCATCTATCTCTGTTTCCATCAAAAACATCCGTTGTGGTTTTTATATTCTTAGCATCAGAAAAACATGTGTGATGGGTTATGCTACTCTATAATATTCAACTTGTCCTAAAAATACACATATTAGTCAATAGAGTTTTTACATTTTTTTATTTTCCCATTTACACTGTTAAAGACCAGTGGACGTGGCACCTATGGATACATCCTAAGGCTAAGTTGACACGGCTTCTCAATGGATGTTGACGGGCATTTTCCAGGCCAAACACTGAACCGGGCCCCAGACTCCAAATTTCATGGTAATCTAGGATATTGATGCTAGAAGTCCCTGCCCCCTGATGAGACTACGGTCATATACTGAGAACGTGATTACAGTATGGGACAGTGGTCCCGTGGAGATGCACGGTCTTCTAGCAGGCTTGGAGTCCAAGTCCCGGCTCATTGTTGGGTCATTAGTTGAAGATAGGCGGAGGTCCAACAACTACGACTCCCACTGATTAGGACTTTTGGTAAATTTCTATAGCGGCTGTGCTTGATATCACATCTTAGCCCATTCACTTGAATGGGACCAAGCCATGAACAGGCCATGTGCTAGATAAACGTGACATCACATGGCCTGTGAAGTAGAAGCCGTGCTCAAAGGACCCTTCTGCTGTTTCATAGAACTGATCTATGGGGATCCTGTGTTTCAGACCCCTCTGGTCATCAGTAAATAAGTCCCCAGAAAACCTCTTTATAGGTATACCCCATGACAAACACCACGGTATAGGTAATATATGTATGTTCGCTAGGGGTTCTCACTTATCACTAGAACAAGGGCCTGGGGGGGGGTTATTTGGAAATATTTAACTAAACCAGTGGTCAAGCATGTTTCCTAACTCCATTTTGTGCCTGTTTTACTGACTAATGGCTATGACTATGACTATGGCTGAACACCATACTTGGCTATCTCTATCCATCTCATAGACTGGAATGGAGCAGCGGGTGTAACTGCAATGGGGGGCTCAGAGTCCTACGTTTTTCTGATCTTGAATGGGGTTCGTTAATTAAAAGTTTGTCACAGGATAACCCCTTAATAGGGTTGTCAGGATGGAACTACCGCTTTTAACATTGACCTTTAACAAAGACAGCCACATAAAAATACAGTATGCGTTAATGGAATCGCTCACTATTAGTGCAGACCATTACCCTGTAAGTGAATAGAACAGCAGGTTTTATGATATCACAATACAAGTGTATATCTTACAGATCGTCTGAGCCACCTTTCTCTGGTGAATCCCTCCGCTTGTAGGTCACTCTGCTCTGTGACATTAGCCTCGGTATAGACATGTCCCACTGCACGTTCCAATGTATTTGTATATGTGGTTGTGTCAGAATTTCTCTAGAATCCTAAACTGATGTTGTAACCTATGTAATAATATGCCCAGTAATCTGATCAGTGGACCATTTCATCACAAGCTTCTTACATACAGTAGGTTTCACAATCCATCGGCTGTAGTCAAACATTTGCTCTTGTTTCGATCATCTTGTTGTTTGCTTCTGAATCCAGGTAGAGCCTTTTTACATATTATTTTTAGGAGGACCTCTCACAACCTCCACCCTATGTGTAACTTTGTATTCTTTAACATACTATCCTCCACTGATTCTTTTGCAGTTGGAATTTTTTCTCTAGCCCCTACGGTTCCTGAGCAATCAGTTTTGTTACTTTCAGTTCTCAATATGCTAATTATGCTCTCTACAGTCTAATGGGCGGTCCTGGGCAGAAACAGAAAGATGGGGACTGCGGGAACAACGCGGTGGGAACGCATCGCGGTTCTTCCCGCAGTGCTTTAAACAGAGAGTTTGCAGAGTTTTCCTCTATTCTTTTCTACAGCTGATGCCTGTGACTAGCCGCCAAAGCTGTGCCAGAAAATAATCCGTCTTCGGTGGCTTAACTCCTCAGATGCCATGATCAATATCTATCACGGCATCTGCGTGGTTTCTAAGGAAGAGAGCCACCCCTACAATCCTGGTTCTGATGGGTTGCCTATCCCTATTGCATATAGGGAGGCCTATGTGTTTTGAAGTACATTATACTGGGGATCAGAGATCGCAGGTTCAAATCGTCTTTGAGGAACAGGAAAAAAGTATTAAAAAAATAAAAAGCTCAAAAACCTATAATGCTAACAAACATGGTCATAGGAGGTGCAGAAGTAGTAGTTTATACCAGAGCCCTGGAGCATGAGGGGGCCCAAAGGTTTATCTACAACATAAGACATCAGTATTCTCGATAGTCCATGGTAAGTGGGGACCCAATTACAGATTTTGTGCTGGGCCCAGGAACTTCAGGTTATGGTTCTGTTTATGGTGTACTGTGAGTGATACAAGAACATACAAATATGGTGTAGTCAAACACTTGCACAGTAAACTGGGTGGATACAGATTTTAGACCGTTTGCTGGTCCCATCTGTAATGCTATGACATGGGTTTTGGTGATCCAATTACATAGATCTATTTAGCCAAATAGAGTATACATCATTTATGAATGAGAATCGGTATGTATAAAGCCATCATGAGGCATTTCATTTTGTTCAGTATTTTCAGGGTATTGTTATATGCCAGGTATCCGATACACATTTGCAGCATGGCTCCCTGCCAATAACATCATACCATACCTAACTATGGTTTCCTCTACTAAAATCAGCACAAGCCACAAAAACCATAAGTGACTCTAATATATTCTACCATGACATGGCGGAGTAAGAAGCCTCATCCATCACTTCAGGCTGCTGTATTTGTATTGTCTTATGTGCATGTACTGTCTGCCATTATACGATTACTGTCACATTATCACAGAACCAACCTGACTGCTATTTATCGGCCATGTTTATTTCACTGTTTACTTAAAGGAACTGTGACCAGATATGTCATAGAAGCCAGAATAGTGCGTTTTGGTGATCCTGAGAACAAGGTGGTCTTGTTCAATAAGTTGAATTGCCCTTGTTTAGCCCACATGGATAATCTCATCGTACCTAGATGCAGAAGATATAGAACTATGAAACTGGCCATATTGTCCAAAAACTTGTAACCACACACCTGTTCATGTTCAGCTGCCTGTTCTCTCTCCTGACCCTCCGTACACCTACATGCTCAGCTTGTCTAGATGTGCATTTCGAGGAAGTGGGTAGTAAGTCAGTGCCAGACACCTGCGGCACCAACGTTTCTCCCTGAGAGCAGAAGGGCCGGGCAGGTGAAGTTCTTTTCTCTTTCCTAATCTCTGCCATCGGGGAGAGTCAGGAGACTTCCACGTCTAATGTGTTTGGCCAGGTTTAGAGAATAGGAAGATGATCTTGCAGGAAGACGTGTTGACTTTGAACCTTGGCAGCAATGTCAGGAAAGAAACAAATGCTAGCAAATAAGTATTCAGAAGGTAGTAAAACTATAATTGTAGAGATAAATAATTATAAGGGCCGTCTCCTCCTCAGCACAGGATATTGGCAGGTGCACGAAGAGGATAGTCGGGTCACTATGACATATCTTACACCACTCTTAATTCATTCTCCAAAAGATGTTTCAGAATCTAAGAATCTCCTGAGTCCTAATATTTTATATTAGTGTGTCTGAATTGAAGTTTACAGCACTCAGGAACTGGCATAGATTTCTACTAGGAGTTATAGTAATTCTCATAGACTGAGGTTGCCCCACATCAGCTTGTCGACATGCCCGTCCCGCTCTGCACAGTATCTAAAAAGTGGCAAACTTGGTGCATTTTTGGCCATTTTCTAGACACACCCAGATGGTAACTGGGGGCAGCTAAGACTCAGTGTGAACAGCTATATATATATATGTTGGTGATCAGGTGACATACTATCTTTCTAAAACCTTCAAAATGTCTGACAACGGTCGTACCTTACTATAACCATTTGCAGAAATAGCATTTCTAAAGCGCACAAACTGCTGTACTAGCAAGTGAATACTTTGTTTCTATTCTAGAAGCAATAACTTGTTGGATAGGCACTTTTCCCCCTCTTCTTCTTCTTGTCAGCTTGTTTTCTTTTTTTTTGCTAACCTATCCCCATTCTAGGGGATTTTACAGCAATAATGTAACCCTTTATCTAGCAGCTATAAAGAAAAAGAAGACTTCAGCATTTTTAATATCCTAAGGCATTTATATTGTGTATTGTAAGAAATGTCATGGTTTTCGATGCCAAAATTGGTCATAATTAGGTAGAATAGGCTTAAAAGAGTTGTACTTGTATTTCTATACACATCACAAACAGAAGATATCTAGTCCTCTAGCTTTTATTTAGCCCTTTCTGAGTGGCTGGACCATCACAAGGGATCAGGCTTTGTGTCCTTCCAGAAGGGCATTTGCTGCAGCAGACTGGCTCAGATCCAAGGCAGCCTACACCCACCACTATTACTTACTGTTCAGCCGCTATGTTCACCTGACGTCCCAGAGGTGCTGGTGACAATGAATACTAGCAGGGAAATATTTAGATTATTGTAGACTATAGACTACAGTCCTGCTATAGTATGCCATGTGGTATCTCTGTAGAGTATATAGACTCTTGTCCCTTGTTTTTATCACTGATTTTATCCTGATTTTTACCTCCATCCTGAGTTCCCAACCTAAACATTGAGCATTCCTGATCCTGACCAATGGTGCTCCCTTGCTGCCAGTTGTTGAGTTCAGATATACCTTTATGTTTTGTCACCGATGAAATATATGTTTAGGACAAATGATTGACCTTTTCCTTCCTTCACTCAGTACGTATATTCATCTTTCTGGTTCTAGTCTCCGTTGAGGATGAGTCACAAGTCATACATATTTTATTCAGATTTGCAATTTAAACTTTCCTTTGGCGTTTTGCTGAGTGATACATATATATTTTATTTTTTAATCTTCTAATACTTGTTTGCCCTCTGGAAAAACAGAATAGTCCATCTCTTTATACATCTAAGTGTAGTTTCACATACACTGGCTCAACTGTACTAATACACAGTGTAAATGTAGGCAGGCGGTCTGGAGGTATGCCAGATTTATCACAGTGGCTGCTGCTGGATGATAAATCACTGTGTAGTTGGAATATTGGCACATTTAAGCCGCTCCCTCTTTTCTGAGAATTCACACTCGCATATATATTGAAACACTTTTAACCCAAACTAGATTCGCCAGGGTTACGCCTCAATGTTAACATCTGCCAGGTAACAAATTGTACACCTGTGTGTTCATCACATGCCACGGGCCGTGCATATATCGCATGACCACGGGCTGTGCATATATCGCATGACCACGGGCCGAATACAGTGAATCACAGAAAGCAGAGATCGAGAAAACTGTGAGGAATTGATACAGAAATTATATTGGAAAATTCTATAACCTTTCATTACACAAACTATAATGGTTGTGTCTCAATATTTGTCTGGAACTGGACAACCTCAAGCTATCTTGCTCCTGGTAACTGTGGATAGAGCTGTAGCCCAACTCCTATTACTTGAATAAGAGCAGCTTGCACATGCTGCTGGAACAGCTGATCTGTGCAGGGTCTAGAAGTGGGACCCCCACAGATCAAATACTGAAAAAAATTGATCAGTTTGTAGTAAATGAATGTAATACTGTGACTACTGTCATGGCCACCTAGTTTACATCTGTGTAACTGGACATCGTGACCACACCGTATGATCACACAACTGCTCGTATGCTGATATTGCATTTTTTTATGTTAAATCTATGTTAGCATTTCCCTAATACAGGGATAAACATCCTTTTTTTGGCTGCCCTATGCAGAGTTATAGGGCATTTATTTTGAGTGGCTACTTGGGTGTTTTCCAGCAGTTCTCTCTAACGTCATCAGATATTTGAGATTTTTTTCCTGTCTTTGTGCTTATTTTTCTTAGAAATCAGTCACGAGCAATGTAAATCAAAAAGCATTTACCACATTGTAATTTGTTACCAGTTGTTCCAGTTTAACTGTAGATATAGTAATACTGTACTACGGTTAATGGGTGAGTAGAATTGGTAAGACTTGCTTAGCCCTTCTAATCCTGACGGTTCTTAAAATCCAGTGCCACAACCTTGAATAATATTACAACATGGAAACAATCAGTAAAGTTGTGCAGTACAAGGTGTACAAGAACCATTAAACACTTGCTACACATAAATAAGTCTTGACGTGAACGAATTGAAAACAGAATTTTCAAGACACAAGAGGTTTACAGGGGTTGGTCTCAAGTAAGATAGAAAAATAACGTAGCCACACACACCATGGTAGAAAAGGCTTGGATTTTGTTCAAAATTTTTTGGATTATGTCAGTACCAGATCTAACCCCCAACACCACACCAATGAGCTCTTCTTAGCAGCTGATACACAGGTGAAGGAGCAGGAAGCAGACAGCTCTGTTCTGAGTAGTGGCCAGACCCTCCTATTCTTTTGGATAGGACCTAAGCTGCAGTGACTGTTCCACCACTGCACAAAGAAATATCTACTGTCTGCTTCCTACTCCATTCTCTGCGTATCAGCTACTGAGAACAGTGGGTGTGCAAGATGTCAGATTCCCATCAATTTGGTTTTAGGGGCCTATCTTTAGAATAAGTGTTCAAAATATTTAGCCTGGAAAACCCCTTTTAAGTATCTTGTTTGGCAATGCCCCACTTACACAGCCTATCCACTGGGCAAGGGTAGGCACAACATTGTTCATCCAATTATTATACAATCCACTTACTTGCTGGGAAGAATATTTCATGTAATACACCTAGTAGGCATGGGGGGCGGGGGATGACTGGCTGTGACATCAGGCGATCTGATCACTGTAAATATGGTATGGGCACTGGGGGTGCCATGATCCTGGCTCTAGGCCACATTTTGGGAACATACCATTCCTCACAGACTAGTATCTGGTCACTCTATAGTAGTAGCCGGGAAGATGAACTGCCAACAAAGGTGTGAAACTTAATCCCCTCTCAGTTATTGAGAATACTCAACTGTACCAAGCATGCCTATGTATAGGGATGGACTGGGAGGAATAGCTAAAGGCCAAGCAAACATTTGGCTGACCGCTGTTGGAGGTGTATATCTATCTTGAAGATGACTCCAGAGTGAATTATAGATATGGTTGTTTATAACACACCACCTAAATGTAACATTGTATAGCAAAAAGTATTCCAGAGGAGAAGAGGTCGAGGGGTTTCAGAAAATATTGCTTTGCCTACATCACATCATTAAATATGGATTGGACAGCATAAATAATAGAAAAGAAAGAACAGTATTGTGTAGTGTAAAATAAAATGCTAGCTATTAAAGTAAAAATAACAATACATAGAACAAAGACATAGGTTGTAACAGAAAGCCCAGAGGCTTCATTGGCAGTGCCAGTTACGAGCATTGTAAAACACGAGTGTGGCATCTACTGGCGGGTCGAGCAGTAGAAGATGGATGTCTACTGCTAGGCATAATGTTCATGCAAACTGCTGGTCATTGGGGAGTTTTAGGCTTTGAAGGAGTTTTTCTTTCCTTTTTTTGAGATATCATATATTGGCAAAAAAAATGTGCTAATAACATTACATCAAAACTCTGAGCTTGTAACATTGTATCTACTATCTTTAAAGAAGTTTTATGGGACTAAAATATTAGTGACTGATCTTGTAAATATTAGGTTATCGCGGGGTCCAACATCTCGGACCCCCTTAGATGAGCTTATCAGGATACTATTGGCACTCATATAAGCGCTGCTTCAGAGTCACAGGCCATGTGACATTACGTTCATCGGTCACATGCCCTCCTCAATTGAATGAGGCTCAGCTGTAATACCAAGTCAATATGCAATGTACAATTCTGTGTTTGGTAAAGAATGAAGTGGTCTTTCCCATACATAGTTTATAGGAAGAAGATACCTTGTTCCGATATCTTCATTGACGTGGTGGCTGAAGCAGCATGGAGGACTTTATACAGCAATACTGAGCAGTGTAGCTGTGAATCCATGCTGTAATGAGACAATAAAACATTTATTAGAACCTGCAGCAGCATCTGTGTGTGTGTGTGTGTGTGTGTGTGTGTCCATGCCTCTCTCTTTATAGCAGCTTTTTCCTCCTCCACAGCCCTTTCCATAGTTCCTATGGACAAGAGCTGCAGCCTATTCCCTCGTTGACTAGAAATCCATCTCCTCTTTGCCTTTGTCTCCAAACAAAGACTTTGGCAGTGAATTGAAAATGAATGGTTAATGGAAGAGGCAGGTGGAGGGACAGAGGAAGTGGCTGAGAGGGAAAAAAGGCATTTTACTCTTAAAAAACAAACAAACAAACAAACAGGGTATATCAAAAGTAAAATCCAGTGATTGACTTTGGGTCTGGGTCTGCGCAAATCACCAGAAATGCCTATGGAGGCCATCAGAGGCCTCTCTTTATGAGTCGGCACAGTGTCTAGGTTAAAGGTCATCAATCCACAAAAGGCACAAGGTTAGAGGTCAGTTGATGATCCAGCTTGGCTGCCAGTGACTATATATCACACTATCTTGAACCACAAATCTGTATAAAAGAAGAAATGACACATATGACCTCTCATGTAAGGAATCCTTAGCCTATTATAAATCATATATTTATTATACTCCGTAATATCCTTATAACAGGAATATCACAATAAGTGATATTTACTTCTACTTGCCTGAGTCAAATTTCCCCCCTGCGTTCTTCGAGGCCTTTTTTTTTTTTTTTTTTTTTTTTTTAAAAAAATAAAGATTTGTGGATCTTGGTACTTGAAGAAAGTGTTACCAATAACATCTCGGGACGAAGTGGTGCAGACCCAAACAGTCAAGACAGGGACACACAAGTGTGCTGCAAACTGGTTTATTTACAAAAAACAAACAGAAAATAGACCTTGACTTCAGGCATAAAAATACAAAGCAAAACACAGCGTTAACTTCAGGAAAACACCGAATAAATACCTGCTCTTCTGAGCACTACCTACACAGTAACAAAAATACCTCACTATATGTGTGGTTTACAGTCAGCCACGAACAAAAACAAGTCAGTCCAACTTGGTCTCACCAGGCTCAAACATCCCCTTTCAAGGAGAAGCTGTCATGCTAAACATGATCTGATTTACCAGCAGCATGTTATAGAGCAGGAAGAGCAGAGCACATAGATATACAGTTTTTTAGGAAAAGATTCAGAATACCTTGCCATTTGCTAATTCTGTGTTCATTCCTGGCTTAGGAGTCCAGTGGGCGGCCCTATAGAGTTACCTTTATATATGTGCTCCTACAAGGAGGGGCGGCCAGGCAATGCGTAGGATCATTCACTATAGAAAGAGTAGAGATTCTAAATTATAAAATACATTTTCCCAAAAAATTACATATCAATCTGCTCAGCTCCCCCTCCTCTATCACAAGATGAGCTAAGATTGGACTCTTCATGGGATTATTGTTACTGCTTTTTAATTGGGTGATAATTATTATAACTCCTTATTAACAGACATTACCGCCGCGCTATACTTACATACTAGAGCGGAAGCCGTGCTACATAATAAGAATGTTTACTGTGATAAGTTGTGTGCTGTATGTTTTCTCAGAGGTACTGTATTCACGGTCAGTGACTAAGTGTTTATGTACTCTTGGCAGGGTGTCAGTCAGGAAATCTGGAGTATGGAGCATTGCATTATTTAACAGCAACCGTGGAAAAAAAAAAAGAGAGAAAGTTTTTATGGTAAAAACAATGAACTTCAACCCACCTGAGAGTCTTATCTCACTTCTTAAGCCTCAGTTATTCTCCTTTATCAGTCTTCAGAGAATCCAACCCTCCAGCCACTTGCTGCCTGACTTCTCTCAATCTCTTCGAACATAGATTTTTTTATGTTTGTGTTAAACATTTCATTTCACAGCCTGGGCCACATCCTGGTTACTAACTCGCAGACCCTCAGGTATTTGTCAGTGGAGATGCTTCATGTGGACCCTATTGCTGGATGGCATCACTCATGTATGGCTAAGACTAGGTTCACATCTGCACTTGCTCACAGTTTAGGGATTCTGTCCTCATTCTGCTTGAAAAATCTGACTTTTCTCTCATCATTTTTCGGCCAGAAACCCGGTGGACCCTATCATAGCCTATGGGTTCTGCAGGTTACTTCTTTTTAAGCGGATTGGGTTTCCGTCTTTTGGGTCCTCAAGAGAACCCGAAAAATGGAAACCCGAATGCTAGTGTGAGCCTATTGTAAGAATGCACAACCATATATTGTTTACTAGCAGTACCCGCGACTTCGTCCGCAGAACCCTGACCCCTTGCACGACCCACCTGCAGCGCCGCACAGGCTTGTTCTTTTGCCTTGTGTCCGTAGCAGGCCCTTCCTACACCTGGGGGCCCATGGACCCCCAGGCCCCACCCTGCGGCCCACTTTTCCTCCTCTCCCTCCTGGCGCCCGCCACCCCCCTTTCTCCCTATCCGCTCCCCCATGTGCTCACTCCTTCCCCCCCGTGTTACCTACCCCGTGTCCCCTTTTTCCCCTTTTTAGCATCTGTTGTATTAGACACTGCTCCACTGATTCTGGCACAGTTGGAATTTTTTCAGTGCAGTTAGTTTTGGTGCCTGATATTCTGCTTAGGTGTTGTACTGGCAGGGTAGTGTCAGACAGGAGCAAGCAAAGCATGTTAGTGTTTGTGCATTGTGGGATCAGAACAACAGACTAAATATAAAAATGGATCAATCTAATGACTGACAGCGATGTATCCTGAGGGACCCTATTGAATAAAATAGGGTTTGGGGTATCCATAGTCTTTGCTGTCACTTTGGATGAAAAACTCATGCTTGTAGATGTAAACAATACCCGAAGTATGTTGTTTTTTTTTTTTTTTATTATTATTTCCTGCTCTTAGGCATTTTTCTTAAATTCCTGTACAGCCCTGTTAAGTGTTCTGCTATGACAATCCTATTAAAGGTTTTTATGAGTTAACATCCATTCCACTTTCTGTTTTATGGATATTCCCATCAGGACAACCATTTAGGTCATGTGTATGATCTTCTGATTCCAGAATCCCCCCCCCCCCCCACTCCTTTATGATTTGTATTAGAGAGCCACTGCACAAAACGGTCCCTGTTCTTGAAGATTTGGCACCGTATTACATTGGTATTACATGTTGCCTATATGTATGAATGGATGCCATGTATGTAGAGGACATGTGCAGGCACCTGCAGATTCTTCCTGAAGTAAGAGCTGGATTTGTGGACTCAACTGGTTGCATTTACAAAAGTGTTTGTTCATTTTCCATACTGTTGTATTGATTTGGTTTGTCATTCCTTCCTTTTGCCCTGCTTGTTTGTGTATTGAAGAATAGATCTAATAATAGCATTCACATGGAGATGCAGCTCTGTCCTTTCCCATTGTCATACATAGCGTCATATTAATTTCCTGACAGCCGAAATGTAAATCTATTCCACTAATCCAGCCATATAAATATTTTGATAGGATGGTAATTGTATAAAGAACTCAAAACATACCTGTGTGCAATATCTCTTATGCCGATCCTATATTGTATTCCAGAGCTGTATTTATAATTCTGCAGGTATTGAGGACTCAGAGCTTTGGTGATTTACATTTTGGGGCATGTTAGCTTTACTCTAGGTGCTGTACAATATTTTGAGCTATGTTAATCGTACTGACTGACTGCAAAAAAAAAAAAAAAAGTAGCTGAGCTGTAGAATTAAAGGTGCATTCCATCAACCATCTATGCTGAGAATAATGCAACTGCATCGGAGCTCCATGCAGGTCTGTTGGGCTGCAGACCCATGGACAGTCACAGTTTGGGAGCACCATTGTACAGGAAGAAGTCTTGATGGATCAGTGTGGGTCTTGACAGTCAGACCCCCCCCTCCTTTCAGCACATTATATATCATATGTTGCAGTGTTCTTTTCATTATGTAGAATTGACTATACGGCTTCATACATGGACTGTAATATTACTGCAACCACAATAAAATAAGCAATCTCAAGCTCATCTAGAGTGCTGTCCAACTTCCTTTCTGTAGATTTCGTGTCCTGCCAGTCCTCCATAGAATCGTGCACCCGACAACCTTGTAACCATGAGGGTGCTGCCTGTCTGTCTCTTTGAAGCCATGTGCTAATATATGCTGCTGTCACAAAGCCATGTAAATCCTATCTCTGCTCACAGTGCTCCTCTGTAGTCTGATGACTCTGGCATTGTAGCACACCCTTGGGGTGAGACTGCACCCAGTCATTGCCCTCACATGCCCTACTTCTCCTCCCTTGTATGTGACATACAGTGGTGAAAACAATCTTCCCTATGGTGCCCATGTCAAATCAAGTCAAACAGGCTTTATTGGCGCGTCCGAATAGATATTTGGCATTGCCAATGCTAGTAAAGTGGGGGAGTTGGAGTCGAGGGGGAGAGTATGGGTTTGGTGGGGTTGGTGATTTGGGGTATAATAGTCCGTGGAGTCTCATATTCCTTTTAGTTGGTAACAGCTGTATGGGGGGGGGGGGGTGATTTGGAGTATAACAGTCAGTGGGGTCTCATCTTCCTCTTGTTTGGTGACAGCTGGACACGTATTGGGCAGCGATCTCCACAGTGGCCTCTTCTTCTCCCAGTAGGATGTAAAGTTTCCTCTTCTCGCCTGCAGATATGAAGTCTGGGATGTGGGCAGAGAGTCTTTGGTATTAGACGGCCCTCACAGCTGAGTATTTGGTGCAGTGTAGCAGGAAGTGGGTCTTGTCTTCTAAGGCCCCTTGGTCACAGTGCTGGCACAGTCTGTTCTTCCGTGGCTTGTACGTTTTCCTGTGCCGCCCCGTTTCAATCTCTAGGTTGTAGGCGCTCAGTCTGTACCGGCTCAGGGCTTGTCTGTGTTTGGGGTGGGGTATTCTCTCCAGGTAGGTGGCCATGGTGTAGTCCCTTTGTAATAACTGGTACACAGTGAGTTTCTTGGAGTTATTTATTGCGCTTCTCCATTCCTCGATGTACCGCTCTCTGTCTCTCTCAATAACTCCTTTTATTTGAGGCTTGTTCAGGGCATATTGGGGATTTTGGCTTGGCAGATGGCTGATGCTTGGTTGGGCGGTATCGGGTTTGCTCAGGGCTCTGTGGCTCAGCCAGGCTTGGTGGTGGTAAGAGCCAGGGCTGCTGCCCTGTATGTGTGTCCAGATTGATAGCGCCCTCTTCTGTATGGTGAGCCATAGGGGGAGTCTGCCTAGCTCTGCCCGGCATCCCATGTTGGAGGTGTTGCGGTGGACATGGAGGAGGTACTTGCAGAACTCCAGGTGGAAGGTCTCTGTTGGGCTGGAATCCCACTTTGACTGGTCTGGGTAGGTGGCTGGGCCCCAAACCTCACTGCCATAGAGAAGGATCAGAGCGATGACTGCGTCAAATATCTTCAGCCAGACCCTCACCGGTGGTTTGAGGTGGTACAGTTGTCTTCTGATGGCGTAGAAGGTTCTATAGGCTTGTTAAGTGGCATCTCTGCAATACAGCTGTTCCTGTTTGGTGACTGTAATTGATATTTCTGCTTTAGTTATATCTTTTATTTAAGAAATGTTTGGTCTTAAGGGCATGATATATCATAACTTACCATTGTTAGTATCACGGTGAATTAAGGCCTCTTGCAGATGCCCTAGTCGTGTGATGCCTACTTGCTCCTCCTTATTGCACAACCAAGTTTGGAGGAATTTGGCAGAATCGGCCGTCACTTATATTCTCTGCTCCTCTATTCCAGTGTCTGTAAGACTGATAGAGACAGCTGAGTGCAGGTTCTGTCAACCCCATACATTTTAGGCTTAATACACATGACTAAGTGTGCAGATCGAAGCTCCTCCAATGCGGGGGGGGGGTCTGTGCTCCGTACCAATGATTATAGAGTAGGTCCTATCCTGCTGTGTGACGTTGGAACGGAATCCCCCTTTAAAGTCAATGGAGGACAGAAGGCACTTGGATGTCCTCTGCGTATGGTACGCTATAAAGCCATCCCTCCCTTGGCTTGCACACTTGGTCGTGTTCATGAGTCCTTGGAATTGATGATTCCAGATTGGAGGTGAGGGGGGGTCAACAGAAATTTCCACACAGGATTTCATCGACCCTGGTGTGACTACAAGGCTCTTGAGTGTCTTCAGTTGCAACCAGCAGAATTGAGAATACAGCTCTCGCCTATAATAAAGGTTTATCCATTATAAATACAAGACAATTACGGTAATGTATTGCGTTTGTAAAGTTCCTTCGTTTTAATGTGTAACATTACTGTATATAAACTGTGTACATATCTTCTTACCCGTAGACTACGGTAGGACATGGCGCTAAACGAAATTCCTCAGTAATTGACATATTTATTTATAGTCCTGATACAATGAGCTGGAGACGGAGTAATACCTCGCATCTTCACAGCTGTACCACAAGTTTAATGTGAGGTTGACTGTCTTTTCCGCTTACCTCTATTCTTTATGCTTGACCCAGTTCCAGAAATAAGAGCAGGATTTATAACTCCTTCCATACCGCACAGGTTACTCTTAAGTGGCCCACTCTGAAAAGTGAAACGGCAGAAGATCCTTATGAATAAAACATGGTTAATGGAACGGCACAAAATACTTTTCACATCTATACCAGCAATAATTTTCTTCCTGGGTGCAGACATCCTGACAGTGCCCTTTCCCCTAGGGGGGTGCTGAAAAGTTAAATGTGTTGGTGGTAACACCAAGTATTGCGGTGTAAGCAGTATCCCTGATGGGGCGCTATTGCAATGGTTAATTTATTTCATGTCTTTTCAGTGCAGTTATATAGGGAAAATAGATTTGCTGTATGTACATGCTTGCTGGCCAGACACCATTAGGAAAGGTGATAAACCAGAGGCTATAAAGTTCCTCGTAAGACCACGGCCAGCAGTAAAGCGACATGACCGGCAGCCAGCCAGCTCTGGCTTAGCTGAATTTCACTGGAAAAAAAGAATGTCCTTTGCTAAATTTACATTTCCCTTTCCTATCACTTCCCAGTCTTCTAGCTGTCGTCGCATTTGGTAATGGCTAATATTTTCAGCTTATTGCACAGAGTAGGATTTGGAGAACCCACATGAGCCAGCGCAAATTGTTCATGGTAGAAATCTGTGCCAGATAGGAGGTACTTGGAAATAGACACGTTATTGCACAAGGATAATTGAACAAAAACTGGTTTTATAAACTATTAAAAGGGATATGCCATATGGGACGCCTATGGATGTGAAATAAGCAGGATGGATATATGGATTTTGGATATGCCCTGATGGGTAGATGTAAGTCCCAGGGAGCAGCGGGGCTCAGAAATCCCATAGTAGTGAATGAAGATAACTATACTGCAGCCACAAGACAGGGGTCTGGGGACTCCATTCTCGAGCGGTCATATTTTTTTCAGACTTTATGGCATATTCTATATGGCAATTGTATCTATGGTCAGTTTGACTTTAAAAATAAATAAATGATCCACCCATTCCTTCAGAAGACATGGCATCTGGAAGGTTGTGTTAGCACTTAGGGGCTGTTCACACAGAGGAATTTGAGTCGGTCTTCCACAGAATTCCTGCTCAGTTACACCCAGATGGCCACTGCAGCCAATGACTACTGGAATGGGGAGTTCTCATTGGAGGGCAGGGAGTGTGGCTAGGTTCACATCTGCATTCGGGTCTCTCCCGACTGGAAACCCAATCCACGTTTAAAAAAAAAAAAAAAAAAAAAAAAAAAAAAAAAGTTAGCTTAGAAAACCCGCGGACCCCATAGACTAATGTAAAATGCTGAGAAAAAAAAGCACTATTCCCCCCCCCCCTTTCCTCCAAAGGTAACACCGGCGCTAGCTTTCTGTTTGGGAATTCTGTTCCCCTTTTGGCTTGAAAAATGCAGAGAGAAAAGCACTACAAGTAGAACTTTTCTCTGCCTATTTTTCACCCTTTTCGGGCAGAAACCCGGCGGACCCCATTAATAGACCGGTGATTTCCACAGATTAGGTTTCCCCCAGAACAGAAACCCGAACACAGCTGTGAACCTACCGTACTCGTATAGTTGTGTAAATTTGGGATTGACTACTTGGGAGGATCCGTGCCGATAAAAGCTTCTGCCTTTTACACAGACTGATACACATTTTTTTTTCGAGTGCTTGTAGATCAGACAGTAAAGTAACGTGTGATTATATTTGCCATCTGCTGAAAATTAAATAAATATATATATCCACAAATACTAAATATCTTTATTACATACAGGGACTCTCCATCTATAGTGCATAATAAATTGGTTTGTACTGCTGCTTTATATATTTTTTACAGTTTTCATTTCATGGTGGCTTTTTGGGAAAAATTGTAATTTAATTTTGCACATTTAATTACTTTCCTTTGGAGGTCTGGCCGTATGACTTCAGGGCATATTTTGTTTCCCCGGTGTCATTCTTAATTATCCACATTAATAATAACTTCACATTTCCTCTCCATTTGTCTGTTCCACTCCATTAATCATTCTCCAGGAAGCTATACTGACACATAATTCAGAATAAATTGTTTAAATTCTATGAAATTACCCTGTTCTGGTGAAGGGGTTTTCCCATCGGGAGAGCATTATTCCCTGTCCATAGGATTGGGGATAACTTGCAGATCTGTCAAGCTCTGATTGCTCAGACCCCCAAGGATCGGATGAACTGGGGAATTTTTGTCGCTTGTTCCAAATGGAGTGGCTTGCACATCAATCCGTGCCTTTCGATGGGAGAACTGGAGTGCCATCATTGACTCTTCCATTGAAATGAATGGATGATGGAGGAAGCCCTTAAAATAGAGGTTGGTTAGTATTGAAAACACATTTTTTATATACCCTATGATGAAATTTTGAGGTAGAGGTCATCTCTTAAGGATCAGCATTTCTTATCCAGGACAGGTGACGAGTAACAAAGCGTGTCTTTGGGCGACATGTTGTGCCCTGCATTACGTAGACAAGCCATAGCTTGGACACTGTGTAATGCTTAATTTAACCTGTGGTGGTGCTGCTGGAAAGATGACCAACTTCTGTCTGTATCCCCCCACATATGATTAGTAGGGGTCCTAGCAGGGGATACTTATAGGACCCTTCTTACAGGCTGGGAGTGTCCAAAGAAGACAGGCCTTACAGTATGGGGTGTGCTCGATTTCTTCTCTGTTCCTTATCTTTCTGCTGCTTATACTGTAGTAGGAATTCTCTTCACTTTCCGTCCTATCAAATTAAAATGTTGCCGGTTTGACTTTCAAAGTAAAGGACATGTTACCTGGGAATGCAAAAGCAGATTTATAAGAACATTGAACTATAAATACTACTCTGGAGGGGGCTCGAGGTGATCTATGAGGGACTTCATTCCAGCTGAGCCTTTACTGAACCTGTCACACGGAGGTAGCATGGTGTAGAGCAGGAGGAGCAGGGCAGGTTGATGTTGTTTTTTTTTTTTTTTTTTTTTTAAGGATGTTGTATTATAAACTTTATTTAATGTACATTGTGAAAGGGGTTATCTAGTTTCTAATATTGAAGGTTTAACCTCAGACATGTTAACATTACCTCAGCAGATCTGCGGAGGTCCTGCGTGTAGGATCTTCGTAGATCTAATAATATATTGATTACCTATCCTAAGTATATAAGATATAAAAAAAAAAAAAACCAAAAAAAAAAAAACAATGTATAAATAATCACTTTAAGGGATTTGATCATTTTATTAAAACATATGTAAGCTGTCTCTTTAGCAACTCTGAGTGTTGCCAAGGAAAGTCCAGTGTGTACAGAACAGGCTGAATACAGAGATCTGTAGCATCCAGAGATAGGCTTCACTACCTGCCTCTCCGCTCTCTACCCTATGGGTGCATTCACATGGAGTAATGTGCTGCATGACCTGGCACGTATATGCCGTGTGAGATTTTGAGCCTGGATCGTATACGAGACTAACTCCTATTGAAATCAATGAGAGCGTATACGGCGCTTAAAATCTCACACAAGTGCAATTCTTCTTATTAATAAAATCTATTGGACCTGTGAGCGCCGTCCTGCCCTATTCCTCAAACTCTCACACGGCGTATACGTGCCAGGTCACGCGGCACATTACTCCGTGTGAATGCACCTTACACCACTGCCTTTATGCATTACTGCTGCTGTCTCCCTATAAAGTTAAATTTCTATTCTCCGTGTACCTGTTGCTTGCCTTTAGTGCTGACCGCTATCGGCACAGCTCCCCTTTATCTTCCTGGTACTGGCCAGTCACTAACCAACTAGCCAGTACATGAAATAAGCCGGGCAGGTAGAGGGACGCTGTACTGTTAGTGATCAGCGGTAACAGCAACTGCTTTCTTCTGTATCTTACATTTTGCCATAGTCCGCATTTTGCATTACACACTGAATATAGATTCCCCATAGAAATGGTCACTTAGAGTGTTGCCAAGAAGAGACTTTAGAACTAGAGATGAGCGAACACTAAAATGTTCGAGGTTCGAAATTCGATTCGAACAGCCGCTCAATGTTCGTGTGTTCGAATGGGTTTCGAACCCCATTATAGTCTATGGGGAACAGATACTCGTTAAGGGGGAAACCCAAATCCGTGTCTGGAGGGTCACCAAGTCCACTATGACACCCCAGGAAATGATGCCAACACCTCTGGAATGACACTGGGACAGCAGGGGAAGCATGTCTGGGGGCATCTAACACACCAAAGACCCTCTATTACCCCAACATCACAGCCTAACAACTACACACTTTACACACTCAATACCACATCTCTGACAGTAGGAAAACACCTTGAAACATGTGTATTTGGCACTTGCAGTGAGGAGAGCTTGTCACCAGCAGCGAATTTGGCCCTTGTAGTAAGTTGAGGTTGGCACCAACATTTGTTTTGAAAATCAGGGTGGATTGAGCCTCTAACCAGCAGAGTTTGGGCAAATTCATGGTGGAGGGAGCCTCTAAACACCCCAGTTTGGGCAAATTCATGGTGGAGGGAGCCTCTAAAAACCCCAGGTTGGACCAATTCATGGTGGAGGGAGCCTCTAACCAGCCCAGTGTGGGCAAATTCATGGTGGAGGGAGCCTCTAAAAAACCCAGTTTGGACCAATTCATGGTGGAGGGAGCCTCTAACCAGCCCAGTTTGGGCAAATTCATGGTGGAGGGAGCCTCTAAAAAACCCAGTTTGGACCAATTCATGGTGGAGGGAGCCTCTAACCAGCCCAGTTTGGGCAAATTCATGGTGGAGGGAGCCTCTAAAAAACCCAGTTTGGACCAATTCATGGTGGAGGGAGCCTCTAACCAGCCCAGTTTGGGCAAATTCATGGTGGAGGGAGCCTCTAAACAGCCCAGTTTGGGCAAATTCATGGTGGAGGGAGCCTCTAAACAGCCCAGTTTGGGCAAATTCATGGTGGAGGGAGCCTCTAACCAGCCCAGTTTGGACCAATTAATGGTGGAGGGAGCCTCTAAACAGCCAAGTTTGGACCGATTCATGGTGGAGGGAGCCTCTAAAAACCCCAGTTTGGACCAATTCATGGTGGAGGGAGCCTCTAAAAAACCCAGTTTGGACCAATTCATGGTGGAGGGAGCCTCTAAAAACCCCAGTTTGGACCAATTCATGGTGGAGGGAGCCTCTAAAAACCCCAGTTTGGACCAATTCATGGTGGAGGGAGCCTCTAAAAACCCCAGTTTGGACCAATTCATGGTGGAGGGAGCCTCTAAAAACCCCAGTTTGGACCAATTCATGGTGGAGGGAGCCTCTAAAAACCCCAGTTTGGACCAATTCATGGTGGAGGGAGCCTCTAAAAAACCCAGTTTGGACCAATTCATGGTGGAGGGAGCCTCTAAAAAACCCAGTTTGGACCAATTCATGGTGGAGGGAGCCTCTAACCAGCCCAGTTTGGACCAATTCATGGTGGAGGGAGCCTCTAAAAACCCCAGTTTGGACCAATTCATGGTGGAGGGAGCCTCTAAAAACCCCAATTTGGACCAATTCATGGTGGAGGGAGCCTCTAACCAGCCCAGTTTGGACCAATTCATGGTGGAGGGAGCCTCTAACCAGCCCAGTTTGGGCAAATTCATGGTGGAGGGAGCCTCTAAAAACCCCAATTTGGACCAATTCATGGTGGAGGGAGCCTCTAAACAGCCCAGTTTTGGCAAATTCATGGTGGAGGGAGCCTCTAAAAACCCCAGTTTGGACCAATTCATGGTGGAGGGAGCCTCTAACCAGCCCAGTTTGGGCAAATTCATGGTGGAGGGAGCCTCTAACCAGCAGAGTTGTGGGAAAGCAGGGTGGAGGGAGCCTCTAACCAGCAGAGTTGGTGGAAATCAGGGTGGAGGGAGCCTCTAACCAGCAGAGTTGGGGGAAATCATGTTGGAGGGAGCCTAGTATTAGCAGAATTGTGCAACGCTTATGGTGGATGAGTATGAGGATGCGGAGGAATTGGAGAGGTTGAGTACAGACATGGAGTTTCATGTTGGGGTGCTTTACACAGGTGGGCACAAAAATGAAGGCTCTATCCAGTGGTGGTTCATTTTTATCAAAGTGAGCCGGTCGGCACTCTCAGCTGACAGACGGGTGCGCTTGTCAGTGATGATGCCACCGGCTGCACTGAACACCCTCTCAGATAGGACGCTGGCGGCAGGACAGGACAGCACCTCCAAGGCATATAGGGCAAGTTCAAGCCACAGGTCCAACTTCGACACCCAATACGTGTAGGGCGCAGAGGGGTCGGAGAGGACAGGGCTGTGGTCGGAAAGGTATTCCCGCAACATGCGCCTATACTTCTCACGCCTGGTGACACTAGGACCCTCCGTGGCGGCACTTTGGCGAGGGGGTGCCATCAAGGTGTCCCAGACCTTAGACAGTGTGCCCCTCGTTTGTGTGGACCGGTGAGAACTTGGTTGCCTACTGGAGGAACTGCCCTCCCTGCCGCCAACGTCACATGCTGGAAACATCTCCATCATATTCTGCACCAATTGCCTGCGGCAAGCATTGATGCGATTGGCCCTCCCCTCTACCGGAATAAAAGACGAGATGTTGTTTTTATACCGGGGGTCAAGGATAGCAAAGATCCAGTACTGGTTGTCCTCCATGATTTTGACAATACGCTTGTCGGTTGTAAAGCACCCCAACATGAACTCAGCCATGTCTGCCACAGTGTTAGTTGGCATGACTCCTCTGGCCCCACCGGAAAGTTCAATCTCCATTTCCTCCTCATCCTCCATGTCTACCCATCCGCGCTGCAACAATGGGACGATTCGAAGTTGCCCGGAAGCCTCCTGTATCACCATCACATCATCGGACAACTCTTCTTCCTCCTCCTCCTCCTCCTCCATTAAACGCAGTGAAGCGGACAGATGTGTGGACCTACTCTCCAGCTGTGACGGATCGGATGCTATCCCTAACTCCTCTGTGTGATCTGAGTTATCCCTGATGTCAATCAGGGATTCTCTCAGAACACACAAGAGCGGGATTGTAAGGCTCACCATCGCATCCTCAGAGCTCACCCTCCTTGTGGACTCCTCAAAGACCCGTAGGATGTCACAAAGGTCTCTCATCCATGGCCACTCATGGATGTGAAACTGAGGCAGCTGACTTTGTGGCACCCTAGGGTTTTGTAGCTGGTATTCCATCAAAGGTCTCTGCTGCTCAACCACTCTATTCAACATCTGAAACGTTGAGTTCCAGCGTGTGGGGACGTCGCACAAAAGCCGGTGTTGTGGCACATGCAGGCGTTGCTGGAGAGATTTTAAGCTAGCAGCGGCTACTGTCGACTTGCGAAAGTGGGCGCATATGCGCCGCACTTTCACCAGTAGCTCTGGAACATTGGGGTAGCTCTTTAGGAAACGTTGCACCACTAGGTTGAAGACGTGGGCCAGGCATGGAACATGTTGGAGTCCGGCAAGCTCCAGAGCTGCTACCAGGTTCCGGCCGTTATCACAAACGACCATGCCTGGGCCCAGGTGCAGCGGCTCAAACCATATTGCCGTCTCATCGAGGAGGGCATCCCTCACCTCGGAGGCAGTGTGCTGTCTGTCCCCCAAGCTGATCAGCTTCAGCACAGCCTGCTGACGTCTACCAACGCCAGTGCTGCAACGTTTCCAACTCGTAGCTGGGGTCAATCTAACAGCGGAGGAGGAGGCGGTGGCGGAGGAGGAGGCGGTAGAGGAGGAGGAGGGGGGTGTTCTTCTCGTGTCCCTGCCAGGAATGTTAGGCGGGGAGACGAGGTACACCGGGCCAGTTTGGGAAGCAGTCCCAGCCTCAACTACATTCACCCAGTGTGCCGTCAGTGAAATGTAGCGTCCCTGTCCGCATGCACTTGTCCACGCGTCGGTGGTCAAGTGGACCTTTGTGCAAAGCGCGGAACTAAGGGCCCGCCTGATGTTGAGTGACACGTGCTGGTGCAAGGCGGGGACGGCACACCGGGAGAAGTAGTGACGGCTAGGGACGGCATAGCGAGGTGCCGCAGTTGCCATCAGGTCCAGGAAGGCGGGAGTTTCAACAAGCCGGAACGCCAACATCTCCTGGGCCAGCAGTTTAGCGATGTTGGCGTTCAAGGCTTGCGCGTGTGGGTGGTTAGCAGTGTATTTCTGCCGCCGCTCCAATGTCTGAGAGATGGTGGGTTGTTGTAAAGAAACGCCTGATGGTGCCTTTGATGGTGCAGGAGAAGGAGATAAGACAGGACCAGGGGAGGATGAGGTAGAAGTCAACAAAGTGGCGGAGGCAGATGAAGTGGTGTCCTGGCTCGTCCTCTGGAGTGCATCGCCAGCACAGTCAGCAGTGGCAGTGGCAGAGGCAGTGGCAGAGGCAGTGGCAGTGGCGTGAACGGCAGGCGGCCTTTGTCCTGCCGTTGCTGCCTGCCACTGATTCCAGTGCTTGGATTCCAAATGACGGCGCATTGAAGTGGTGGACAGGTTGCTCTTCTCAGAGCCCCTAATCAATTTCGAGAGGCAAATTGTGCAGACAACACTATATCTGTCCTCGGCGCATTCCTTGAAAAAACTCCACACCTTCGAGAAACGTGCCCTCGAGGTGGGAGTTTTTCGGGGCTGGGTACGAACTGGAACATCTTGGGAGATTCCGGGTGTGGCCTGGCTTCGCCTAAGCTGCTGACCTCTGCCTCTGCCTCTAGCTACCCTTTTTGGTGCTGCACCTGCCTCAACATCCACACTACTTTCCCCGCTTGACATCCCCCCTGTCCAGGTCGGGTCAGTGTCCTCATCATCCACCACTTCCTCTTCCAACTCCTGTCTCATCTCCTCCTCCCGCACAATGCGCCGGTCAACTGGATGCCCTGACGGCAACTGCGTCACATCATCGTCGATGAGGGTGGGTTGCTGGTCATCCACCACCAAATCGAACGGAGATGGAGGAGACTCTAGTGTTTGAGCATCTGGACACAGATGCTCCTCTGTTAGGTTCGTGGAATCGTGACGTGGAGAGGCAGGTTGAGGGACAATGAAAGGAGCGGAGAACAGCTCTGGGGAGCAGGGACAGTTTGGGTTATTGTTCTGTAAAGCTTCGGAATTTTGGGAGGAAGGAAGACAAGACTGTTGGGTAATAGGAGGAGAGGAGGCAGAGTCTGACTGGCTGCTGGACAATGTGCTGTAAGCGTTCTCTGACAGCCATTGCAAGACCTGTTCCTGGTTCTCGGGCCTACTAAGGTTTGTACCCTGCAGTTTAGTTAATGTGGCAAGCAACCCTGGCACTGTGGAGTGGCGCAATGCTTGCTGCCCCACAGGAGTAGGCACGGGACGCCCTGTGGCTTCACTGCTACCTTGCTCCCCAGAACCATTCCCCCGACCTCGCCCACGGCCTCGTCCACGTCCCTTTCCGGGAGCCTTGCGCATTTTGAATTCCTAGTTAGAAATTGGCACTGTATACCAGTAGTAAAAATTGTGGGTGCACGTAACCCCAATATATTCTTTGAATTCCCAGTCAGACACTGGCACTATATGGCAGTAGCAAGAAATGAGGGTATTTGTATTCCCAATATATTCTTTGAATTCCCAGTCAGACAATGGCACTGTATACCAGTAGTAAAAATTGTGGGTGCACGTAACCCCAATATATTCTTTGAATTCCCAGTCAGACACTGGCACTATATGGCAGTAGCAAGAAATGAGGGTATTTGTATTCCCAATATATTCTTTGAATTCCCAGTCAGACAATGGCACTGTATACCAGTAGTAAAAATTGTGGGTGCACGTAACCCCAATATATTCTTTGAATTACCAGTCAGAAACTGGCACTATATGGCAGTAGCAAGAAATGAGGGTATTTGTATTCCCAATATATTCTTTGAATTCCCAGTCAGACAATGGCACTGTATACCAGTAGTAAAAATTGTGGGTGCACGTAATCCCAATATATTCTTTGAATTCCCAGTCAGACACTGGCACTATATGGCAGTAGCAAGAAATGAGGGTATTTGTATTCCCAATATACTCTTTGAATTCCCAGTCAGACAATGGCACTGTATACCAGTAGTAAAAATTGTGGGTGCACGTAACCCCAATATATTCTTTGAATTACCAGTCAGAAACTGGCACTATATGGCAGTAGCAAGAAATGAGGGTATTTATAACCCCAATATATTCTTTGAATTCCCAGTCAGACAATGGCACTGTATACCAGTAGTAAAAATTGTGGGTGCACGTAACCCCAATATATTCTTTGAATTCCCAGTCAGACACTGGCACTATATGGCAGTAGCAAGAAATGAGGGTATTTGTATTCCCAATATATTCTTTGAATTCCCAGTCAGACAATGGCACTGTATACCAGTAGTAAAAATTGTGGGTGCACGTAACCCCAATATATTCTTTGAATTACCAGTCAGAAACTGGCACTATATGGCAGTAGCAAGAAATGAGGGTATTTATAACCCCAATATATTCTTTGAATTCCCAGTCAGACAATGGCACTGTATACCAGTAGTAAAAATTGTGGGTGTATATAGCCCCAATTCTATTGCTAGGGGACTTGCAGGGTATTTCTGGGGTGAAGGTGGGGGGGCACACCGTTGGAACGGGTATCGGGGTATATATCGGGTATACGGGAATACACTGACCGTGTATTCCATTCAGGATCCTGGGAAAGCTGGGTTGCGGCGATTGAGCCCGTCAGTGCCACGTTACACTGACAAGCTTCTCCCTGGAATTTAGCTCTTACAAGAGCTGTTGTGGTTGTCTTCTCCTTCCTATCCTAGCCTGTCCCTGCCTACCCAGAATCTAAGCCCTAGCTAGCTGGACGGAAACCTCCGTCCTCGGTGAATTGCAAGCTCAGAATGACGCGAACCTGGGCGGCGCTGTTCTTTTAAATTAGAGGTCACATGTTTTCGGCAGCCAATGGGTTTTGCCTACTTTTCTCAACGTCACCGGTGTCGTAGTTCCTGTCCCACCTACCCTGCGCTGTTATTGGAGCAAAAAAGGCGCCAGGGAAGGTGGGAGGGGAATCGAGTAATGGCGCACTTTACCACACGGTGTTCGATTCGAACATGCCGAACAGCCTAATATCCGATCGAACATGAGTTCGATAGAACACTGTTCGCTCATCTCTATTTAGAACCTGTTTGTTCATTAAATGATCATTTGTAATAAAGTATATTAGAAAAAGAATGTTAATAGTCCAATACCTTACACAAAGTAGGACCGCCCACTGGACTCTTAAACCCATAATGAGCAGACTTTAAATAAATAACAGATTGTACTGAAACGCTTGTTAGTAAATATCCATCTACTCGGCCCCTCTTGCTCTATAACATGTTGCCTACAGATTGAGCTGCATTTTTGGCATAATAGGTCCCTTTAACATCTGCCCAGTTGACTCTGGTCTGCCGCCAGCGAAAATGATCTTGTTTACATTTATCCACTGGAAAGGAAATGAAATCTCACAATACGGAAAGGAATCGAAAGTTTGCAATGAACAAAGGGTTGTTTTAACGTTGTTTCCATAGTTTTTTTATGCACTGCTTCTATTGCAGTCCGTCTCTTTGCACCAGACCTTCCTGTGTGCGGATTGGCATTGGAACCTATTCAACAAGATAAAATCTCCTGGTTCCTAAGTACAAGCAGTGGAATAAAAATTGCAGCAGTCCAGATAATATAAATATATATATATTTATATAAATAAATATATATAATTTTTTTTTTTTTTTTTTCAGCAATGTTTCAGTGCAATGATGAGTCGTTCCCAGGACTTGAGAAAAAGGGTCATGTGAATAAAGGCAGAAGTTTGTTGTTTGCATCTGAAGTGCTGCATATTTTTCCACTGTTTGTCAGGAACTTCTAAGCTCATAGGTGTAAACCTGTATACTTGCAGATCTTCAGCGGAGCATGACCCCGAGGGCAGTGCTACTATGCTTATGTAGGGGTTGTGGCCGGCACTGGTAACCCAACTTGTCTGTCAACATGACGGGGAACACTGGAGACTCCCGTTTGTGGTTGCCAACCTGGTATTTGTTTTTGTGTGTGTTGTATTTGTTTACTTGGATAAGAAGTGGGTGAGCCACCTACAAGTTTACAGGCAAGGTTCACACCACCACCCATGGGAGTCGGTTGCAGATTCCATTACATGGAATTATACTTTTTAGACACCCATTCTGTTAGCTGCATGTCCAAATTTAAGATCCATCTTGGCAAACTATGCCTCAGTGTCCCTGGTCACCTTATCCTTCTTCTTGGTTGCTGGATTAGTAGTATGTGATGTCAACATAATGGCAGAAACCATCCGTGTCGATATGTTTTACCTGTCTGCACTGTTGCAGAGCAACACAACGTTGCCATTCATCTGGATTTGATGATGCAATGTATATACTCCAAACTAGTATTGTGCTGGTCTATCTCATTGTTGGCACAACCAATGTCTTGTCACTTTTTCCCACAATAAACCTCCACTTCTATATTTCCTAGAAGTAGGGTTCTCTTAAAGTTCGTATCATGTCCCATAAATTACATGCAAAAAGAGAATTGGTTACTTGTACTTGGGGCCTTTGTACACTCCTCAACATAGAAATTGAAAAAGGAATTATGGAAATTACAGAATGCTATCCATAGTAATGATATGAAACTAAATATTCAGAACATCTCAATTTATTCATTGTCAAATCCGAGCATCACATGCTGAAATATACCCACTTACGCTGTGTTCACACTCGCATTCGGCTCTGCATGGGGATCCGAAAGACAGAAGACTGTCTGCTAAAAGCTGTAACTCGAGGACACCCCCAGACCCCATAGACTATAATGGGGTCTGTCTGGTTTCTACTGGTTTTGAAATGAATCTGGCAGAGAAATCTGTCGATTTTTAGGAGAATTTTGTGGCAGATTATCCTACAGAGACTCTCAAAGCAGATGTGAGCCTAGACTTAGGGTGAATTCACACTACTGATATGCTGCCTGATTCTGAATGTTAAAACACGTTCAGAATAAGCGCGTATAAAGCAGTTCCCATTCATTTCTATGGGAGCCGGCATACGAGCGCTCCCCATTGAAATGAATGGGCTCCCATTCACTTCAATGGGAGTGCTCGTAGTGAAAAAAACAGCCCATTCATTTCAATTGGGAGCGCTCGTATGCCGGCTCTCATAGAAATGAATGGGAACTGCTTTATACGCGCTTATTCTGAACGTGTTTTAACATTCAGAATCAGGCAGCATATCAGTAGTGTGAATTCACCCTTCGTTTGGCATGATATCACTGAGTTTATTAATGGCTGTCGGAGCAATGTTATGCCATGTGAATGAATTTGGACAATCCTATCATCAATATTGGCGGCTGGCATCTCCCTTTACGCTTTCTGACAGGTGACATCATAGATGTGCACGACGGTAGACAAGTCTTGAGACATTTTAGGCTCACATTAGTACGAGCAACATGTGGCTTGGTGTTAATAAAATGGCTCCTTTGGACACTTTGGATAAAGAGACATACCCCTGGCTCCACATCCAAATGTAAGTGTACCTGAAATGAAGACTAGAGAGGTTCAGCTACCATACATTATACCACCCTACACCATAATCGCAGGAGTAGGACCAGAGTGACATTCCCTGGTGAAGGCTTCTTTATGATGTTGCCCACATGGTGTAAAGGCCAATCTGGTTTTCATTGTAGCCCAATGTCATGCAAAAGGTATCATGGTGGTTTTGCCATCCTAGGCTTTGGAAGTGATGTCCAATTTCACTTTTAGTACAGAATGACTGTGCCATTCTTCCTGATATCCTTGCAGCTCTTGTCATTCCAAGTCGTCCTCGTTCTCCCAACCATCGGACCACGCAACACTGCTGATATCTCGGCATAGGTGCGTAGCGAACGGTCGGAGTCATAAACCAACAAGTGGTGATAACTGACATCAACAAACAGGAGGCATTACATACCTCACACCACTATATGCGGTTCAGTCTGGCTTTTATGCCCCTCTTACATGCTATAGGTTGGCGTTGGTGCTTGGTGACTTGATCATTAGCCGATCTTGGCGTCCCCTGCTACTTTCTCATTTTGCATAACCTTGCGGCTTGTCCTTGGTGTTGCAGTTTTGGTCTTGAGGATTGTATATTTTGGTCCTATTGGTGACACCCTGATGTTGGAATTGAAGAGCAGTATTCCAGTAATATCACAGATACATTTCTTTTTCGTCTGCCAAATGAAATTTTTTTGTTATCTTTGAGAACAAAAGTCTGGCTTGGCTAATAATAATAATAGTAGCAATAATAATATACTCACTGTGTTCTGCAGAACAGGAACTTGATGTGTATTGAAAGGAAGTGTTTTTTGCTACATTTAATTTTCGGAATGCACAATTGTAGTTAAAGGGGACCTTTCACCAGCTCCATTGACTCCATTGATACTCATTGACTTCAATGGCAGCAGACCTGCAGAATCGGGTTCCAGCCAATGTATGGGTTACCAAGTCAATGGTTTATAGAACTCTCATCAGCCCATACAGCTGATCCATGTGGGGGCTACCTGGCCACAATGAGTTATTTATAAGCTATCCTAAAGAAAGGCCATAAATGACAACCCCTGTAGTAGGTGCCCCAACGCTGACTCTGATGCACTTGGAATATAATAATTAGTCTACAGTCAAGTGGGTGGTCTCAGGATCAAGCAAATGGTCGTGTTTCAGAGCTCTGAGACTGTGTGCTTCTGATTGGACAGTGACACAGAGCTTTGAGTCACGCCTCCTTGTTTGCTCCTCCCTCACATCACCCACCTAACAGTAAAGAGCCTAATTATCATATTGGGTACCAAAACTACCTGCACAGTTTGCTCAGGGATGGTGGGTGCTACTGAAAAAATTCCATCTGCATATGAATCATTGGAGGGATTGCTATTTAATAATGCAAAAAAATTGGAGGTGGTGAAAGGTCCTCTTTAAGACTGATATCCAAGGGCTCAGTATGCATGTGCATCTCATTGACACTGGTGGTATAGTAAGTGTAATGGATGCCAGCTGTCCATGTGATGGCTTTCTTGAAACAGGCAAACTGAACAAGTAGGACCTGCAGTGTAAAGCATGGGAAGGGAAAGATGAGCAGCTTGATGAGACAGTAGGTGCTCATCCTCCAACCCCTTTAAGAATGTGTTCTTCTCACCTAATATAAAAAACAAAAAAAACTTTGCAAGTCTTCAGTAGGTGATACCTTTTTTAATGGCTAACTCATAATGATGACAGAATATGACGTTTCGAAGCTTTCCTCTGAGCTTCTTCTTCAGATATAACTTATATCTGAAGAAGAAGCTCAGAGGAAAGCTTCGAAACGTCATATTCTGTCATCATTATTAGAGATGAGCGAACAGTGTTCTATCGAACACATGTTCGATCGGATATCAGGGTGTTCGCTATGTTCGAATCGAATCGAACACCGCGTGGTAAAGTGCGCCAAAATTCGATTCCCCTCCCACCTTCCCTGGCGCCTTTTTTGCACCAATAACAGCGCAGGGGAGGTGGGACAGGAACTACGACACCGGGGGCATTGAAAAAAATTGGAAAAAGTCATTGGCTGCCGAAATCAGGTGACCTCCATTTTAGACGAATAGTGGATTTCAAATCCGGGTCATATGAGAATGTGAACTTTGTGACTATGAGACAGGGATAGCTGTACAGGCAGGGATAGCTAGGGATAACCTTTATTTAGGGGGGAATGTTATTAAAAATAACTTTTTGGGGCTCTATCGGGTGTGTAATTGTGATTTTTGTGAGATAAACTTTTTCCCATAGGGATGCATTGGCCAGCGCTGATTGGCCGAATTCCGTACTCTGGCCAATCAGTGCTGGCCAATGCATTCTATTAGCTTGATGAAGCAGAGTGTGCACAAGGGTTCAAGCGCACCCTCGGCTCTGATGTAGCAGAGCCGAGGCTGCACAAGGGTTCAAGCGCACCCTCGGCTCTGATGTAGGAGAGCTGAGGGTGCACTTGAACCCTTGTGCACCCTCAGCTCTGCTACATCAGAGCCGAGGGTGCGCTTGAACCCTTGTGCACACTCTGCTTCATCAAGCTAATAGAATGCATTGGCCAGCGCTGATTGGCCAATGTATTCTATTAGCCTGATGAAGTAGAGCTGAATGTGTGTGCTAAGCACACACATTCAGCTCTACTTCATCGGGCTAATAGAATGCATTGGCCAGCGCTGATTGGCCAGAGTACGGAACTCGACCAATCAGCGCTGGCTCTGCTGGAGGAGGCGGAGTCTAAGATCGCTCCACACCAGTCTCCATTCAGGTCCGACCTTAGACTCCGCCTCCTCCGGCAGAGCCAGCGCTGATTGGCCGAAGGCTGGCCAATGCATTCCTATGCGAATGCAGAGACTTAGCAGTGCTGAGTCAGTTTTGCTCAACTACACATCTGATGCACACTCGGCACTGCTACATCAGATGTAGCAATCTGATGTAGCAGAGCCGAGGGTGCACTAGAACCCCTGTGCAAACTCAGTTCACGCTAATAGAATGCATTGGCCAGCGCTGATTGGCCAATGCATTCTATTAGCCCGATGAAGTAGAGCTGAATGTGTGTGCTAAGCACACACATTCAGCACTGCTTCATCACGCCAATACAATGCATTAGCCAGTGCTGATTGGCCAGAGTACGGAATTCGGCCAATCAGCGCTGGCCAATGCATTCTATTAGCCCGATGAAGTAGAGCTGAATGTGTGTGCTAAGCACACACATTCAGCACTGCTTCATCACGCCAATACAATGCATTAGCCAGTGCTGATTGGCCGAATTCCGTACTCTGGCCAATCAGCGCTGGCTCTGCTGGAGGAGGCGGAGTCTAAGGTCGGACCTGAATGGAGACTGGTGTGGAGCGATCTTAGACTCCGCCTTCTCCAGCAGAGCCAGCGCTGATTGGTCGAATTCCGTACTCTGGCCAATCAGCGCTGGCCAATGCATTCTATTAGCCCGATGAAGTAGAGCTGAATGTGTGTGCTAAGCACACACATTCAGCACTGCTTCATCACGCCAATACAATGCATTAGCCAGTGCTGATTGGCCGAATTCCGTACTCTGGCCAATCAGCGCTGGCTCTGCTGGAGGAGGCGGAGTCTAAGGTCGGACCTGAATGGAGACTGGTGTGGAGCGATCTTAGACTCCGCCTCCTCCAGCAGAGCCAGCGCTGATTGGCCGAATTCCGTACTCTGGCCAATCAGCACTGGCTAATGCATTGTATTGGCGTGATGAAGCAGTGCTGAATGTGTGTGCTTAGCACACACATTCAGCTCTACTTCATCGAGCTAATAGAATGCATTGGCCAATCAGCGCTGGCCAATGCATTCTATTAGCGTGAACTGAGTTTGCACAGGGGTTCTAGTGCACCCTCGGCTCTGCTACATCAGATTGCTACATCTGATGTAGCAGTGCCGAGTGTGCATCAGATGTGTAGTTGAGCAAAACTGACTCAGCACTGCTAAGTCTCTGCATTCGCATAGGAATGCATTGGCCAGCCTTCGGCCAATCAGCGCTGGCTCTGCCGGAGGAGGCGGAGTCTAAGGTCGGACCTGAATGGAGACTGGTGTGGAGCGATCTTAGACTCCGCCTCCTCCAGCAGAGCCAGCGCTGATTGGTCGAGTTCCGTACTCTGGCCAATCAGCACTGGCCAATGCATTTCTATGGGGAAAAGTTAGCTTGCGAAAATCGCAAACTGACAGGGATTTCCATGAAATAAAGTGACTTTTATGCCCCCAGACATGCTTCCCCTGCTGTCCCAGTGTCATTCCAGGGTGTTGGTATCATTTCCTGGGGTGTCATAGTGGACTTGGTGACCCTCCAGACACGAATTTGGGTTTCCCCCTTAACGAGTTTATGTTCCCCATAGACTATAATGGGGTTCGAAACCCATTCGAACACTCGAACAGTGAGCGGCTGTTCGAATCGAATTTCGAACCTCGAACATTTTAGTGTTCGCTCATCTCTAATCATTATGAGTTAGCCATTAAAAAAGGTATCACCTACTGAAGACTTGCAAAGTTTTTTTTTGTTTTTTATATTTTATAACCACTGGCTAACACGGTACCAAAACAAACATTTTCCTTTCTTCTCACCTCTGATACTGTAAGTCTGGAATTTAACCCCTTTTTATTAGAAACTGCTGAACGGTTTGGTCGATGTTGCTCTTTTGTGTATCATATCCTCTTCCCTCCTCCCCTCACAGCCTGTAATAAGTGATCAGTATCTGCCTATACAAATTTGGAAGAGACCTGTCAATCTTAGTGCGCTCAGGAGGGGAAAGCTGTGCTCAATCCTCATCCATAAATGGTATTTTTGAGTTATTTTGTCACAGTGTTAATTTATGCGTTAAATGAATTAATTGCAGATAAATGCCTTTTCCAGCCTCGCTCGGTGATGTGAAGGTCTCGAGAACATGGCAGAACGTTTCAGTATAAGGACACTCCTCGAAGAGTATTTTTACAAAGCGCATCGCTTACACCAGATGAATAGGATCAAGGGATCACAAATTTCACAAGTTGCTATAGAAACCCACTGTAGATAGTACTTCAAAATATGTAGAATACAGAATAAAACCATCAACAAAGCAAATAAGAGCAGCGAACTACATTGTGTCTCCCGGTCTTGTATAAGGCGCCTCTAATCGCTTGTGTGTGATTTTTTTTTTTTTTTTTTTTTTTTTTTTTCTTCCCCCATGGTTTCTCAATTGCACTAGAATTAAGCATTGAACGTCCTGCTGTCTGACAGTGCCAAGAGCTTTGCTTCATCCTTTAGTCACAAATCGAATATAGAATATCCCCAGTAAGGAAAATCCTTCAGGCCCATAAATGTAATATAGAACGCAAAGCTCTCTTCTGTGTTTGGCTCCTAACAGATCCTCAAATTCCATTAAAGGCGTTGTCCAAGATTTAGGTTTTTATGGCCTTTCATTAGGATAGGCCATAAGTATCTGATCGTTGGGGCGGCCACGAGCAGCCCTCACACCGATCAGCTCTATGGGCCTCTTCTGGCACGTCTACAATACACAACACAGAGCTGGAAGCCGTTGACAAAGTGCCGGTACTGCCCAGCTCCCATTGACTTCAGTGAGTTGTTGAGCTATAGTACTGGTGCTCGGCCACTATACAGACGTGGAGCCATCTTCCAGCTCTGTGTTGTACATGGCCCTGTACAGCTGCTCACTGTGGGTGGCGGCTGTTGGCACCTTGCTGATCAGATATTTACGTCTACAAATAAAAAAGGACCTGGTATGCCCCTTTAAGGGGTCCCTAGTACCAGGTAGGAATGGTTCAAAATGGATATCCCCTTTTAATCAAGTTTTCCCTACATATTGTACAGGGTAATGGAAAAAAATGTTAACAATCTTAATTTTTGACAACCCCTTTAAATTTGCCTTGACAGCACAGCATGGTCACTAGGACCGCAACCCATCAGACCCAATTATAAGTTAGTGCGGCCCATTAGGCACCATTGTTTTCCGACATAACTGGAATTCTTAACATGGGTGTCAATGCAGCCGAATTATATTTCTGATTTATGGCTCTCATTTTTACAAGATCCAAAATGGATCCAGTCATGGATGCAGTCATTCCTAACAGATATGGGTAGGTATATTTTATTCTTTATTGGAAGGATTTTCATTGCTCTGTTTATTGTATTCTTCTAATGCAACAAAAACGAAGTAGAAAAAAGTCAAGTGTAAACAGAGCCTAAGGATCAATGTTCAGTGCGTTGTGATGGCAATTTTTTTAATGGCCGGGACATGGGAAACAATGACACACACTCTTCTTTGGTTCTTCCTGCCTCCAGATTTTTGTGTCATTTGACTACAGATCATTGATAATGGTCTTTCACAGATCTGTTTATTCTGGAATGCTACCAAATCTACTGATCATGAAACTAATATGTGACTTGGGTCTGCTTCATGCCTGCGTTCAGGGAGTCCGCTTGGGGACCCCCGAATGGAATACTGAATGCATTAAAAGTGGTTAGCTAAGAAACCACACGGACCCCGTAGACTATAATGGGGTAAGTGTGTTTTCCGCGCGGTGTTCGCACGAATTATGCAGAGAGAAAAGTACTGCAAACGTCATTCTTTACACATATTTCGTACGGACACTGCATGGAAAACACACAGACCTTATTATAGTGTGGTTTCTTAGCTAACCGCTTTTTAATGCATTTGGTATTCCGTCCCCAAGTGGACTTCCCAAACAGAATACCGACCGCAGATGTGAACCAAGCCTTGCAGTCTCTCACTTTTTGGATATGTATCAACAAATTTATTTGGAACTTGTGTGACGTGGTTTCATATTTCACGATGTTTGCAGAACCCTTCTACCATTCTACCGAGGACCACATCAACACGAGGTTGTGCAGCATCTCTACTAATGCAAGCTTTTTTTAATACCAGTCACACTGCTGCATTAGCATCAATTTATGTGATTGGAGTCTATTCACATGACAGATATCCCTTTTTTTTTTACATCTGTATTGCATCTAAGGGCCTAAAGGGTTTTTACCAAAAATCCCTTACCCACAGGATGAGAACAGTCAAATTGGTTGGCACAGGATGAGAAGAGTAGGATCAGTTGGTGTCTCACTGCTGGGACCGTCACTGATCACAATTCCTAGTCTCCTGCTTGAATGGAGCGGATATTGTGCATATTGTTTCTTCATTTTATATGGGACTGCCAAAGAGGAGTACAGCATAAGTTATCCCAGGCAATCCGGTAGCAATGGTGCAAATGCATGACTTCTACTCCTTTCATATGAGAGGGTCGAGACCCCTGTTCTCCTAATCACACTATAGGGGAGAAGTTTCACTTTTGGGAAGAACCCTTCCATATCCCTGGTAAGTCTGAGCTTAGGAGTCCAGTGGGAGGTCCACATGACTGCTAGACCATCACTCCATCCACTGATCCTAGTTTGTAGATAAATCTGTTCAGCTCCTCCTGCTGTATAATGTCCACCAATCATCCGGCATGTTTAACACGACAGGTTCCCTGTAGATGTTCTAAGACCATTTGTATTCTGTTACTCTTCTTCTTATTAAATTGTATATAGTGGTGTCAGGCAGGGGAACAATGATTTACCTTCCGTACTTTATCTGTAAATAATATATTCTGGCCTTTTTGTGTTGCTTTGACTTTCATCGATTTGTAGAAGTACTTGTTCGAGTGGCGAGCCAAAAATTTGTTGTTGAATACCTAAAAAATATATATATGAGGAGAGATAAGAGGCAGACAGCGCATTCTCTTGGCTTGTTTTCATATCTGCTTTCAGCAGGCACATTTTATTACAGCAGGAAGTTGCTTTGGTCATTTAACCATCTCTATTATTCTCGCTGTAACATCGAGCATATGGTAGTGTGCTTGTAATGTAATGTTTAAGACTATAGCACAATGACTTGTCAGTCTTAAGTCTGAATGACTCTTCAAGGGAATGTATCACTAGAAAATAACCTGTTTATAAAATCTTTACATTAAACATATTTTTTTAAGAATTATCAATGATTTTTAATTTTATTTTTCTTGTTCATATTTACAAAAATCTTAAACTTCTGCAGTTTTCACACTGGCCACTAAGCCTAATAATAGGTCGACACTTCCTATTCCGTACAGTATACACATTCTTTTTATATTCCTGCAGTTATCTTATCTGTAACCCTGCTTATGAATGATAACACCTCTGTTGTTGTCACCACCAGTCACCATAGGTTACTTTTACAGCATGTTTATTTCCCCCTCCCGACCCAGTGACCTCTGCACAGGTCACACAGCATATCTAGAAAATTCACTCTCAAAGTCCATGAGTCCTCTCCAGGCTATGGCTGTCGGTGGTCCAGGTGGCTGCTGTAAAATATATCTCTGAATGCTGTTAAAGGAAGCTCAGTGGCTGCACCCATAATAATGTACAGAAAACAGATTTTAAAGATGGTCTAGGAAAACAGGATATGTTTTAGGTCATTGAAATTTATTTAAAAAAAAAAAGTGATTAAAATACACATGATGTCTTGTTGCATCTAAACACACTTTTTCTTTCCACATAAATCAACAGAGCATACAAAGATGAGAAACTTTTATTTTTGTAATATATGTAAATGTCACTTTCCCAATTTTATCAGATGCCTCTTTCTCCATTTATCAGATTCCTCTTTCTCCATTTATCAGATTCCTCTTTCTCCATTTATCAGATTCCTCTTTTCTCCATTTATCAGAATCCTCTTTCTCCATTTATCAGAATCCTCTTTCTCCATTTATCCGATGCCTCTTTTTCCATTTATCCATTACCTTTTTCCATTTATCCGATGCCTTTTTCCATTTATCCGATGCCTTTTTCCATTTATCCGATGCCTCTTTTTCCATTTATCCGATGCCTCTTTTTCCATTTATCCGATGCCTCGTTCTCCATTTATCAGATTCCTCTTTTTCCATTTATCCGATGCCTCTTTTTCCATTTATCCGATCCCTCTTTTTTCATTTATCAGAATCCTCTTTCCCCTTTATCAGATTCCTCTTTTCTCCGCTTTATCCGATGCCTCTTTTTCCATTTATCCGATGCCTCTTTTTCCATTTATCCGATGCCTCTTTTTCCATTTATCCGATGCCTCTTTTTCCTTCCTCAGATGCCTTTCTCCATTTATCCGATGTAGGACGGACACAAGTTCCAAGTTCCTTACAGCATTTCTTGTAGAACTTTCCATAAAACCACAATTTAATAGGTGTATCCGGGCCAGTGCTGAGTCCTCTCAATGATGTTCTTACTGTTCATGAGTTGTCAGTTTCCAGCCCACCCGCCAGTGATCGAAACCCGTCAGTCAGCTGTAAGGAGACCCCGCTGCTTATAAACATGAGGTTTCGGCTCAGCAGTTCCTAATAATGTGTCATTTTATGGAAACTACTGTGAGAAATCCATTAAGTGACACACGGCTATGATCATGGTATCTGTCATTACTGGAAGCTTCCCTCAGATTTGGACAGCATAAACTTGGTGACAGTCTGCGTATAACTCTATTTGTTATCCTGTCACACTCCATAACCTGTATGTATTTTCAATATTCATATTGTTGCACTATGTTTTTGGTTTCTTTATCTGTAAAATGAAAATACTTTTCCAAAAAAACGTTTGAATTAAAAAACAAAAACAAAAAAAAAACAACCTGTTGACAGATTTCCTGTAAAGCTTCTTGGATCTTATTACTTAGGAGAGGCTGGTGCCATTTGTCATGTCTCGTGAGGAGCAGGTGATTGGGACCTCACCCATGACACTGGTTTATAGCCTCTGCTTGGTCATTAGAAAGCAGCCTTAGAATAGTAGTCAGGGGAGAGGGTGCCGTGTGAGTAGCGTCTTCCCCCATGCAGGTACAGTCTCTCTCCTTCTGGAGCTGTACATAGCAAAAACTTATATTTCAAGATGGAATACACACCAAAGGAAAGGCAATTCTGTGTCAGTACTATAGCACCATTTTTCTTCTGCTTGATAAAAAGTAGGCACCATGGTTTGTTTGTTTTTTGTTTTTTTGTTGGTCTCTGTTCACATCCGTGACGTGGCTTTCTTTTATAACAGAGATTGTGATGGTTTCATTGAATGACCGATATCAGAAGTGCCCTGACTGACTCCAATGACTTATATCGCAGTCAGATGCCTAGCGAGTTCTGTTGCTTCTCTCAGGGTTGTGGGATCGGTTGGCCGAACCTCCAGCGCAGACGCCATATTCGATACCAACTCCTTCATAAATGGCTGACAGCCAAGGTTTGGTCAGGAGCATTAAAAACCTATAATTTATTAAAAAGTCTAGTGACTGAATTCTTACAAAGTAAATGTGTAACTAACACTTCATCTAATTGGATTATATAATCTTAATAAATGTATAATATTATTAAAATTGATTAATCGTGTTATTTTAAGGTTGGAATCAGTAATTTTCTTTAATCTCCACCCAAAATTGGTCCCACCTCTTAATCTTCTACCCTGCTTTCCCAGGGGTAATAGTTCACTATGCAGCACTTTCCCGCACATCAAATCTCACGACTCCACACTGGTACAAATGTGAACAGTACCTTATTTCAGCATACAGAAGGGATAGATGAGTATGACTTAATTTTTTATGTTTTACACCCACCCAGGGCCGCCATCAGGAATTTTGGGGCCCCATACAGCCTAAATGTCTGCCCCCCCCCCTTGCCGTTTTAAAACTACTTTATTTTGCGACATACCAATCATGTGTTAAATTTACCTTTATTTTGCAGCATTACAAGGCCAACACCATTTATAAGAGCCCTCTTAATAAATCCTCATTGCGTTTTTGGCCTCCCTTGCCGGGATACGTTGGTAACCAGTCAGAATCAGCTGTCAACTTATCCCTGCACGAAGAACTGGCCATTAAAAAAAGGGGGGCCTGCAGTTCTCCGTGCAGGGATAAGTGGGTAGCTGATTGTGACTGCTTACCAACTTATCCCGGCAAGGGAGGCCAAAAACGCAATGTGAATACTCCTTTAAAAGTGAAAGTCCCACCCCCAAACAGGCTGCTATGCTAGTAGCATAGCAGCCTATGTCATTATTAATACAAAGCACACATACCTTTGGAGGTATTGTGTGCTTTGTAGTTCTCCAGCTAAAAACTTATATATTATAGCCCCAGTTCCCTCTCCGCAATTCCACATACCCGATGCCCCAACAATCCCCCCCCCCCGTCCACCTTCTAACATATTTCCGATGCCCCCTGTACCCATACCTCCCAACTTTTGAAGAACCAAAAGAGGGACAAAATGTGCTCTGTGCGCCGCATCAAATTTAGCCCCGCCCACTTTGAATTGACTCCGCCCATTCTCATTAATTTTTCATGTGCCCGCACACAGTATAATCCTCCTACAGTCACCCGTAAATTATATGTCCCCCCTCTATCTCTCCCCCGGCTTCATATACACCCTTCATCTGCCCTCAGTTTCATGTCTCCCCCTCCATCTCTGTCCCCAGATTCATGTCCCCCATTTCTGCCCACAGTTTCATGCCCCCCTTCTCTGCCCCAGTGTCATGTCCCTCCATCTCTGCCCCCAGATTCATGTCCCCTCCATTTCAGCCCCCAGATTCATGTCCCCACATCTCTGCCCCCAGATTCATGTCTCCACATCTCTGCCCCCAGATTCATGTCCCCCATCTCTTCCCCCAGATTTATGTGCCCCCCGTCTCTGCCCCCAGATTCATGTCCCCTCCATCTCTGCCCTCAGATTCATGTCTCCACATCTCTGCCCCCAGATTCATGTCCTTCCATCTCTGCCCCCAGATTCATGTCCCTCCATCTCTGCCCCCAGATTCATGCCCCCTCCATCTCTGCCCTCAGATTCATGTCTCCACATCTCTGCCCCCAGATTCATGTCCTTCCATCTCTGCCCCCAGAATCATGTCCCCACATCTCTGCCCCCAGTGCTATGCCGTCCTCTCCTTCATCTGCCCCCAGTTTCACGTTCCACCGCAATGTACACATTACACTTACCTTCTCCACGTTGCCTCGCCGCACTCTTTGCGCCTCTCTCTCTCACTGGCACACAGTTGTAGACGCGATGTGACGTCATCACATCGCGTCTACACAGCGACTAGTGTAGACGCAGCGGCAAAGCAAGGAGCTGAACTGTGATAGCTCCTTGCTGTAGCCGGCGCCGCGTATGTGTTCAACTCGGATCTGCGTCCTCTGGATGCAGATCTGAGTTGAAATCGGACACACAATGACTGCTGCGGGCGCCAGGGGGCCGGCACACGGTGGCGGGCCAAACCCCCCCCCCTCCCCCAATTTTTCAATTTGGCCGGGCCCCTGACGCCAGTAGCAGTAATACTGGCCTATTGGCGGCCCTGCACCCACCTTAGCTACCCCTGATATGTTCCAGAAATCCCTGTGTCCCTTTCAGCTGATTGATATTTGCAGAAATCCTTGGGGCACATTTACTAGCCCCAAGATAAAGACAGTGCCAACTTAGACTAGACAGTCTTAAAGGGGTTGTCTGGCCACAAATCTAATTTTTATACTGACGACTTAGACTCCAATAGATCACCCCTTTTGACCTATTTAGTTGATGAAACCTGGACCCTGCACAGATCAGTTGTAGTAACCTTTGAGTGCCGGGAACTGCTACCATAGTGGGTGGGGCAGCGCTGCACACACCAATCCTGTTCAGATAATAGCAATAGTTCCAGTTCACTGCAGCACCGCTCCTATTACTTATATAGGAAGGGAACCGCAAACTGCACTGATTTACTAGTATACTCCAGCACCTGGAGGCTGCTATAACAGGTGATCGCTACTGGTTAGGGGTGTGGAACCCCGACAGATCTTATACTGATGACCTATGATGTGGATCGGCCATCAGAATGAAAATTCAATTTGAGGCCGGCAACCCTTTTAGAATGTGTCAGAGCTGTGGTCTAACATTAACCAGTGTGATAAATCTAGGGCAGCTTTGGACTGTCTAGTCTTAGTTGATAACATGTATCAGTTACATTACTATGTGCTACAATTTTTCACCAAAATGTTGCTTTGTAAGCCCACACCCTTTCCTGCTCACTCTCTCACTACGCGCCACCACTTTTTAAGCTAGATGGGAAAATTGACTTAACACTAGATGCAACGTTTTGTGCAGAAACGTTCTAAAATGCACCAAGAACTCAAAAACCCAGTAGACATAAGTACAGGAATAGCTGCAGTCAGATGAATGAAAGTGGTTTTCAGCTGTAGAAACTTCTGCAATAAATCTGCTGTATGAATTCCCCTTAATGTTGTAACCGCCCAATACCAGTAATGTTTCCTGAAGTTGAAGACTACAGGATGACCTAAGATGTGTAGTGTCGTGCTCTTATACATCATTTCTATGTCCACAAGTGTAGATTTTTCATATTATGGAAGGAACATGTACTTGGGTCTCTTCCTTGTTCCTGAATTTTTTTTTAAACTTTGATTTGTAAATTTCTAGATGCAAAATACCAATAACTGTAAAACACCCATGAAGAGAGGCAAATACTTTGCATACATGACGCCACGCGTTTGCCTAATTCTCCATCGTACATGGATGAGCAGATGGAAGGGGTTCTGGGAAGCAGGGGCTGTGGAGTCGAAGTCAAAACCTATTTTGGGTGGGGTTGCAGTTGAAAAAAATGTTGCAAACTCTGACCTCAAAATAAACTGATGATGATGATAATATAATAATAATATTAATAATAATAATAATAAGTAATATTGTATTAGGAATTAGTTGCATATATTTTTGCATTCTTATTTACTTTCAGAAAAATTCAGTCCTAGACTTTTTCATCAATTAGGCGCCAGATCACATCTGCGTTCGGGTTTCATTTTGGGGAGTCCACTTGGGGACCCCCTGTACGGAAAACCATCCACATAAAAAGTAGTTACCTAAGGAAACCCACAGACTCCATAGACTATGATGGGGTCCGTGTGGTTTCCACATGAAAAATGAGGAGAGTAAAGTTCTGCTTGTAGGATTTTTCTCTCCGCATATTTCTTGCAGAACGGAATGGCTCGAACGCAGATGTGAACTGGACCTTACAAGACATTACTGTTTCACTCTTATTGGTCATTGGACTTTGGTCTGTGTCATTGGTATGGCCTAGTGATTCCACAGTCCTGCTGGGAAGACAAGGTTAGTGCTTTGAGGGTCTGGTGGACCTATGTGACATTGCTGTCACCTTCTAGGCAGTCTTTAGACTTTTTTTTTATAGCTGTCTGATGTTCAGAAATGTTGATGTCCAATATTAAAATATTTGTTAATGGTACGGAGTATGGTGGCAGTGCTGGTCCAGTGGATAAATGTATGTTCTAAGGGCAGGTTCACACCAGCACCCGCTCTCCACTTCCAGGTTTCCGTCTTCTGCCGAGAGAAACTGGACAGGAGACTGAAACCCGGCGGTCAGTTTTCAAACACATTCACTTGAATGGGTTTGCAAAGTGACCACTCCTGAGCGTCTTCTGCCTCTCCGCGACGAAGCAGGTTTTTTTTTTTTTAAACCTGACACACAGTCCTGCATGTCCGACTGTGTCCGGTTAAAAAAAAATGGTTACAGGTGGTCACTTTGAAAACCCATTAAAGTGAATGCGTTTGAAAACTGACCGCCGGGTTTCCGTCTCCTGTCCAGCTTATCTCGGCAGAAGACGGAAACCCGAAAGCGGAGACCGGGCGCAGGTGTGAATCCGCCCTAATTTGGTTATCACAATGCGTTTTGGGTCGAGCACAAGCTTACACGCATTTGAGAAAAGGGTTTGACCCCAAACATGTCATGTTTACCGAATTGGATTTATTGACTGGACCAGCACTGCCTTCCTCAATTGTTTGTTTGGGGTATATATTTCCCCATTTTCATATTCTGATAATCTTCTATTTGTCTCTACTTTTTTTTGGTCGTCGTGCACTGGATTTTCGTAAGTGTGTATTTTTTTTTTTTATTTTTTTTTAATGGATACAACACTATATAGTAGACTCATTCATTTCTACCCCACTATGAACACGACCATGACTTTCACAGGTCTGTCCGTAAGCCTTGGCCTCAAAGCTCAGAGCGGGTCTTTATTCCTGTTCGTTTTGCAATCTAGGCTCTCTTATTCAAGTGTGTGGGCTGTGGTAAAACGGATGGTACACAGATGCCATTTTTTCTTGGATCCACCCATATGCAGCAATGGCAAACCGTATGACTGCAGGGCCAGACAACACCAGGTAAATCGGTTGTCTGTTCCTTGGATACACATGCATAGACTATATAGACACAGTTTTCCATCTTAATATAATGGCATATATCAGCTAATGTATTGTATTAGATAACACATTTATTTACTATTCTGTTTGCCCCCCTTTGAAAGGAAACCAGGAAGGGGCGAGCCTTCCCATCAATGACATTAATTTTCTTCTTAATTGAAAGTGGAACTGTGCGTATAAATAGTTCTTGTTCTGTTTTCTTTTACGGAGAAACCTGAAATTTGCAAATGTTTTGTAATACACACAGAATATACTGAAAAATCTGACTTTTCAGTAGCATTGGACGGTCTTGTGGCTTATTTACCACATTCATAGATGGAATTAGTCACATAATACGTGGGAGGAAATTTTCTTTTTCCATGCCTGCTGACTAACCTAGGTCTACAAGAGATGTTATTCAGCAGGTTAAGAGGTTTTTTGTTTTTTTATTGTATATACAGAGGACAGTATCAGGCCTATACTGAGACCATGTAATATAACAACTGTTGCAGGGTTTTCATGTTGCCCATTGTAAACTGTTTAAAACATTTTACCATGCCCATACAGTTTGCATCTAATCTCCATTTACATGGAGAAAAATTGACAAATATTTGATTTTTGCAGCTTCATAAAAAAAACTGCAAAGTTGCTTTTTATTTCATATTCATTGAAGCAGCTAATGTTGTAGATAACATATCTATTATAGGGAAGCTGTCAGCAGGTTTATCCTGTCCTATATGCAGGCCACATAAAGTAGTGACAAACGCATTCATTTCAATAGCGTTGAAGTTATTTTGGTTGAAAATGCCTTTTTGGAGCCCTTACAGAATCATTGCAGCACATGGGTCAGTGATGTGAATCCAGACCAATGTATGTGTAACATTCAGGTTCCCCTGCCCACTCAGTGCTGATTGACAGGTTGCTCCCTATTCACAGATTATTTTTTTGTGCAATTTTTACCAGGTCTATCCCTAAACTTACATTGACCTTCACTTCAGCCATTTTTAGGACAACACACTTGTAATTGGGAATCAAAGGAGAAATTGATCATACTATGCAAGACTAAGATGATATCCTCTCTATAATGTCCTGAATACTTATTATTGCCTCCTAGCTACTCTGGAGGAATCCCAGGAACACTGAATTGCTAAATAATTGAACAGTTTCCAGTAATTCTAGATGATATTGTGTTTTTGCTGATTTCTGTGGAATTTTGCACTTGAAGAGTAGTGTTCTAGAGAGGCGGTGTAATTTCTGGTTCCCTGCGGTATACAGTTACAGGCGTCATTCAGCTTCATATTGGTAGAAGGCCTGGGTACTGTCATGTCTCATTACTGACAAGCAGGTCTTCTAGTTATTCTCAAAATGTGTCTGGGAAACTGTGTTGTGAAGGGTTCATGACAGAGAGGTATGCATGTATGTATAATGTATATATTCCTAATAGAGGGAGTCTGGGTTATTAGACACAACAGTGACTGCAGGCAGTCCTGTAATATGTTGAAAACCTTGAAGTCCTCTTCAGAGAAGACTTCCCTTCAGCATGGCTACCCACTGACTGCAGCACCACTTGGTAGGCCACAGCTCGAACACATTGGGAACTAACTAGGTAGAGTTAATGGAGCCTTGGAGCGTGTGCAACCGCTACAGCCTTTTCATTGTTTACCGTGGTCAGTCTATCTGCACACCGTATATATAGTATCGGCAGTCTGGGGTATTGCAGCATGGTCCCACTAAAGTGAATGCAGCGAAACTGCGGTGCCTTGTTCTGCAACTACTAAGTCGATAGTATGCCAGTACATGGATCATAGTCCCTTCCAACTGCTGGATAGCCAAGAGTCAGACTGCCACTGATGTGATATTGAAGACCTAGCCTTAGAATAGGCCATCAATATGCAGATCCTGGAAAACTGCTCTAAGCATCTTTAAGTAGAGTTACCCTTTACATTAAACTTCAATGCATTACATGGTTACTGTCATATAATACTACACTCACCGGCCACTTTATTAGGTACACCTGTCCAACTGCTCGTTAACACTTAATTTCTAATCAGCCAATCACATGGCGGCAACTCAGTGCATTTAGGCATGTAGACATGGTCAAGACAATCTCCTGCAGTTCAAACCGAGCATCAGTATGGGGAAGAAAGGTGATTTGAGTGCCTTTGAACGTGGCATGGTTGTTGGTGCCAGAAGGGCAGGTCTGAGTATTTCAGAAACTGCTGATCTACTGGGATTTTCACGCACAACCATCTCTAGGGTTTACAGAGAATGGTCCGAAAAAGAAAAAACATCCAGTGAGCGGCAGTTCTGTGGGCGGAAATGCGTTGTTGATGCCAGAGGTCAGAGGAGAATGGCCAGACTGGTTCGAGCTGATAGAAAGGCAACAGTGACTCAAATAGCCACCCGTTACAACCAAGGTAGCCAGAAGAGCATCTCTGAACGCACAGTACGTCGAACTTTGAGGCAGATGGGCTACAGCAGCAGAAGACCACACCGGGTGCCACTCCTTTCAGATAAGAACAGGAAACTGAGGCTACAATTTGCACAAGCTCATCGAAATTGGACAATTGAAGATTGGAAAAACGTTGCCTGGTCTGATGAGTCTCGATTTCTGCTGCGACATTCGGATGGTAGGGTCAGAATTTAGCGTCAACAACATGAAAGCATGGATCCATCCTGCCTTGTATCAACGGTTCAGGCTGGTGGTGGTGGTGTCATGGTGTGGGGAATATTTTCTTGGCACTCTTTGGGCCCCTTGGTATCAATTGAGCATTGTTGCAACGCCAAAGCCTACCTGAGTATTGTTGCTGACCATGTCCATCCCTTTATGACCACAATGTACCCAACATCTGATGGCTACTTTCAGCAGGATAATGCGCCATGTCATAAAGCTGGAATCATCTCAGACTGGTTTCTTGAACATGACAATGAGTTCACTGTACTCCAATGGCCTCCACAGTCACCAGATCTCAATCCAATAGAGCATCTTTGGGATGTGGTGGAACGGGAGATTCGCATCATGGATGTGCAGCCGACAAATCTGCGGCAACTGTGTGATGCCATCATGTCAATATGGACCAAAATCTCTGAGGAATGCTTCCAGCACCTTGTTGAATCTATGCCACAAAGAATTGAGGCAGTTCTGAAGGCAAAAGGGGGTCCAACCTGTTACTAGCATGGTGTACCTAATAAAGTGGCCGGTGAGTGTATATTTCCCATGAAATGGCTAAATTGTACAACTAGAAGTGACTTCATCTGGATGTCCGTGTGTTTTCCGCGCAGTGTCCGCATGAGTCATACGGAGACGAAAGTAGTTCATCAAGTACTTTTCTCTCCGCATGTTCCGTGCGGACCCCATTATAGTCTATGGGGTCCATGTGCTTTCATAAGTTTACCGCTTGTCAATGTGTTAAGTATTCTGTTCCCCAAGCGGACTCCCCGAATGGAATACTGAACGCAGATGTGAACCAGGCCATAATAAGGGCCACTCATTGATGTCCATGGAAAGTTTTCTAGGCTTGCTATGTGCACGGGGTGCGTTATGTAATCTGTGATCTCACCTATTGACAGTAGTATTAGATGCAGCGTTGGGTGTTATGTGGTATTATCTATAGAACTCGTGATGGTTGGTATTCTTGGCTTCTTCCTGTGATAGTTCTTATAAGATGATAATGTAATGTATACAGTGTTATTTGACTTTTCAGTAGCAATGAATTTCTATATTCTAGTACGATGAGAAATATCCATCAGTAAGCATGAGCTATTTTTGACATCGCTACTTTTAGCCTGTAGGTGTTGTATAGAAGTAAAATTGACAGATTTGTTGTGAACATTTGGGATGTAATTTTGCATAATTCTTGGCGCTAATAGAGGCAATCGCATAATAGTCATTTAGGGGATTGATGGGCCCTTTAAGGACTTATTCATGAAGTAGGGCATCTGAACAGGCCCGACTTCAACATGTCACATTATTTTCTAGTACTATAAAGCAGACTTTCAGGTTTACTTGCGAAGTCAGAATGCGAGCATGTAGTTGTTATTTTTATATTGACGTCCTTCGAGTTGAAGTAGAAGGGTTGATGGGATAACTAGAAAAGCTCTGTCTGTACAAGGCGCAGTTTAATTTCCCTTTCGGTTGGCCTTTGACACTTGAAATGAAAAGCTATTTCATCACTACAAATGATACTATTTAACATGGAAGTCTACAGCTTCAGACGCTGCCGGCCACGTAGTAAGCAAGGATTGGGAACACGGCTCAAAAATAATGACAAAACTATTTCACAGAAGAATTTTTGGTGGAGAATGCTTTGTGCTTGAACAATGTGAAAACATGGGAAAAAAAATGTCTACCTAAGGCCCAGTCTCTTCATAGGAGCTCTACATCTTCCTTAAAGGGATTCTATCATTAAAAAACTTTTTTTTCTAGGTAACACGTCGGAATAGCCTTTAGAAAGGCTATTCGTCTCCTACCTTTGGAAGTGATCTCCGCCGCGCCGTTCATTCGAAATACCGGTTTTGTACCGGTATGCTAATTAGTTCTCTGGCAGCGATGGGGGCGGGCCCCAGCGCAGGAAATGCGATGGGGGCGTCCCCATTGCTGCTCGAAAACAGACTACAGCGCCGCCTCTGTCTTCTGCATCCTCCCCTTCCTTCTTCGGCTTGATGTCAGACACCTGCGCAGTATGCTCTGTTTGGCGAACTTCGCCGAACGTACTGCTCATGCTCGTGGCCATAGTGCCGACACCGCAAGTTTGCCGAACAGAGCGTACTGCGCAGCCGTCCGACGTCCAGCTGAAGAAGGAAGGGGAGGATGCAGAAGAAGACAGAGGCGGCACTGGAGTCGGTTTTCGAGCAGCAATGGGAACGCCCACATCGCATCTCCTGCGCTGGGGGACGCCCCGATCGGTACGAGACAACTAATTAGCATACCGGTACAAACCGGTATTTCGAACGAACGGCGCGGCGGAGAGCACTTCCAAAGGTATGAGACGAATAGCCCTTCTTAAGTCTATTCCGACGTGTTACCTAGAAAAAATAGTTTTTTTAATGGTAGAATCCCTTTAAAGGAGTTGTCCAGGATATTTAAAAAAATTTGGCAGCATGAAGAAAATATGACAGTGTTGAGGGGAAGGGGGGGATAAAAACATTTTTGTTTCCCCGGGCCTTTACCATTTTTCGTAGCATGTTGCCAAGGATTTTTAAGAGTCTTGGACAACCCCTTGAAGTAGAATTATTGTTCCATATTTCTAGGAATATACCAGTTAGAATAATTCTCAGAAACCTAAGATCTTTTGGATTCCGTTAAGTTTGAGCACATTTCCGACAAGTATTCTAAACCTTTGGTCTAGGGTAACCTTTCATTGTAAGGAAGCTTCGCAGGTCAGGTCAGGTGCTCTCCCTGAAAGATTGACTTCTGCTTGGCTTTATTCATAGTTACATTGGGAAGATCATCGGAGTGCTTTCAGCTGTCTTTGATCTAAGACTTCAGAATCACAGTGTAATTTTCGGCAAGAGCAGGACACAGTATAGAAAGGTAGCAATTTAGTGTGTACACCAGGACAACCTGACTCGACACCATTTGGACTTATCTTAAAATCTTGCGACAATAACATAGGATTTTACGGAAGCCTTTCATGTTTAGAGATTGTACATGTTCTTAGTTGTGTATTCCCAGTACCCTCCCTTTAATACAGCGTGGATAGCAACTTCAAAGAGTGTCTCTTAGTAAATCCATCCCGACCTATAATACTGGAAAAGGTACTGTGTAATACTTACTGCCTGAAAACTGAACATTTGCTGCTAGGATTTATTAGATTTTTATTATTTATCTAATAGTTATGGGAGTTGTGCAGCACCTGGCCCCTGCCCAAATGAGCTCTGTTGGGGGTGGGTCTAGTCCTGCGTATGATACAGTGCACAAAATTGGAAACTGATGGCGCCATGCCCTGTATAGTTGCCACTCACTCAGCTCTGCTCCCTTAGACCTTCCTCAATTAGCAGAGCTGTAGTATCAGCACCTGGCCACTATACAGGGCATGGCGCTATCTGCTCACATCTCTGTACACTGTATAGTGCACAGATTGGATGCAGTTACTAACACCTAATCCACAAAGGGGCCAGCTGGGATATTTATGGCCTATTATAAGAACAGGACATAAACCTGAACAGTACCTTTCAAGATTTCCCTACACAGTGTACAGATCTGTAATGAATGTTTTATAGTCAGAACATTTAAGAAATAAGTAAAAATGGAAATATGAATATATGTAGGGCAAACCTAAAGGAAATGTCTAGTCCTAAATCAACAGTAATAGGGACAAGTAATCAGTCTCCAATATTAAGTCTATAGTGCAGATCTTAGTTGTAGATTATGCAGATTAGTGACTGCTTGTATGACTTCTGTAGAACGATGGTTGATAGCCAGGACAGTAATTTTGACTGCCAGATCTAGTTTCTAGATCACCCCTTCTGGTAATGGAGGAAGAGTCTATAAATACAGCTGTATTTGGGAATATGAGACTTATCAGGATCATCAGATACACCAGTTAATATCCGTTATAAAATGTGTTCAAAGAAGACTATTGTATAGGTTATTGGATTGTTCTGGTTGTATCTTTGTTTCATATATATACAGTCCTATGAAAAAGTTTGGGCACCCCTATTAATCTTAATCATTTTTAGTTCTAAATATTTTGGTGTTTATAACAGCCATTTCAGTTTGATATATCTAATAACTGATGGACACAGTAATATTTCAGGATTGAAATGAGGTTTATTGTACTAACAGAAAATGTGCAATATGCATTAAACCAAAATTTGACCGGTGCAAAAGTATGGGCACCTCAACAGAAAAGTGACATTAATATTTAGTAGATCCTCCTTTTGCAAAGATAACAGCCTCTAGTCGCTTCCTGTAGCTTTTAATCAGTTCCTGGATCCTGGATAAAGGTATTTTGGACAAACAATTCAAGTTCAGTTAAGTTAGATGGTCGCCGAGCATGGACAGCCCGCTACAAATCATCCCACAGATGTTCAATGATATTCAGGTCTGGGGACTGGGATGGCCATTCCAGAACATTGTAATTGTTCCTCTGCATGAATGCCTGAGGATTTGGAGCGGTGTTTTGGATCATTGTCTTGCTGAAATATCCATCCCCGGCGTAACTTCAACTTCGTCACTGATTCTTGAACATTATTCTCAAGAATCTGCTGATACTGAGTGGAATCCATGCGACTCTCAACTTTAACAAGATTCCCGATGCCGGCATTGGCCACACAGCCCCAAAGCATGATGGAACCTCCACCAAATTTTACAGTGGGTAGCATGTGTTTTTCTTGGAATGCTGTTTCTTTTTGGACGCCATGCATAACGCCTTTTTTTATAACCAAACAACTCAATTTTTGTTTCCAAAATGAAGCTGCCTTGTCCAAATGTGCTTTTTCATACCTCAGGCAACTCTATTTGTGGCGTACGTGCAGAAACGGCTTCTTTCTCATCACTCTCCCATACAGCTTCTATTTGTGCAAAGTGCGCTGTATAGTTGACCGATGCACAGTGACACCATCTGCAGCAAGATGATGCTGCAGCTCTTTGGAGGTGGTCTGTGGATTGTCCTTGACTGTTCTCACCATTCTTCTTCTCTGCCTTTCTGATATTTTTCTTGGCCTGCCACTTCTGGGCTTAACAAGAACTGTCCCTGTGGTCTTCCATTTCCTTACTATGTTCCTCACAGTGGAAACTGACAGGTTAAATCTCTGAGACAACTTTTTGTATCCTTCCCCTGAACAACTATGTTGAACAATCTTTGTTTTCAGATCATTTGAGAGTTGTTTTGAGTAGCCCATGATGCCACTCTTCAGAGGAGATTCAAATAGGAGATCAACTTGCAATTGGCCACCTTAAATACCTTTTCTTATGATTGGATACATCTGGCTATGAAGTTCAAAGCTCACTGAGGTTACAAAACCAATTTTGTGCTTCAGTAAGTCAGTAAAAAGTAGTTAGGGGAATTCAAATCAATAAAATGATAAGGGTGCCCATACTTTTGCACCGGTCAAATTTTGGTTTAATGCATATTGCACATTTTCTGTTAGTACAATAAACCTCATTTCAATCCTGAAATATTACTGTGTCCATCAGTTATTAGATATATCAAACTGAAATGGCTGTTGCAAACACCAAAATATTTAGAACTAAAAATGATTAAGATTAATAGGGGTGCCCAAACTTTCATAGGACTATATATATATATATATATATATATATATATATATATATATATATATATATATATATAATATAGCACAGTATCCAGCCTGACTGGCTATGGTTAATAATACTCTCCATTTTTGGGGTGTCTGTCATGTAATGGGGCTGATAATGGGGGAAAAGACAACAAGAAATAGCCTAACATGACTATCTAAAAAAGAGAGTGTCCCAGAAGTATGTCGCCAATTTCCAGTGTCTCCAGGTGGCCATACACGCTAGATAGCTGTTGTCTGAATGCTGCTGTATCTGACCACTATTCCGCCCTGTCCGCCCCATACACATACACTCCCTCCTCATCTCCTCGATAGGAAGAGGTGAAACAAGACCTCTCCAGACTCCTCTAGTGATGGCTTAGACCCCATGAAATAAAAAAAGATTGGGCATGTTGAAATCCAGCATGTCTGACCCTGCTTTCACCTGTCGTCTAGTGTGAGGGGAGGCTTGGGACACCCCAATACACATTAAATGGTGACACTGGGGTTTTTAGCTGAGCCACCTGTAGCTGTAACAATCCAATATACAAAGTGTGATAATTTTCCACATGGCAAAAGCGAATACTCGCACAATATATGTTTTTTGTAATTAAGTTTTGTGCACAAATCCTTTCCTTTCCATTTTCTAAATCTCTGATCGAAGGTCATCCCAAGTTACTTTGTATTTTATTTCAGGAGTGTTTTGTTAGCTGCATTTTGGTTATTGTATTTTTTTTCTTTTAAATTGATTTACAAAATGAGTTATTTTGTCTCGTATCTTCCATTATCATCCTGATCCAACCTTGGGCTGATCTACGGAAATGACGCTGGGAGTAACCTTGTTTGCCAAATGACGTATTAATGGTTCCTGACTATAATGGCGGTATGTCTCGCTGGCATTGCCTTTTTTAATGAGCTTTTGTTGGATAAAGGCAATTAAAGCTTTCAGTACTGATGGTCATTGGCCCAGTCCTTAGTTTGGGTCACCTTAGACTTTTTGTATTTAGCGCTAAGTGTCTCATTTGTGTGGATCAAGCACATGCATCAGTAATGGATTCTAGAATTAGTCTTTGTTGAATACCCAATGTCATGTTTTGGACGTAAATTGACCAAACCATTGCAGTTCCTATAAACCCATTTTTGGTGTACAACATTGATATACAATAGCTTTTTATTAAGTATGCAAATTAGGTTGGAAGTGTCAAGAGGGTTGGCCCATTCCCTAGCAAGGGCTCTGTATCTTGGTTGTAAACTCCCTAATACTCCCATGTGCCCAACTGACAACGCCAGTACTTATGATGGACAGAGGATGGCTATGTTGTGTGCACCATAGGTCTGTGAGGTCATTGCCCATGATAAGAAGCATGCATGAGCATTTCAATTAGGACAGCAACGGTGACCGAAATGCTGGTGCTGTGAATTAGGGGACAAGAGGATGTGCTGGGACGGGCTGGAAATGGGACAACCAATTTGACACTTCAGACCTAAACCTAAGACCTGAAGCTAAACCACCCAACAGACTTCCATTGCAGACAATAGATGTGCCCAGAAATGCTTGTGGTGTTCGCTGCTTGTCTATAGCCTCCCATATACAAATCTAATGGGACAACACTGAATTATTGCAGGTAAAATTATCTGGGTCTTACTACAACTCCTTTAATGCTTTCCGGGGACATGTTTAGTCATCCACAAGGAAGGACAATCCCAATGTTTGCTGACTGTCAGAAATGGTCTTTTAGGAATAAGTAAATGGATTAGTAAAGTCCCTGCCTCGTGCTGTCGTTCCCTGGAGTTGCAGGAATAAAGAGATTGATGTACATTTGTGATAAGAAATGTTATTCAGAAGGTAATACATTGACTATAATGAGTGACCTGCTCTGTTATTCATTTCCGGCATATCACAGCGAATAAGAAGCTGATAGACTTGTGTGAAGGGCCTCGCGCACTGAATGATATCAGCAGAACATATTAGCAGAAAGACTCGGGACAACTATTTTTAGAGATTCAATTTTCTACGCTGAGCTCTGAAGTCATGATGTTGACGCAGATGGCTACATCCTCTTGTTTGTACCTTTATGTAGCCACCTGTATGCTTGGTACACAATGTTCTCGTGTAATATGGGTTATCCTCATGTAAGGTAATGTGCTTGTGTTCTCTACATTTCTTTATTCGTCTTGCTTCTAGAAGATTCCATGTATAATTACTATGGACAATACATTTGAACTTAAAGGAGGTCCTTTTACCACCTCCACTAACTCGAGTTCTTTTATCCTTTAATAGTCCCCGCACCACTGACTCTGGAGCAGTTGGAATTTTTTTCCGTAACCCTCACTATTCCCAAGCACTCAGTACAGTTAGTTTTGGTGCCTGATATGCTAACTAAACTCTCCAATGTTAAGTAGGTGGTCAGGCAGGAGCAGGCAAGAGGTGTGGCTCAGAGTTCTGACACTGAGTTCTTATTGGAGCCCCGAATCACGCCCACTTATCTGCTCCTGCCTGACACCACCCACTTACCATTAGAGAGTCTAGTTAGTATATCAGGCACCAAAACTAATTGCACCAATTGCTTGGGAAAGGTGGGGGCTAGAGAAAAAAATTCCAACTATTCTGGAATCTGTGGAGCAGCAGCTATTCAAAGAAGAAAATCGTATGAGTTGATGGAGATGGTGATAGACCCTCTTTACGAAGTCCAGTACACAAGAATAAAGCCACATGAACCTCTTCTTTTGTGGAGACAACCTTTTTCATGTATGTAGGGTATTCCAACTCTCCCCCAACATCACGTGATCATTTGGTTCACTAGCAAAATAAGCCGCTGACAGATATGAGTGAGTTATATCCCTCTTCCCATTGAGAACACATGGGGGCTTAGCCAACTGTCCTGCAGTAGATGGTGATGTAGAAAAGAAGGTCATATTGAACTTCAATCCCTGATCCCGTTTGATAACCACTCCCAGAGTGTGCATGTATAGGACTCAGGAGGAATAGCTGTAGGAGCATGGCAATCTTAAATTGAATGTATTAGCAGAAAATTATGTACTTTTTTTTTTTTTTTAAACAAAGTTTTATGTTTTTATTTTTTAGAATCTTGGATAATTTTAGTTTTCACTCAACATGTAACGATTAATATTTTTAAAAAGTACTTGTTTTTTTTTTTGTTTTGGTGTTTTAAACCTACTAACAGTTCTGTAGGGTTTTCTTTGCATTAGTCATCTAATTTATATAACATAGTATAGTATTACAATAAAAAATAACACCTGTATAGCGAACTCTTCCCTTCATTGCATCCACTACAGAAAATAGATGATGTCACGGCTTATATATACCACCTCCCTGCACACAATGTGTATAGACCTCTATGAGTTAGTTCGAGGCTATAGCTCCCTATGGCCGTAAGACTGCTGTAAAGCCTAATCACTAAGGCCTTCTGCATGGATGACCACAGATTGGTAATGTATAGGCCCATATGGGTCTGCACTTTTTTCTTCAATTGCTGACCCGCAAATGCAGACCAAGAATATGTTTGTTTGCAGGAGGCTCGCAAGATGGTAGCCCCAGTATTCATGTGCGGAAAATACAATAAAAAAAAAATTATCAGAAAATAGAAACAGATTAAAAAGTAAAGTTTTATATATTTAACTAGTTATTAAACAATAACAGTAAGGAGTTTTATTTCCTTTAAGGAGCAGTAAGGAAAATAACTGGTAGGTAAGTATCGCCTATAGCTATGGAGTTCCTTATTTTTTTAGGTTTATGACTGAATATCTGCTTTGGCCATTACAGAATATTAAAATTCCTTGTTGAAAATTGTATTTTTATCAATTATAATAAAAATACTAAAATTGTAAAAATGAAAATTAAAGTAAATAAAAATGTCACGTCTTATGAATTTACTTCTGTAAAATGAGAGTGAGTTGATTTATCAGCATTACAAACTTCCCAGTATCCCATTGGGACCGTATAGTGCGGTGCAATAATCCTAGTTTTTGCCTATTTCATTTGCAGTTTTCACATCCGCAGCTCTTTTTAGCCTTTGGCTGATGTCAAGTCTATTTATAAACCATACCTTGAATAGAAAAGGTGACTACAAATTATATAGGATTTCTTTTTGCCTTGTGAAGTGTACATTTTGCCGTCAGCCTAGATTATATTTAAAGGAGCGCGCACACCTTCAGTAGGTTCCCATTGCCTATTCATGCTAGGTCTAGTTAGCGTTTGAGGACGGATTCATATGATGTCAGAGTAGGTATAAAGAGTGTGAGTCCCATAATGGGATTTTCACATTTTCAGTTTCTACACTATTGCTCTGTGGCTGTGCAACCAGTTGCCGCAATGTAAGCTATTACTACAGAAGAGCGATCAGCGGTTACTCATTCCATGGTGGGTGGGGCCAGAAATGAGGTGAATTTGCATATTATCAGATGTCTACATTTCCACTGATATATTTATATTGCAAAGTTGTTTTTTTTCTGCCCAGTAGGTTAATATAAACTACAGTTTTAAGATCCGTAGTAATCCTTTAAGTCCCTCCCTTTTGGCTATGCCCCGCCCTATTAGTCAATTTCTAGCCCAAGATGGAGGTAGATTAACTCCTTTTGTTCTCTGCAAGATTTCTACCATAGTGTATTAGGGTGGAGCACTATCTGGATGATCCTGATATAAACAGCGACAACTATATCAATATGAATATTGATTCAGTAATAATATGTTAAAGGGATGTTCCATCTCACATATTGAACTACACAATCGATAACCTGACTACTAGGATGAGACTTGAGGAAACATCCCAACAGGCAGTACTATCTTGTTTCTGTACAGAAATAGGAGGGAATGTGAGTTCCAAAGTGATTTACTTTGCTTCTGTAGCTTCACAAACTGTGACTCATTGAAGTCTATGGGACAGTTTTTTTTGGGAATGTTCTGCGGATAAACTGTGTTATCATGTGTTGACATTAGTCGATGGCTCAGTGGTGTCATTTATAGAGGTGTTCTCGAATTGTAACCTTGTCTGTGATGTACTGCTGCAAAGAAAACCCGTACAGAATTTTCAAGTTCTCACCTATTAATAGGCTTGGAGGTCAGAGTGAAAATTGCAATTTATTGGGCTCTTTTTAAAATTAGAGAATGACATGGAAAATTTAAAACCGATGTTCAAAAATTCTTTAAAATAGGTTTGTCATTAGTTTCACTTTTCCTTCTATTAACCATCGCTGCCTGCTTGGTTACTTTGCCTGGCAGATTCATGTTCACATTGTTGATTGTATTTTATTCATTCTGCTGTTTGTTATATATTTTCTTGTACTTAATACTTTTGAAACATGAATAAAACTTTTGAATTTGAAAAAAAAAAAATAGGTTTGTCATAAAAAAAAACAGGTAATTTTCGGGTACACATTCCCTTTAAGTACAATGACTTGGCAATGCTGTTCTATTGGAAATCCTAAACACTGTGGCAGTCCACATAGCACATTGTAGCATCATATCTACCATGGCTCAATGAACACATCGGTTTTATTTTACAGTATCAAATGTGCTAGCACTGCAGCCGGAGGCGAGATTGTTCACCCTAAGCCTGGTCTTACATGACCGTAATGTAAGTCCGCAATTGAGGGTTTTCAATTGCGGACACATTATATTCAATGTGGCCTCTTACTGGATATTTTATTTGTGGTGTGACCGGGCTGCAACCATGGTCCGCAATTTATAGGACATGTCCGTAATGGCCGTGAATTGTGGCACTGCATGGACTTATAGAACTCAGGGTGGGTACTGTTGGATTTCCCATTGCCTATTCCATCTGTGGTTGTCATGGGCAATGTGATTTAAAGGGGTGCTTGGGGTTTCTTTAGCTTAAAATTTGGGTTTCTGTCCATCCAATTGGGGAGGAAAGAAGATTTCCAGGTATTTTCCCACTTTGATAGAGGTTTTTTTTGAGTGTAGAAAGTGTGTAGTTGATAGTCTGTGATGGTGGGGTAGCACCAGGGGTGAACCTTCCCCTTTCGCCGCCCGAGGCGAACTACAGAAAGCCGCCCCCCCCCCCCCCCGGGAGGAGGGGGAGTGGCCGATTGGAGGGGCGTGGCCGATCAGAGGGGCAGGGCTTGGCGCCGTTCGCCGGCAGAGAACAGGCCCGGAGACTGCCTGCTCTCTGCCTGAGCGTGAGGGGAGGCTGCTGGAGCAGCGCTGCTCCAGTGGCCTCCCCAATCCACCGCTCTGTGCTAAGCCAGTCCAGGACAGCTTGTCCTGGACTGGCTTAGGTTAGCAAAAATGCCGCTCTCCCTGAGGCCCTGGCATAGTGCCGCCTGAAGCGCTCGCTTCAGGTCGCCTCATGGGAAATGCGGCGCTAGGTAGCACTGTGACTTGGGCTTGTTAGATGCCCCCAGACATGCTTCCCCTGCTGTCCCAGTTGTATTGCAGAGGTGTTGGCATCATTTCCTGGGGTGTCATAGTGGACTTGGTGACCCTCCGGAGTCGAATTGTGGGTTCCCCTGAAACGAACGGTTTTTCCCCATAGACTATAATGGGGTTCAATATTCGTTCGAATAGTCGAATATTGAGGGGCTATTTGTAACAAATATCAAATATTTCACTGTTCGCTCATCTCTAGTTGAGGCTGCTGTGCCGTTCGACTGAACAACACTGCTGCTTCACATGCCAGTGTCGACATGTTCATCTGTGACTTGCCATCTTTACAGCTCAGTACCAATCATGTGAATGGGACTTAAAAGGATTCTACCATTAAAAACTTTTTTTTCTAGTTGACACGCGGAATAGCCTTAAGGAAGGCTATTCTTCTCCTACCTTTAGATGTCTTCTCCGCCCCGCCATTCGGTTATAAATCCGTTTTTCAGCAGTATGCAAATGAGTTCTCTCCAGTGCCACCTCCATCTTCGTCAGCAAAGGCCTTTTCATCATCTTCTTCCGGGGCTGGGGGTCACACTTGTACGCCTGCGCAGTCGGCCCTGCCATTGGGCCGCAGGCAGAGCCGAGTGCACATGTCAGCGGCCATTTTTTTGTGGCTGCTTACGCGAGCATGTGCAGTACGCTCCTGTAGTTCTATGAAGTAAAAGTGCAGCACCCAGCACTTTTGTCCTTTTCATTTGGATGTCAAAGATGACATACTTCCTCCTACTTCCAAACTGTTTGTTCTGGATGCTTCACATTGGAGCACTTGGCACCCACTAGTTTAACCCTTGATGGGCATTTTAGAAGTTCCTTGTCCGATAAGAGTGGCTTTTCAAAGGCAAAGCAAAAGGTTGTAATAAATAGTGTTTATTTTATGTTCTTGTTCTGACTCTGACTACCTGAAAAGTCTTCTTTAATTTCATACCGTTCTATATACCTACTTGCGTCATAAGACAATTGAGGGCACAGACCCCACGGGGGGCCGCTGTTACTTGCATACTTACTAAAGACATCTTCCCAGATGGAGCTTCAGAACATCCATATTAGTCTACTATTGTAAAGGAACATCCCTTGTGATCTAGGGCAGTGAAAGGATTTCCATCATTGTCTGGAGCAGGTGAAGGATTTAAGCGTAACAATCTTGGTGGTCTAGGACAGTGAATAGGTTAATGGTAACATTTCTAGTAATCTAGGGCATGAAGGGGGCACTGATAAAATTGACTGATATGATGCCAGTGTCTTTGAGGGACCAGTGGAGACTGGGGAAAGGGGGTTGGTGACAACTTGTTTTAGAATCCCTTGGGGACTCTGTGCTGCCTTCAGACTCCTGTTCAGTTGGACAGAAAATAGAAGTTATATGTCCACCTCTGACTTGTGTCTAATGTTGAATATCTATTATCATAGAGTTCTTTCTGGCCATCTCAAGAAAAATCCCACATCATGTCATCTGTGTGCACATTTATGGACACATCTAATGAAGGTATTTCCACTTTGGAATATTTTTGAACAAAAGTGTACACAGTGCATGGCACATTCTTGGGTGTATTATATGGTTTCGTGCTTTGACTCCATTTTTAGTTGTACAAATACACTCACTGGCCACTTTATTAGGTACACCATGCTAGTAACGGGTTGGACCCCCTTTTGCCTTCAGAACTGCCTCAATTCTTCGTGGCATAGATTCAACAAGGTGCTGGAAGCATTCCTCAGAGATTTTGGTCCATATTGACATGATGGCATCACACAGTTGCCACAGATTTGTCGGCTGCACATCCATGATGCGAATCTCCCATTCCACCTCATCCCAAAGATGCTCTATTGAATTGAGATCTGGTGACTGTGGAGGCCATTGGAGTACAGTGAACTCATTGTCATGTTCAAGAAACCAGTCTGAGATGATTCCAGCTTTATGACATGGCGCATTATCCTGCTGAAAGTAGCCATCAGATGTTGGGTACATTGTGGTCATAAAGGGATGGACATGGTCAGCTTCTATGGCCACTGGGCTTATCTGCTCAGTTCCCAAGTGATGTAGCTGCCTGCTCTCAGGTGGGGAGGGAGGGGCTGAGTGCTCGGCAGCAGCTCTGAGCTGTTTGTCTGACAAGTAACAGAGCTCCTCAGATAGGGGGAGGTGAGAGCTCCGGCATTTCTGATACTGGTTTAATTGAATTTGGCTGAGATAGGGAGCCCGGTACCTCTGTATGTATTACAGACTGACTCAAATCCAGCTCTGCTACATCAGTTTCCACAACAGCTTTATACTGTGGTAATGCATTTACAACCAATCCCTCATTACTGAATGCAAACATAGCAGAGCAAGTGAAACCCCGCCCACCAATGTGCCGAGAAAACCAGGAAGTGAACAGAGCAGACAGCCTGCAGGTTGGTGAACAAGGGTTATAGGAATACCCCTTTAAGCTCTCCGGTGAAGGGAGTAATTGAAGAATATTTTTCCTGGCTTTGCTAACAGATTTTGACATGAATTCTGTTGCTCTTCCATGACCTGTTGTGTGTGTGTCTGCCATTAGATAGATACAGTAGTAAGCATTTACATTTGCGGGAGTGACTCACAGCCGTTGTACGTCTTTGATGCTGATGGGCATGTTAATAATCCCATCACACGAGACATAAATGAATTACAATTACCCATCCATCAAGTCATCATTACCATCATTTATAATAAATGAAATGTATGTTCCTATTTAGTGTAGCACAATATACAGCAGATTGATCATATCCAAACACTTGTTTGTACAGTAATCTGCAAACATGGCATGTTGCCAGTCAGCAATCCATCTCGGAAATATTCATAGTCAGATGTACAGCCTTCTATTCATGTATATAAATATCATTTGACACATTCCTAGAATCCTTTTAAGGATTTTCTCAGCTTGGTGGTAAAAGAAAGTGTGTTATCTCTGAGGTGTTAAGGGCTGTATTACATCACCTACAAAGTGGCAGAAGGCATTATTTCCATCGACCTGTACCATAGGATTGACATGTAATCTTCTGATAAGTCTTTCCAAGTGATCAGAGCGACAGCTGTATGGATGCATTTCCTCTATAGATTTCTTCTTAATCTTCCTATTTTCCCATCATAAAAAGATCCTTTGATCCGCCAACAATGGGAACTGATATGAAATATTTGGATCATTGGATGGTAATAGAAAATACAGAAATCCCTTGTAGGGAGAATCTTCAGGAAGACTGCACAAAATGTTTTTTTTACACGAAATATGCTACAAAATTTACTAATATTTCCTAACAGACAGAGTAAACCAGCTACAAAGATCAGATTTATCACAGTGTCTACTAGTGCTGGACGATCAATCTGGGGTATTCTTAGACCGTATAGCTTTAGGCCGGGGCCCCACGTTCTAGTGAATTCTATCCACACGATTCACAAAAATACCTGGAGCGGAAGTGCTGCGATTTCCAAAACCATTGCATTTTTGAAAATCTCAGCATGTCAGTTATACCTATAGAAATTCTGGCGTCTTCCATATAGGTATAATTGGAGCCGAAAGTGCAGAGGAAAATTCACACCACAGTTTTTTCCACAGCAATTTTTTTTTTTACTGTGGCCCGCTAAGTGAGACCTTAGCCTAAAGGGGATTTTACCATCTGTCTAGCGTCTGTAATGGTGGAGCCCCTTTAATTTTGCCCCACCTATTTGATTGCTTAGTTTACATCAAAAAATGGTCAAAAAGTTTGGCAAGGTCTTTGGCCCATGAGTCATGCCCTTACCTGGATAAGGCGCACCAACTTTGTGAAAAGTGACTGACTCTCTATAATCGTTAATAGAGATAAGCAAGAATATTCGATTGAATACCTCCACCGCATAGTTCTTGGTATAAAACGCGCCAGGGAAGGTGCGAGGGGCAGTAAAAAAAATTTGATGCCCCTCCCATGTTCCCTGGCGCTTTTATACACCAAGAACTATGTCGCAGAGGTATTCGATCGATTATACTCGCTCATCTCTGTTAATAAATGGGATGCAGGGAATGTACTCCAGGTTTTTGGTGGAGATTTTTCTGCATTTTCATTACTAAGTCCTGTCCCTTTGTATTTTAATCAGAAAAATGCCTTCCTCTCAATCTATGGTTTCTGAAATATGAAAACACACACTTAGCAGATCTGTACTGGAAGGAGGTATGAGAGATATACATACATCAAATACAATATAGGACGTAACATGCTCACTTTTGGTTCTCCAATATTGCCCAGAACCAGGGAATGTGTAGCCAACAGGTGTCTAAAAGGTCTTTGGATGGCGGCTCTGATGGATCCTTCCTCTGTCCACCTAATGTATGAAGCTATATGCTCTAGCCCTGGTTTCTTAGTCAATCGTCCAGTTGTCCTAATAGAAAGTACGCCTGTTTTGGTGGAAGATTGCCTCAATGCTGGCAACCATAGGATCTAACAAGTGGTGAAATATCTAATATTCATATTGTCAGATGAACATAGAATAGGACAAACCTTTCACGGAAGGCATCTTACAAGTGGGCAGCACAGTGGCTCAGTGGTTAGCACTGCAGCCTTGCAGCGCTGGGGTCCTAGGTTCAAATCCCACCTAGGACAACATCTGCAAGGAGTTTGTATGTTCTCCCCGTGTTTGCGTGGGTTTCCTCCTGGTACTCCGGTTTCCTCCCACACATCAAAGACATACTGATAGGGAATTTAGATTGTATGTCCCTATATGGGACAGTGACTGTCAATGTCTGTAAAGCGCTGCGGAATACGATGGCGCTATACAAGTAAGCATAATAAATAAATAATAAAAATAAGCTGTGTGCACCCAAAAATTCAATATACAGAGCAATAATAATAATGTAATTCATTGGGGGCCACACGGTGGCTCAGTGGTTAGCACTGCAGCCTTGCAGCGCTGGAGTCCTGGTGTTCAAATCCCGCCAAGGGCATAAAACCATCTGCAAGGAGTTTGTATGTTCTCCCCGTGTTTGCATGGATTTCCATCCCATATTCCAAAAAAAAAAAAAAGACATAATGATAGGGAAAAATGTACATTGTGAGCTCTATGTGGGGCTCACAATCTACAAAAAAATAAAAATAAAAAATAAAATATTGTAATTCATTAACAATACTCAGGAAGTTTTGAAACCCCACATCTTATACTTGATTCTCTGTTTCAATGTAGAAGCCGAAATTACAGTCCAAAATGGGAGGTAATGGAAATATTTCATCTGAAAAAGACTGAACGTAGAGGCTGTGATGAAAATGCATCAGATGTCTGCGATCCCATCCAGAGATGTTCACTCCACATGCTTTCAGAAAAAGGTCAAGGAAAGAGAGGAGCAGGTAAGGCTCTATTATGTAGCACTTTATTGTAAAATATAATAAAATATTGGAAATGTTGTGTCCTCGGGATGCCAGGTTTAGGTAAAGAAAATGCAAATCTCCATTCATTTATGACAGCTGTAACTCAGATCACGTAATCCTTTATGATGGTAGATAAGCCTACTCAGTGGGCTCCTGTGTTAATATTCACATGATCGTGTCTATAAGTGTGATATACCCTTAGAGCATGGTATCTAGAAGTGTTTGACTACAGGTAGGTATTGGTATACATGTGCAGGTCCACCAGCCACTGGTTTAGGTTGTCTTTATAGGTGTGTCCTGTACATCTCGCTTAGTCCCACATTAGTAAAAATAATATGTAAGGAACAGGAATACATTGCGTCTATGTTCCAAGATTCAGCAGGACAGTTCCAGATTATGGACCCCTCCATGTCCTACCTAGTTCCATTATCTGGGAGGATATTTGATATACTAAAACTGTATAGTAAAGTGAATAAAGCTGGCCATACACATTCGCTGTATATCGGCCCAACCCACCAATTTCGATGAGCTGACCAAACACCTAATGTGTATACGGTCTCCCAGCTTAGTCGAGTGTGTATAGGGAGTCTAGTATGATGGCAGTTTTCTCTAAAGGCTTTCAGTATGTCAGGCTGGAGACATTTTACTAGCTACTGCCAACAGAGGGCAGCTTTACTCTCTGGCATAGTGCATGTGTGTTTATCATGGCTGGCGTGCCCCTGGTAAGGGCTGCACAGTATAGCACTCTTGCTGTCAATAGCTTCTGAAGGTGTATGGGCGCCATAATACAATGTTTTTGTGGTATGGCAGCTGTTTCTGGTAGTTCAAGTCATCACGTGATGATAAAGCTGAAGAATATGAAGCTCAGCTCCGTATATTGTTACCTGGATCCGTGTCTATGTGACTATAGACATGAGACTACAGCCTAAATGGGTTGCATAGTAAAGATGCTTTACGTCTTTGTCATCTTTTCTTCCACTGCCCATTTTGTCGATGGCTCAGGAGCAAGAAAACAATACAAATATCATTTAACAAAACACACATCTTCAGAAACAACAAAGCGTGAGTGCCAATGTGCACAGGAAGAGCTGACGGCGAAGAACAATTCATATACATAACAGATTGCAGAGGTGACCACTGGTTATGGCAGCAACAAGCCTTTGTATATCAAAAGCCCAATCGTCATGGTAACCGCTTTGTGTTATGCCAGTATTTTCATGGGAGATTTTGCACCCCCTTGCAACATTCCAGCGAGTGTGAGCACAAAACAGCCTTTATGGACGGGATCATGCTCGAACGTGCTGCTCATATGTCCAGGTAAAGCTGTTTGCTATGCAGGCCTGCTACATGGCACCCACAAGGGCACAATATAAGAGCATCAGAATAGCAATGTATACACAATGTACATTTTTCTACATCTTTATTTCAGGTTTGTCAAGGCTTGAATAGTATTTGTTGCAAACTTGTTATTCTTTGCATCCTCAGTATGCCTTTAAGGAGGACCTCTCCCCAGGTCTAAAAAGACCAATGACTTACATAATCTTATAAACATGTCACTAGTCAGCCAGCCCACATAGCACAGGTAGTTGCCAGGAAGGGAAGATACGGATAGAGCGATCTAGGGGGTGGGGACACGTGACCCAGGGTCAGAACCAGCCTAGAACCCCCAGGTCCAGCAGCAACTAACACCTGTATTACTAGGTTAATTTCAAGTACCTGGACGACCCCTTTAATTAGAATCCGCATAACCAATAATTGTGTATTATTCACTGTCTCAGGACGTACTGGGAGTTCTAGTTTTTAGACAGCTAAACAGACACCAGTTAGAGACCACTGGACTAATAGGGGGACTTTATTAATCAATTTCTGCCACTATTTCAACATAGAAAGGTTGTAAATGAGTGTCTTACACCATATTCTTGGGGGGAAAAAATCGTGAACAATTGTGACAGATTTATCATCCATAATACAGACAGAAAATAGGGAAAATCTGTGCAAGAAGATTTAATTTTCTGCTGTTGGGACATAACAAGGAGGTACCAAATGCATTGAAAGATGTGCACCTTAATTTTGGTGGATTTGACTCCCACCCATTTCAATTTAAGAATTATGAAATGTCTTCAATGTTGCAGTTACCTGCTGCACTGCTCTCTTATAGCGGCTTGCACTGATTTTCCTAAAGTGCCTGATGATTTGGGAGAGTGTAACCTGTGACCCTAGTTTGTGGTTTGGAAAGTGTTAACATCATTTTCTACAATTATACAGGAGACTATACATACCACCCAACTTTCAGAGGACCAAAATAGGGACAAACTGCATAGCATGGTGCTGAAAATCTATGTACAATAAGTCACACCAGTAACCCTGCCCATGCCCTCTATAACCCTGCCCAATCCCACCTATCCTTCTGGCTGCTTCCTCATAGTGGCACCCCCACACACTATAATACTTCCTCATTGTGGCATCCCCCCACACTATAATGCTTCCTCATTGTAGCATCCCCCCACACTATAATGCTTCCTCATAGTGGCTATGACACTATAGTATTGGGACCAAAATAACAGGGTTATAATGCCCCCCTAAGTAAGATGCACAAAAGAAGAAAAAAAAAGCCCCCATTTTCCTTAGTCCAAACCGGTGTCGGCTACTGTCAGCTTGGGAGCAGCAGGCACAGTTTAGTGACATCACTCCCCTCACTCTTGCCTCCTTTGAAACTGCTGAGAGCAGAGACAGGACATCCACTCCCTGCTTCACCATTGTACTCGTCTGTTTGCATCCCCAGGACCATAGACCTGTACTGTATTGAGTCGTCATATTAGCACCGCAGTTCCTAAGGGTTCGGGTATATTCAGGGCAGAGACTAAAATGATGAGTTTCTGAAGCTAAGAATGTGAATGTCTGGTGAAATACATAGCGGAATGATATTGTGTGCGGTGCGGGCCGTCTCCACCGCAGCTGCTGCCACCGCCATGTTCCTAATTACTGTCAGACTCATGTGGACATTGTGGAGGCTTCATCTGTCTGGACACAGAAATGTCTTTGAATGCATTCTTCAGGTTCCAAAGGCAGAAATCAATGTCTTCATAAATTGGTAGCAAACCAGACAAAGCTCAAGAGAACTCATTTCCCAGAGTTTATATGAACCTTCCACAAATAGCTTCAGGTGTTATGATAAAAGCCTGGATGAGGATTCTTCTCGCCGTAATGGATTTCAGTAGTATGAGCAAGCAGTAAAGTATCTTATATAGAGATGTTAGGACCTGTCAATAGCAGCAGATCAGTATAGTTAAGGTGTGGATGTGACATACTGTATCTTCTAATAGTGAATGTTCATATATTGTTTAAAAACTTCATTTCTTATAAAATTCATAATTAAATCAGTTTTCTCCTCTCTGGCCATATGCCTTATTATTATGAACATGATGGGTACAGGTATCTTTAGCTCCGCAGCTAATGCTGACCTACAAGGCAACCTGTAACCTGTCCCCATCATAGACCTTTGTCCTAATCTTCTGCTACCTTCCCATATGTAATCTCCAACCTCCTGCTCCCCTCTATTAATCCACTCTTCATACAAAAGCTTCCACGACTTCTCCTGCGCTTCCCCTAAACTCTAGAATGCACTACCACAGTACATAGGACTGTCTCCCACTATTGCAACCTTCAAGATGATCCTGAGGATTCATCTGTTCAGGAAGTCCTACAACCGTTACTAAGCTGGCTGCCACCACACCGTCTGAAAAGCTTCTACCCTCATCTACTGTCTCAATTCCCCTTCTCTCATAGATTTCAAGCTCATGCGGGCAGGACCCTCTGTCCTACTGTACCAGTTGGCACCAAGATAATCTATTGTATTGTTTTTGTATTGGTGTATTTTTGTGGTTTTGTATGTTAACCACCATTGGTTTAATGGTACTCTGAATTCATGAATAATAATTGTATATGAGCAGCAGAGAGATTCTAGGCAAGAACAGGTTCTTTTTAGTGGACCAGGCCTAGTTCACATCTGCGTTCCGCGGAATACCGAACACATTGACAAGCGGTGAGCAATGAAAGCACACAGACCCCAAAGACTATAATGGGGTCCGTGTGTTTTCCGCACGAGTCAAACAGAGAGGAAAGTAGTTCATGAAGTATGTTCTGTGCGGAGAACACACGAACCCCATTATAGTCTATGGGGTCCATGTGCTTTCAGTGCTCACCACTTGTCAATGTGTTCTGTATTCCGTTCAGGGGTCCCCAAGCAGACCCCCCAGACGGAATACCAAACGCAGATGTGAACCAGGCCTTACATGCTTTGTGTATTATTACATTTTGTCCATTTATATTAACAGCAAAGAGTTTAGTCCAGTCATGTATTTCCCCAGCATCATCCTCTATAAGGTAAATGGATGGCCACAGACTACAAACTGCTAGCTGGATTGCCAGCAGCTGGACAACTGATCACCATGGCTAGGCAAACTTAAAGGAGTTGCATTTGATGAGACATCCCCTTTAACACTACGGCAGGGCAGAAATTTTTTCGATGAAGATCTGATTTATGTTACATGGTCTGTAAGACAAGCCTGTTTCATTTTTTTTTCTGAATAAATTGACAACTAGATGTTACTGTTTCCTTTGTCAATGGGTTGGTGTATGGAGACGCCCCCAGAATTGTCAATTTTTGCATACATTTCTAGGAGGAATAACTCGAAAAACAGTGGCACAATACAGCGCTGTAACAGAAGGCATCCAGAATTGTTGGAATAAACAGATCCAAATACAGATATGTCAGAAATGGTGACAAGTCGCCTTTAACTTCACTATCCGTATCTTCTAGTAAATCTTCCGAAGATAAAGCAGGACTTCACTACACATGTAATGACCAATGTCTCAGGCAGCTCTGCAGACAACTGCTATTTTGCACAATGCTCTGGTATTGATAAGTGTCATTGTTGTAGTTAATTGTGAGTCATTGTCACTTGGCTTTTTGTCTCCCATCTGCAAGGAACAAAGAGAAGCAGCTGAGGCTGGCACCGAGGCGCGCTGATAATTCACTTAAGGTTCTGGAAGAAAATTGTTGAATGCTAAAAATGTCTTTTCTTATTTACTTCCCTTCTGGAGAAGAAACCTGGTGTTACAGCATCGCTTATATCGTTGACGGCCGCCCTTGTGCTTATCGCATCGGCTTTGTAAGCAGAGCAATGTATATAATAACATTACTATGAAAGCAGATCAATAGAAATGCAGAGATTTGTTATCAGTGACAACACTGTCTGCTATATATCTTCTGGCTAAATAATTCCTAACCAAATCTGTAGGCTCGGGCTGCACTTATAGGCCTAGATGGATGTAAGATTATTACTTCTTGTCCTAATTGAAGGATAACATAAGATATAAGACATTACCCACACCCTGGATATCACTCTCTATTAATATGAGCTGACTGGTAAAGCGGTGTAGACTTCTGTCTCCAGGGGACACATTTAAAGGAATCGTCACACCACAGGCACCCCTTTAATGCAAGTGCTGTGCCTGTGATCTCTGCTTCACAAGACCCTGGAAACAGCTGATTTAGCCAGGGTAAGAGGCCTAGAACTTCTCAATATCCCTGCTAGATGCTCTTGTTAGGGCAGGTGCTGAGGGCATACATTTTTGGGGATTTTGAAAGTGCCACTTATTTTGTCTGTCCATCCAATCCATCTGACCATTCCTATCTGTCTATTGTTAATTCTTCCTATTAAATACCTAGCATGTCTGTACCAGGCAACATTCATGGTTAGAAGAGAGAGACCACAATCTTTAAAGGGGTTGTCCAGGGAGGATTCATTTACTTAACAGTTGGCCAGGTAAGTAAATGATGGACCCAGGGGTTCCAGGAAATTAATTACCTGTACTATGGGGGGCTGGGTGACTGTATCCCTCCCCTTATGTCCATTGTCAGCATCCCCAGAACAAAGCAAGTAAATTATTACTCCCAGACAACCCCTTTAAAAGGAAAGTAAATATTTTTCTTTTATTTAGCGGCTGCCATCTTGCCTTAGTGTCTCCTCTGCTCTGATAACAGCAATTAGTGATCTGCTTTACATAAAGTCATGGCCATAGGCAACAATAGACTAGAACAGACTCATTGAGGTCTATAGGAGAGTGGTCTAGGTTTGCGCCTTGCAGGGAGCAGGAGGGACAAGCTTCAGCTATTGTCAGGAGTAGTTGTAATGAATGATGGGTCACAATGGATGTTATCTATAAGGTGGGAAGTTCTATTGTGATCCTGTCAGTCTTGTTTGTGATGTAAATGAGGCCCCTGCTGCAGTGAAAACCCCTACAGAATTAACAAGTATAAGACTATTATGGGGCATTAGTGGACAAATAGCAGGGTTTGGGGTTTTTTACTATAGTGACGTGGAAAACTAAAAATAAAATCATGAAAGATTGTTTCTCATAAAAACTTGGTTTAAGAAAAATAGGTCAATTATGATGATACATTCTGTTTATTCGTCTTTTAGTCTCGTATCTATCGCTCTGTCACCTTATAGGTTTTTGTTTGAATTTGTTGTATGATTTTTCTTTATTTTAATACAACTCTGTAATCCTTTTTTTTTTTTTTTTTTTTTTGCTATGAGTAATGTTTGTAATTCTGTTTTATTAAAGGTTTTGCTTCATTCGGCTACCACAACGCAGTTTGTATACACCGTATAAGCACCACAATACAAGCTGTAGAATACCATTTATTAGCCGAACCATGGGTTCACTTCTGCGCCCGGTCTCTGCTTTAGCCAATCCAGACGATTTCTGTCTTCTGGCCCGTGAAACTGGACAGGAGACGGAAACCCTGCAGACAGTTTTCAAACCCATTGGGGTTTGTAAAAACCCTGGGTCAAGGTGTCCTTAAAATCTAGAGTCCATAACCTGTAATATTGTTCTTTTCAAGAAAGACATCCAGGCCCTTTTTGAACTTGTTTAATGAATCCACCATCACTAGCTAACACCCTTGCCCCCCTCCAGTTCACCATAAACTGTGCTGCTCGCTTAATTCACCTCTCCCCTCGATCTTCATCGGCTGCTCCCCTCTGCCAGTCCCTCCACTGGTTACCCATAGCCCAGCGAATTGAGTTCAAGCTACTAACGCTAACATACAAAGTGATCCACAACCTGTCCCCTCCATATATCTCTGACCTCATCTCCCGCTACCTGCCCACACGTAACCTCAGATCCTCCAACGACCTCCTACTCCGCTCTGCCCTCATCCGCTCCTCACACAACCATCTCCAAGATTTCTCCCGTGCATCCCCCATACTCTGGAACTCCTTACCAAGACACATAAGACTGACCCCCACAATCACAGGCTTCAAGAAGGCCCTGAAGACTCACCTATTCAGGAAGACTTACAACCTCCAATAACACTATCACCGCACCGCCATCAGAACAGTCTCCCCCTCTCCATTTGTCTCTACCCCCTTCCCTCATAGACTGTAAGCCCTCGCGGGCAGGGCCCTCAACCCCAGTGTGCCAGTCAGTCACTGTTAGTTTTATATCTACCTGTATATTCTGTGTATTGTATGTAACCCCCAAATGTAAAGCACCATGGAATTAATGGTGTTATATAAACAATAATAATAATAACTACTTCTTCCTGGGGCAGAGGGTTCCAGAGCCTCGCTCTTTGCAGTTTTTCATGTGTGACTCATAAAGGACACATTGTACTACTCCCCTTTTTTCAATTCACTTTTGGTTTTGGGTTGAAAAACTCCACCAACAAACCCTGTCCTTGTGTCTGGAAAGAAAATTCCATTTTCCGAAGGTGAAATAATTTTATTTCTCACAAATTTCCCAAGCCATTGTATTATATTAACAAAATCCCAAGAGTAAAAGCACTTGTTATAAAAGGATTGTGCAAAGCGGCCCATCTCGTGGCGCACCCTGGTCAGAGTTCTCGTTTTTGGCATCTTCTGGGGAATAAGACACATGGAGATAATTGAAGAACACATTGTGGTTTTCTTTTTATTTGGATGTAAAACTTCAGCATTTTTAAGTTATTACTTATCTGTTTTTTTCTATTGTACTGTGTTGGTGGGCTTGGCTTAGTATAATGCTTATCGGTTTAACTTAAGAAGATATTCCCATCTCAATATTTGACTATACTCTTAGGATATGCCAGAAATACCTGATAGATGTGGGTCCAACTCCCACTGCCAGGGCCATGTGTCTCATTATCTACTTAAAGGGTGAACCTATCTTAGTATTACTGGTTCTATCCATTGGGCAGCACGGTGGCTCAGTGGTTAGCACTGTAGCCTTGCAGCGCTGGAGTCCTGGGTTCGAATCCTGCCAAGGATGACATCTGCAAGGAGTTTGTATGTTCTCCCCGTGTTTGCGTGGGTTTCCTCTGGGTACTCCGGTTTCCTCCCACACGCCAAAGACATACTGATAGGGACTGTAGATTGTGAGCCCTATATGGGACAGTGACTGTCAATGTCTGTAAAGCGCTGCGGAATATGATGGCGCTATACAAGTAAGCATAATAAATAATAATAAGGTATCCCTGAAGTTCCTGATAGACATGGGTCCTAGGTCGGTGTCCCCTCTGTTTGCAAAATTGAATGGAGAGCTGCCTGCTCAAATATTTCCTTCAATTCCTATTCAACAGAATGGAAAGATGTTCACAACACACCCTCTCCTGTTTTTTGGTTTTTTTTTTGGTGAACAGACAAAGCACTATTCTCAAGATAGATGCAGGCCCCAGATACGGACTATCTGTTAGGTATTTCTGGCATACACAATGGATATAGCCATAAATACTGAGATGAGAATGCGCATTAAGGCCTCCTAAACACGACTGTGCACAGTATATCTACTAGCCGTGTTTTTCACAACACACTGACCCAATCATTTCTGTGACCCGGTACACATGACCGTGTATGGGGCCGTGATCCAGGAGCAAAACTCAGGACAGATCCGATTCCTGTACGTTTTGTGGCCCATGCTCTCTGACCTCCATGAATGGGGCTGTGGAGACTTGGGTGGCACACTGATGTCATCCATGTGCTGTTCAATAATGGCCCAGCGACATGCACAGAGGCCTAGCCTTAGAAGAAGCCAAGGGAATGAAACTTCAATTGGGCTAAACTACAAAGTAGAGTGTTTAACATGAATTCTGCTTTAACCCGAATGTACAGTATAGCATATTTGTCATTGTGAATATAATAACTCTGTGCGGAAACAAGGTTGCAGTGATATTTCACTCTTACACCTTTTCTCTTTTATAAGGATTATGGTAGTATGAAGCGGTATGGCAGCCATTACCAAGTGTGGTCCTTGTTAAGCAATGTCCTCTGTAGGGGGAAATGACATCAAGATTAGTGGAAGGTAAAAATAAAATTCCTCGGGCTCTAAATTCACCTTACATTTAGGACTGTGTTAGGCTGAGGCCACATGTGGAAAAGCTGGTGGGGTTTGTTGAAGATTTTGCTACAGTTTTTGAGCCAAAGCCAAGAGTGGCTACAAAAGGAATGGGAAGTATAACGGAAGGACATATACTTCTCTCCTCTGCTAAATACACTCCTGGCTTTGCAACAAGAAAACTCAGCTTTTCTGCAACGGGGACCTAAACATTATCCAAGACTTTGAGGAATTTGGCCAAAGGGAGAGCACTGCATAAAATGCTAAAATACCAATATTTGGCCTTTAATCCCACTCTCTGGTGGCCTCATAGGTTTTCACTTGGCTGTAACATAGATGTCAATGTGTCTGCTGCAGCTTTAAGCCGTCATGACTGCAGCCAAGTAAACGCAGGCTGGTGGGGACCTCTTGTAGTTTTATGCAATTCCTTCCCTTCGGTTACATATTTATTATCCTGGAAAAATCCTTTAACCACTGTTGGATCCAAACTGTCCCGAGTGTTGTGCAAGGCTACAAAAATGTCACCTCCTTCCCTATCCGTGATACGTTTATAGCATTGGATAATTTAGGGAATGGGGGCCACGTATTGTTTTCTGCAGTTCTATATTGTTGTTCCAGGTTCTTGACTAATTTATTAGTCCTGATTCAGACGTTATTTATCAAAGTCAGGCCTGCAAAATGTAGGGCACATCTGTTAGGGCATCATCTACATTTATCAAGGGCAGGGACGGCTTCACAGCGTGATGAGATGGTTTACCCTCATAAATCTAGTAGTATCTGGTCACCGCTATCAGAGCTGCTCTGTTATAGGGCTGACTGTTTATCTATTTCATAATTGTATTAAGACACATATGTTTAGACGGTAGCTCGCCGCAGTTCTATACAGGAGGTACTTATCGGCCAGATGAGCCCTCCACATCTACTGACACATCAGTGTAAGTGGCTGACATTTAACGTTAAGTAATTCGATCATGGAGGGAAAGATTCATGGACGGAGATATAGAATACAAAGCACACATGGGTAGGATCCAGTTATATTCATGTCCTTATTTTCTTCTGTGCTCGGTGCCCAGATCGTGAAGCACTATGTGCACATTGTCAGTGACCTTGCATATAAGATTAAGCTCACTGCACTAAAGAACTTGTAAGAATGGCGGAGGCTATACAACCGTACACAAGTCATTTACAATTCCATACTGCGGAGCTACATGCAGTCAAGGGGAAAATCTGTGCAATGTAGTTTCTGAAAGAGTATGACCTGAAATGCTTATAGACTGTGACAGAAAACAATCTTCCATAGGTCTCTGTATGAAATAGGAGGCATATGGAGAGTATGTACCGTAGGACCCCATTAACGTCTGTGGATATCCTATTATGGCTCTGCACAGTACAGAACTGAACTATAACACAGTCATATGTATGAGGCCATATTCTTTTACAGAAGTTTTAATGAGGGGAGATCCACAGTTAACTCAAAATAATTTTGCCAAACACTATCTCTCTGCCCCCCATGCACACCTAGGTCGGCCTACTTTCTACCCCTCTCACATAATCTGTCAAAGGAGGGAGGTATTAAGCTTACCCTATATGTAGTCTGAGGCTCCCGATGCATTAGGCCGGGGCCCCATGTGGTGGAAATGCCACAGAAAGAACTATGGCGTTTTACAGTCCCTGCAGAGTGAATGGGATTCTAATAAATCCCATCCCCACATTGTGGGAAAATACATGCAGCAGGTATAACTGAAGCAGAAAGTCTGCAGAGGAAACCTCTATGGACGTTCTGTGAAAAGTGCTGCGAGAAAAACCGCAATGCGTTGTCACTGGTGTTTTTCCTGCAGCACTTTTTTGCTGCAGGACTGTGCATGGGTCCTTATGGTGACTTTGCTTTGATGTGTGTAAAGCCATTGAGTTTGAAAACCTACACGTCCATCAAGTTAACACTTTCTCATATATATTAAGCATCATTTATTGCTAATTATATTATATTACTCAATGCTGTTGGTCATGAGATGAATGTCGGGCCCTTTAATAAATACTGCAGTTGAGTCTGCCATCGCTATTACTTGGGTAGGGGCATTTTTTAAGTTGACAACTCTAACTGTAAAGAACCCTTCCCTGTAGCAATGTCTGAATAAACTTGTGTCACACTTGCCAAAACTGGCTGTAGATCACAATGCGTCTCTTCCTCTTTTCCAATCCGCTCTATGGTTTCAGAAATCTAAATGTAAAAATGCATCCTTAAAGGGGTTATCCGAGGCCCAAGGGTAATGGATACTGAAGAATTATCCAGGATAGGCCATCGGTATCTGAATGGTAAGGTCTGAGACTTGGACCCCACACCGATCAGTTACTGCTAGAAGCCGTATACAAGTGTGTACAACTGAAAGCAGCTCTGCTCCTATTCAAGTGAATGGGAGTGGAAATACAGTGTACATCTCTATAAACTGTATATAGTATCCGAGCTCCATACACTGGAATGGCACCGACAAACTGCAGCAATGGTCACGTTCACTTGAATAGGGGCAGAGCTGCTTATGCTTGTATTCCTTGTATACATCTTCGGGCAGCTCTATTTAATGAGCGTTGCAGGTTCTAGATATTGGACCTGCAACATGTTTCCTCTGCCTCATGTTGGAGAAATGCGTTTTGTGTTGGTTTTTTTTTTTTTTTTTTTGCGGTTTTTAACTATATTCTGCAACGTGGGACCTTTTAACCTTTGAAGAGTCTTTTCCAAGCTGAATAAATCCAATATTTCCAGCCTCTCATTTTAAGGACCTTAAAGACCTCAAATCCCATTTTTGAGAGTAGTCTCCCCCCCCCCCTTCCCCTCCAATTCACCTGTATTTGCTGGATATTATAGTAGTGCTTTGCAAACATTGTACATGCCTAAATCTGCACAAACCTCAAAAAAGCAAATAATTTTAAATTTCCGGGATTGTCTAGAATGGAGGATTATGGGGGAAATCTTCGCGGTATTATGGAGTGAAAGGCTGTTCAAGATGTAATTAGAAATAAATCCTTAATTGGGCTGTCACGAGAGAGATGAGATGTCACAGCCCATTGTAAATTTCACCAACTTTGGATATGATTCAACTCCCTCAGAGTAGCCAGGAACAAGCTCAATTTCATATGTGACAATCATCTCAGGAAAGCTAAATATGCTTGTGTCTTTGGCACATCAGCCCTGGGCCGCTCTGACTGCTGGATTATATCCAGCCCTGGAACATTTATCCTGGCCAATAGACTGCTTAGAAGATTATTTCCAATTATGTTTTTGAGAGACATTTTGCAAATGATCTTCTCTCGGCATAAGTTTAAGACTATTATTCTATGTGTGAAATTGGATCTGTCATTAAAAATATCTTATGCATATTAACCTTTTATTGCAAAGTCATTTTACTTCATATGAGAACATAATTACAATAATAGAGATTAAAGGATCATGGAAAATAAACTAGCGTTGGCTGCCACAAGCCCTGGAATTTATTATTTGTTTCCCTCTCTCAACTTTTTAATCCAAATGTTCATTGTCAGGCTGGAGTATTAGGGCTGAAATTACCCCTAGAAACACTTCTGGTAACTCGGGTTCCCTTTAAGTAAAACAGTCAGGCGGTTAATACACCAGAAACTGGCCCAGTGACTACTCTGAAGCTTCTCCCCGCCCCTTTGACTACTTCCGGTCATTTACCTATGACTATTTGTTATACCTGCAGTGAATTGAAGTTATAAATGTCTGAAACCGAAAGATTACATAGAGAACAAATGGACAGGGAATGGCTTCTTCCTGCCAATGATGCCCATGATGGGACAGGTTCCCTTTAAATTGCACCTCTAGTGCTCTTAGATCCTCATGCGTAGTACTTTGGGAAGCTCAGCTATCTGCATTTCAAAGCTCTTAATCTTCCTACTTCACAATAAGAAGTTGATGTTCTTGTCTACCATATTATAGACCTACAGTAATAGAGCTAACGTTAAGCTTGCCCCTTCTCTGCCCTCCCCTTGCTTGCATGGCTCCATGTAGATGCTGCTGTAATCACATGACTTTATTATCTCACCCAAAAAGTCAGGTAACACAGAGGTGCAGATCTTAAGGATTTTTAAGTGGATCGATGTAGATAAACATTAGGGGCTCAAGCACATGACCTTATTTTTCACAGCTAGCACACTAACCCATTCGTTTGTAAGGCTCCTTAGGGTATGTTCACACTGAGTTTTTTGGAGGCAGATTTTGATGCTGAATCCTCCTCAAAATCCACTTGCAAAACTTACTCCCATTCATTTCAATGGGAGTCTCTAGCAGGTTTTTTTTTTTTTTTTTTTTGTTAGCATGAAAAAAAGCAACATGAACTGTCTTCCCACGGCTGAGTCAGTCAAGGAATCCCATTCACTTTGCTGTGACTTTAAAAAAAAAACAATGTTTTTTTTTTCCAGCAGGACCCTGGACCATAAGGGGGTTTTCCCATCTCTGTCTTTCTGCAGTCTGCCTGGAGTGTCTGCTTCTCACTTCCTGTATTTCTCCTCCTCCCCCTCCCTTCTGCTGAACGGGATATGCAATACTTATGCAGGTCAGATAATATGCAGATGCTTGCTCAGAATGGGCTTTGTTATCTGTGTGTTTTACGTAGAGAGATAATGAACTCTGCTTTACCAGCGAACTATGATTTTCCTGCCTGCAAGAATGGTGAGTGAGTGAGGTCACGTGTCCTATCTCACAGGTCCGTAGTTATAGCAACACAGTGTAAACAATGGGAGGAATAAGTTCACATAGCAGGCAAACGAAGCAGAATTTCTAAAGGAATATATTTAGGAGAAGGCTTCAGTTTACATATGCTACCAGTATAGATAGGATCCTTGAGATGGGACAGCCACTTTAAGGTGCATTGGATAGTTCTCTAGATGTTCTGTGCACAGAGAGGTGGAGTAAATAAGCTGTGACATCGTCTCCTATCTGTTAAGGATGATGTGTGTTATGTAATATTATTTATAAATAAACGACATGACTGCTTCAAAGAAAACCCCACCAGAGTTGACCAGACCTGGAAAAGGTTAATATATAAAAAAAATTCTTAAAAACTTTAACCTTAAACTCATTTTTGGTGATTCATTCTGTTTTTGTGCTTTTTTTTTTTAATGTTATGAGCTGCAGGACAGTTGTAGGTAAATTGAGCAATATATTGCATTTTGGCTTCAGCTACGATGTTTAACAAGGCCCCAGTAGGAAAAGTTTGAGAACCCCTGGTAGAAATGAACTCAGTGAATAAAACTTACACAATGTGTTATTTCTGTCCAGAGTCTTGGGGATATCTGTAGCTCACCTCTTAATTTTCCATATTGATAGAATATGCCAAGTCTCCATAAGTTCTGTGTAGTGTTTCACGTACATTTTAATGTCATTGTCATTCTCACTCATTTTATAGTTGGGACATAAGTTATTAACGTCTGTCTGGTGGCCATTGATTTCTTGGTAAAATAAGTATTTTATGTGCACTTTGTACAAAACCAATGGCTCACTCTTATTCTCTGCAAAAGGCTATTGCATTATGCTTGAGTAATATTCACATTGAATTCCAGCCAGTTCCTAATGTGGGCTTGAGATAGACTTTTAAAAGTGCTGGGTGTTGAGTTCACTAACCATTTAATAGTTGATCATGTCTAGAACTAAATCTCACCATGGACTGATCGATAAAAGGTATGGATGGCGTATCATTGGATGGTTTGTCATTGTGGGGTTGGTGAAGAGCTGACTCCTGGCCCTTGTCAACCAGCTGACTGAAGGGACTGAAGCAATCCATGGAGTGATATATCCATTATATTGTTTACCAGGCACACTGCTATACCTTGATAGTGGTTGTGCCTGGTATTGCAAATACCAGAGTGAATAGATTTGAGCTGTAATACCGGCCACAGCCATTGTAAGGGGGCATACAGACGATGTAACGTGGTGTTGATTCTGACACGTAAACTCGTGTCAGAATCAGCACTGTAAAACAGAATCCCATTGACTTCAATGGGTTCCGTTTAGCGCGCGTAACACATTGAAATCAATGGGTTAAAAAGCCTCCCATTGATTTCAATGTGTTACACGCGCTCAGCGGAACCCATTGAAGTCAATGAAATTCTGTTTTGCAGCGCTGATTCTGACACGAGTTTATGTGTCAGAATCAACACCGCGTTACATCGTGTGAATGCCCCCTAAAAAAGGTGACATTGTACTTGCTGGAGCACCACTGCCCCATCAGTATTATATAGTCTCAGAAAATTCCTTTAAGGTTTACAGATACTAAAGCGGATCATACTTTGCCCAGTGTTAGAACCCACTTAGATGACCAGACAGAAAATGAGGCCTTGTATGCAGGACTGTGGAAGTGAATTTGAGACCAATATTGGGTGGAGTCTGTGTCAGAGAAAATTTACTGAATGATTATTTTTATTAAATTTATACAATAAATTTGTATAATTGGATATATAGTTTATTACATATTTGCTTTAATTTTTATTTTTTTTTTTATTTTTTTTTTTTTTGGGGGGGGGGGGGGAGATTGAGAGGAGCTTTACAGCTTCTGGCTGACCATGGTTGCCAGCCATTTGTGAAGTCCGAGCAGGAGTCAAAGCTGATGGTTTGGCCTAATGACTCCACAACCCTGATTGTTTGTATGGGATGATATCATTCACTTCTGTGGATCATATGATCTATATGATGCAGAAATTGCTTTGATATGGGAAAATCTCATATGCCTTTCCTATACATTGATGCCATCATAGTAAAATAAAAGTAGTATGCTCCACACTGGAGATACAAGAACATGCACATGTTACCCAACCACGTAATGTTCCATGTTACCTTTACTGATTGAAGTAATAGATTTCTACAAGGTTTATACTTCTTATGCCTAAGGGCTCATTCACACGGGGCAAGAGGGTGTGGATTTTGGCGCTGAATCCACGTCATAATCAGCCCCTTCACAATAGATGTCTATGTAGACCGCTAGCTTACTTCTTTCCATGAGCGGCATGTTGCAGCTCACAGAAAAAAGAAGCGAGCTGCCCTTTCTTCAAGCAGATTCCTCGACTGATTCAGCCCCAGTGTCCTCCTCGGGAAGCTGCGACAGTCGTGGCAGGCGCATTTTGGCCCTATTGTTACGCGGCTTCCTGCGTCACAATCAGAACCAAAATCTGCCAATCCGCCCCCCATGTGAACTAGCCCTTAGACTTCATTTACTGATTTTTCTGTAATGAATTCAGAGGAAATATCATGGCATGCTTGCTCAATATATTTCCTGTGATATTCTGCCCTAGTCGAACAGCCAATTATTTCATTAGACTATTGAAGGAACACTAGTCCGTTGTGATCTTTGACCACATATGATTTTCTATTACTCAAGATTATCAGATCAATTATTTCAGGTTTTGGAAAATAAACATTATGGTCATAAACCTCTGTTTAACGAAACGTGATATTGGGTTTCTTAGAGGTTTTATAGGCGCTACATCGGTAGATATTCTAGAGAGGGATCAAGTCGAGTAGCATCAAGGTGGTAGTCTTGCCCACAAGATATGGTACGACGCAGTTAACTAGAGATGAGCGAACACTAAAATGTTCGAGGTTCGAAATTCGATTCGAACAGCCGCTCAATGTTCGTGTGTTCGAACGGGTTTCGAACCCCATTATAGTCTATGGGGAACAGATACTCGTTAAGGGGGAAACCCAAATCCGTGTCTGGAGGGTCACCAAGTCCACTATGACACCCCAGGAAATGATGCCAACACCTCTGGAATGACACTGGGACAGCAGGGGAAGCATGTCTGGGGGCATCTAACACACCAAAGACCCTCTATTACCCCAACATCACAGCCTAACAACTACACACTTTACACACTCAATACCACCTCTCTGACAGTAGGAAAACACCTTGAAACATGTGTATTTGGCACTTGCAGTGAGGAGAGCTTGTCACCAGCAGTGAATTTGGCCCTTGTAGTAAGTTGAGGTTGGCACCAACATTTGTTTTGAAAATCAGGGTGGATTGAGCCTCTAACCAGCAGAGTTTGGGCAAATTCATGGTGGAGGGAGCCTCTAAACACCCCAGTTTGGGCAAATTCATGGTGGAGGGAGCCTCTAAAAACCCCAGTTTGGACCAATTCATGGTGGAGGGAGCCTCTAACCAGCCCAGTGTGGGCAAATTCATGGTGGAGGGAGCCTCTAAAAAACCCAGTTTGGACCAATTCATGGTGGAGGGAGCCTCTAACCAGCCCAGTTTGGGCAAATTCATGGTGGAGGGAGCCTCTAAAAAACCCAGTTTGGACCAATTCATGGTGGAGGGAGCCTCTAACCAGCCCAGTTTGGGCAAATTCATGGTGGAGGGAGCCTCTAAACAGCCCAGTTTGGACCAATTCATGGTGGAGGGAGCCTCTAAAAAACCCAGTTTGGACCAATTCATGGTGGAGGGAGCCTCTAAACAGCCCAGTTTGGGCAAATTCATGGTGGAGGGAGCCTCTAACCAGCCCAGTTTGGACCAATTCATGGTGGAGGGAGCCTCTAACCAGCCCAGTTTGGGCAAATTCATGGTGGAGGGAGCCTCTAAACAGCCCAGTTTGGACCAATTCATGGTGGAGGGAGCCTCTAAAAAACCCAGTTTGGACCAATTCATGGTGGAGGGAGCCTCTAAACAGCCCAGTTTGGGCAAATTCATGGTGGAGGGAGCCTCTAACCAGCCCAGTTTGGACCAATTCATGGTGGAGGGAGCCTCTAAACAGCCAAGTTTTGGGAAATTCATGGTGGAGGGAGCCTCTAACCAGCCCAGTTTGGACCAATTCATGGTGGAGGGAGCCTCTAACCAGCCCAGTTTGGGCAAATTCATGGTGGAGGGAGCCTCTAAAAAACCCAGTTTGGACCAATTCATGGTGGAGGGAGCCTCTAACCAGCCCAGTTTGGGCAAATTCATGGTGGAGGGAGCCTCTAAACAGCCCAGTTTGGGCAAATTCATGGTGGAGGGAGCCTCTAACCAGCCCAGTTTGGACCAATTAATGGTGGAGGGAGCCTCTAACCAGCCCAGTTTGGGCAAATTCATGGTGGAGGGAGCCTCTAAACAGCCCAGTTTGGACCAATTCATGGTGGAGGGAGCCTCTAAAAAACCCAGTTTGGACCAATTCATGGTGGAGGGAGCCTCTAAACAGCCCAGTTTGGGCAAATTCATGGTGGAGGGAGCCTCTAACCAGCCCAGTTTGGACCAATTCATGGTGGAGGGAGCCTCTAACCAGCCCAGTTTGGGCAAATTCATGGTGGAGGGAGCCTCTAAACAGCCCAGTTTGGACCAATTCATGGTGGAGGGAGCCTCTAAAAAACCCAGTTTGGACCAATTCATGGTGGAGGGAGCCTCTAACCAGCCCAGTTTGGGCAAATTCATGGTGGAGGGAGCCTCTAAACAGCCCAGTTTGGGCACATTCATGGTGGAGGGAGCCTCTAACCAGCCCAGTTTGGACCAATTAATGGTGGAGGGAGCCGCTAAACAGCCCAGTTTGGACCAATTCATGGTGGAGGGAGCCTCTAAAAACCCCAGTTTGGACCAATTCATGGTGGAGGGAGCCTCTAAAAAACCCAGTTTGGACCAATTCATGGTGGAGGGAGCCTCTAACCAGCCCAGTTTGGACCAATTAATGGTGGAGGGAGCCTCTAAACAGCCAAGTTTGGACCAATTCATGGTGGAGGGAGCCTCTAAAAACCCCAGTTTGGACCAATTCATGGTGGAGGGAGCCTCTAACCAGCCCAGTTTGGGCAAATTCATGGTGGAGGGAGCCTCTAAACAGCCCAGTTTGGGCAAATTCATGGTGGAGGGAGCCTCTAACAGCCCAGTTTGGACCAATTAATGGTGGAGGGAGCCTCTAAACAGCCAAGTTTGGACCAATTAATGGTGGAGGGAGCCGCTAAACAGCCCAGTTTGGACCAATTCATGGTGGAGGGAGCCTCTAAAAACCCCAGTTTGGACCAATTCATGGTGGAGGGAGCCTCTAAAAAACCCAGTTTGGACCAATTCATGGTGGAGGGAGCCTCTAACCAGCCCAGTTTGGACCAATTAATGGTGGAGGGAGCCTCTAAACAGCCAAGTTTGGACCAATTAATGGTGGAGGGAGCCGCTAAACAGCCCAGTTTGGACCAATTCATGGTGGAGGGAGCCTCTAACCAGCCCAGTTTGGACCAATTAATGGTGGAGGGAGCCTCTAAACAGCCAAGTTTGGACCAATTAATGGTGGAGGGAGCCGCTAAACAGCCCAGTTTGGACCAATTCATGGTGGAGGGAGCCTCTAAAAACCCCAGTTTGGACCAATTCATGGTGGAGGGAGCCTCTAAACAGCCCAGTTTGGGCAAATTCATGGTGGAGGGAGCCTCTAACCAGCAGAGTTGGTGGAAATCAGGGTGGAGGGAGCCTCTAACCAGCAGAGTTGGGGGAAATCAGGGTGGAGGGAGCCTAGTATTAGCAGAATTGTGCAACGCTTATGGTGGATGAGTATGAGGATGCGGAGGAATTGGAGAGGTTGAGTACAGACATGGAGTTTCATGTTGGGGTGCTTTACACAGGTGGGCACAAAAATGACGGCTCTACCCAGTGGTGGTTCATTTTTATCAAAGTGAGCCGGTCGGCACTCTCAGCTGACAGACGGGTGCGCTTGTCAGTGATGATGCCACCGGCTGCACTGAACACCCTCTCAGATAGGACGCTGGCGGCAGGACAGGACAGCACCTCCAAGGCATATAGGGCAAGTTCAAGCCACAGGTCCAACTTCGACACCCAATACGTGTAGGGCGCAGAGGGGTCGGAGAGGACAGGGCTGTGGTCGGAAAGGTATTCCCGCAACATGCGCCTATACTTCTCACGCCTGGTGACACTAGGACCCTCCGTGGCGGCACTTTGGCGAGGGGGTGCCATCAAGGTGTCCCAGACCTTAGACAGTGTGCCCCTCGTTTGTGTGGACCGGTGAGAACTTGGTTGCCTACTGGAGGAACTGCCCTCCCTGCCGCCAACGTCACATGCTGGAAACATCTCCATCATATTCTGCACCAATTGCCTGTGGCAAGCATTGATGCGATTGGCCCTCCCCTCTACCGGAATAAAAGACGAGATGTTGTTTTTATACCGGGGGTCAAGGATAGCAAAGATCCAGTACTGGTTGTCCTCCATGATTTTGACAATACGCTTGTCGGTTGTAAAGCACCCCAACATGAACTCAGCCATGTCTGCCACAGTGTTAGTTGGCATGACTCCTCTGGCCCCACCGGAAAGTTCAATCTCCATTTCCTCCTCATCCTCCATGTCTACCCATCCGCGCTGCAACAATGGGACGATTCGAAGTTGCCCGGAAGCCTCCTGTATCACCATCACATCATCGGACAACTCTTCTTCCTCCTCCTCCTCCTCCTCCTCCTCCTCCTCCTCCATTAAACGCAGTGAAGCGGACAGATGTGTGGACCTACTCTCCAGCTGTGACGGATCGGATGCTATCCCTAACTCCTCTGTGTGATCTGAGTTATCCCTGATGTCAATCAGGGATTCTCTCAGAACACACAAGAGCGGGATTGTAAGGCTCACCATCGCATCCTCAGAGCTCACCCTCCTTGTGGACTCCTCAAAGACCCGTAGGATGTCACAAAGGTCTCTCATCCATGGCCACTCATGGATGTGAAACTGAGGCAGCTGACTTTGTGGCACCCTAGAGTTTTGTAGCTGGTATTCCATCAAAGGTCTCTGCTGCTCAACCACTCTATTCAACATCTGAAACGTTGAGTTCCAGCGTGTGGGGACGTCGCACAAAAGCCGGTGTTGTGGCACATGCAGGCGTTGCTGGAGAGATTTTAAGCTAGCAGCGGCTACTGTCGACTTGCGAAAGTGGGCGCACATGCGCCGCACTTTCACCAGTAGCTCTGGAACATTGGGGTAGCTCTTTAGGAAACGTTGCACCACTAGGTTGAAGACGTGGGCCAGGCATGGAACATGTTGGAGTCCGGCAAGCTCCAGAGCTGCTACCAGGTTCCGGCCGTTATCACAAACGACCATGCCTGGGCCCAGGTGCAGCGGCTCAAACCATATTGCCGTCTCATCGAGGAGGGCATCCCTCACCTCGGAGGCAGTGTGCTGTCTGTCCCCCAAGCTGATCAGCTTCAGCACAGCCTGCTGACGTCTACCAACGCCAGTGCTGCAACGTTTCCAACTCGTAGCTGGGGTCAATCTAACAGCGGAGGAGGAGGCGGTGGCGGAGGAGGTGGCGGAGGAGGAGGCGGTAGAGGAGGAGGAGGAGGGGGGTGTTCTTCTCGTGTCCCTGCCAGGAATGTTAGGCGGGGAGACGAGGTACACCGGGCCAGTTTGGGAAGCAGTCCCAGCCTCAACTACATTCACCCAGTGTGCCGTCAGTGAAATGTAGCGTCCCTGTCCGCATGCACTTGTCCACGCGTCGGTGGTCAAGTGGACCTTTGTGCAAAGCGCGGAACTAAGGGCCCGCCTGATGTTGAGTGACACGTGCTGGTGCAAGGCGGGGACGGCACACCGGGAGAAGTAGTGACGGCTAGGGACGGCATAGCGAGGTGCCGCAGTTGCCATCAGGTCCAGGAAGGCGGGAGTTTCAACAAGCCGGAACGCCAACATCTCCTGGGCCAGCAGTTTAGCGATGTTGGCGTTCAAGGCTTGCGCGTGTGGGTGGTTAGCAGTGTATTTCTGCCGCCGCTCCAATGTCTGAGAGATGGTGGGTTGTTGTAAAGAAACGCCTGATGGTGCCTTTGATGGTGCAGGAGAAGGCGATAAGACAGGACCAGGGGAGGATGAGGTAGAAGTCAACAAAGTGGCGGAGGCAGATGAAGTGGTGTCCTGGCTCGTCCTCTGGAGTGCATCGCCAGCACAGTCAGCAGTGGCAGTGGCAGAGGCAGTGGCAGTGGCGTGAACGGCAGGCGGCCTTTGTCCTGCCGTTGCTGCCTGCCACTGATTCCAGTGCTTGGATTCCAAATGACGGCGCATTGAAGTGGTGGACAGGTTGCTCTTCTCAGAGCCCCTAATCAATTTCGAGAGGCAAATTGTGCAGACAACACTATATCTGTCCTCGGCGCATTCCTTGAAAAAACTCCACACCTTCGAGAAACGTGCCCTCGAGGTGGGAGTTTTTCGGGGCTGGGTACGAACTGGAACATCTTGGGAGATTCCGGGTGTGGCCTGGCTTCGCCTAAGCTGCTGACCTCTGCCTCTGCCTCTAGCTACCCTTTTTGGTGCTGCACCTGCCTCAACATCCACACTACTTTCCCCGCTTGACATCCCCCCTGTCCAGGTCGGGTCAGTGTCCTCATCATCCACCACTTCCTCTTCCAACTCCTGTCTCATCTCCTCCTCCCACACAATGCGCCGGTCAACTGGATGCCCTGACGGCAACTGCGTCACATCATCGTCGATGAGGGTGGGTTGCTGGTCATCCACCACCAAATCGAACGGAGATGGAGGAGACTCTAGTGTTTGAGCATCTGGACACAGATGCTCCTCTGTTAGGTTCGTGGAATCGTGACGTGGAGAGGCAGGTTGAGGGACAATGAAAGGAGCGGAGAACAGCTCTGGGGAGCAGGGACAGTTTGGGTTATTGTTCTGTAAAGCTTCGGAATTTTGGGAGGAAGGAAGACAAGACTGTTGGGTAATAGGAGGAGGGGAGGCAGAGTCTGACTGGCTGCTGGACAATGTGCTGTAAGCGTTCTCTGACAGCCATTGCAAGACCTGTTCCTGGTTCTCGGGCCTACTAAGGTTTGTACCCTGCAGTTTAGTTAATGTGGCAAGCAACCCTGGCACTGTGGAGTGGCGCAATGCTTGCTGCCCCACAGGAGTAGGCACGGGACGCCCTGTGGCTTCACTGCTACCTTGCTCCCCAGAACCATTCCCCCGACCTCGCCCACGGCCTCGTCCACGTCCCTTTCCGGGAGCCTTGCGCATTTTGAATTCCTAGTTAGAAATTGGCACTGTATACCAGTAGTAAAAATTGTGGGTGCACGTAACCCCAATATATTCTTTGAATTCCCAGTCAGACACTGGCACTATATGACAGTAGCAAGAAATGAGGGTATTTGTATTCCCAATATATTCTTTGAATTCCCAGTCAGACAATGGCACTGTATACCAGTAGTAAAAATTGTGGGTGCACGTAATCCCAATATATTCTTTGAATTCCCAGTCAGACACTGGCACTATATGGCAGTAGCAAGAAATGAGGGTATTTGTATTCCCAATATATTCTTTGAATTCCCAGTCAGACAATGGCACTGTATACCAGTAGTAAAAATTGTGGGTGCACGTAACCACAATATATTCTTTGAATTACCAGTCAGAAACTGGCACTATATGGCAGTAGCAAGAAATGAGGGTATTTGTATTCCCAATATATTCTTTGAATTCCCAGTCAGACAATGGCACTGTATACCAGTAGTAAAAATTGTGGGTGCACGTAATCCCAATATATTCTTTGAATTCCCAGTCAGACACTGGCACTATATGGCAGTAGCAAGAAATGAGGGTATTTGTATTCCCAATATATTCTTTGAATTCCCAGTCAGACAATGGCACTGTATACCAGTAGTAAAAATTGTGGGTGCACGTAACCCCAATATATTCTTTGAATTCCCAGTCAGACACTGGCACTATATGGCAGTAGCAAGAAATGAGGGTATTTGTATTCCCAATATATTCTTTGAATTCCCAGTCAGACAATGGCACTGTATACCAGTAGTAAAAATTGTGGGTGCACGTAACCCCAATATATTCTTTGAATTCCCAGTCAGACACTGGCACTATATGGCAGTAGCAAGAAATGAGGGTATTTGTATTCCCGATATATTCTTTGAATTCCCAGTCAGACAATGGCACTGTATACCAGTAGTAAAAATTGTGGGTGCACGTAACCACAATATATTCTTTGAATTACCAGTCAGAAACTGGCACTATATGGCAGTAGCAAGAAATGAGGGTATTTATAACCCCAATATATTCTTTGAATTCCCAGTCAGACACTGGCACTATATGGCAGTAGCAAGAAATGAGGGTATTTATAACCCCAATATATTCTTTGAATTCCCAGTCAGACAATGGCACTGTATACCAGTAGTAAAAATTGTGGGTGCACGTAACCCCAATATATTCTTTGAATTACCAGTCAGAAACTGGCACTATATGGCAGTAGCAAGAAATGAGGGTATTTGTATTCCCAATATATTCTTTGAATTCCCAGTCAGACAATGGCACTGTATACCAGTAGTAAAAATTGTGGGTGCACGTAACCACAATATATTCTTTGAATTACCAGTCAGAAACTGGCACTATTTGGCAGTAGCAAGAAATGAGGGTATTTATAACCCCAATATATTCTTTGAATTCCCAGTCAGACAATGGCACTGTATACCAGTAGTAAAAATTGTGGGTGTATATAGCCCCAATTCTATTGCTAGGGGACTTGCAGGGTATTTCTGGGGTGAAGGTGGGGGGGCACACCGTTGGAACGGGTATCGGGGTATATATCGGGTATACGGGAATACACTGACAGTGTATTCCATTCAGGATCCTGGGAAAGCTGGGTTGCGGCGATTGAGCCCGTCAGTGCCACGTTACACTGACAAGCTTCTCCCTGGAATTTAGCTCTTATAAGAGCTGTTGGTTGTCTTCTCCTTCCTATCCTAGCCTGTCCCTGCCTACCCAGAATCTAAGCCCTAGCTAGCTGGACGGAAACCTCCGTCCTCGGTGAATTGCAAGCTCAGAATGACGCGAACCTGGGCGGCGCTGTTCTTTTAAATTAGAGGTCACATGTTTTCGGCAGCCAATGGGTTTTGCCTACTTTTCTCAACGTCACCGGTGTCGTAGTTCCTGTCCCACCTACCCTGCGCTGTTATTGGAGCAAAAAAGGCGCCAGGGAAGGTGGGAGGGGAATCGAGTAATGGCGCACTTTACCACGCGGTGTTCGATTCGATTCGAACATGCCGAACAGCCTAATATCCGATCGAACATGAGTTCGATAGAACACTGTTCGCTCATCTCTACAGTTAACCAATATGTCCAAGTCACTATGACCAGCACAACAATCCAGATAGTCCGCGTACCAAGGAGTACCAATAACATTTTGATAATCCAGTAGGAGAATTTCACAGGACTCGCAAGGTGTTAAAATATTTGTTTTATTTTAGTCTCATCCAGATAACCAATGCTATTTTCCATTACACATAAATACTAATAAAAAATTCCTGGAAGGACCAAACTATCTGATACTAATCCAGTGACTGTTATTGTCGAGCCTGGAGGTTCATCCCTTAGACACAGTCAATGCGTCCTTGTGAAGCTACTTGAAATCTGTTGGCTTAGCATTGGTAAGACATTTGTAAGAATGTTCAATAGGGAAAGTACAAGTATACCGTAGAGATTAGTGCAACGGGGCAAATATCTAGACTGTGTGGTTACAACATAGTATATAATTTTCTGAATTTAACATATACAAATGGTAGGTGAAATATACGTTTGTGTTTTGTACACAGGGTAATGTATTTCCTTAGTAGGGTAGTGGGCGCCTCCAGCAATCTCTAAGAGGTGAACAATAAACCCACATAGGATCCAGAGATACAACTCCACTTGTAATACTTAGGGTGGGCTTACCAAATTGAACATATAGGAGTAAATTCTGTGTGTAGACTGAAACAACCCATTTAGTCGTCTTAGAGTTATTTTTATTCTTATTCAAGATTTCATAAATTGTCATCCAAATCTTCCGTTTTGGGCTCCAAACTTATTTAGAAGGCTGCAGTTTTTTTTTCTTTCATCAAGATTAGTATTCCTCCATTAATAGCATGGCTAGGATGTTAAATATTACCATCTTAAGTTTAGCAGATTATATATAAATAGGCTTAAAGACGTGAACGCTCCTTGCACCTCCTCCCATTGACATCTGTCACTTGGTGCTAAAAGATTAGTAACAGATTATTTTTCCTTTAAAGTCATATGAATTCTTCCTTAATCCAAATGGTTATATTGTAGCTGAGAACGCAGCAGATCTGAATAGGTTAATACTGGATAAAGCAGTACAACGTTCAGGCGGTCACCACATGAATTATTACTCGGGGTGTAATGATTGGATGGGAAATGGAGGTAGAGAAGAAATAACATAAAACGTAATCGGGCGCTCCGATGTCTTGCAAGATTCTGAAAGAATAACATGTAAGTGCACATGACGAGAATAACTCTAGTACATGTAGACTGTTCTCTATCCGTAATGGAGAATCTACCTCCTCTCCTGACATATGTTAAAGTAAATCTATAGATTCCCCATAAAATAACAATTTTGTGCCTTGTTAGGCAACACCGTGTCCGGCAGAAGGAATTGCTGTGCTGTTTTTATTAGCGAGTCCGTCATCTCCTCCAAGTGTATTTCTCTTCCACCACCTCCTTACAGAGCACATTACAGTGTTAGATCTCATTCCTTTGTTACGCAAATGAGGCAATTTCACTGGGGGTGGGCCTTCAGCTCCCTGGACCAATGATCTTGCTGCTCAATTAGGTATCAGTGATGTCATAGCAATGGGAGGATCAAATCTCAGTGCACGGGATGGCGCAGACAGGAGTTTGGTTTGTAGGGGCCTGAGTGGCAAGAGCAGTGCTCCAGGAAGTTGAAGGCCCACCCCCAGTTCACCCACTGCATCACTTACATAAGACCTCAGTTTTCTTTTCTCCAAATCTACAAATGTGACATAAGAAGGGTATGATGTGCATCAATGTGGTGGCATTTGAGTATGCTTGGAGAAAGTTGTAGACTTGGGAGCAGTGGCGTAACTAGGAATGGCGGGGCCCCGTGGCGAACTTTTGACATGCCCCCCCCCCCCCCATCCCAACTGACGCCGAAGACCTCGACCAACCCCCTCCTCCGCACTCTATTATGTCCCTTACTGGCCCCTGCATACAGTATTAACCCCAATAGTGGCCCCTGCACACAGTATTAACCCCAATAGTGTCCCCTGCACACAGTATTAACCCCAATAGTGGCCCCTGCACACAGTATTAACCCCAATAGTGGCCCCTGCACACAGTATTAACCCCAATAGTGGCCCCTGCACACAGTATTAACCCCAATAGTGGCCCCTGCACACAGTATTAACCCCAATAGTGGCCCCTGCACAGAGTATAATGTCCCACTGTGGACACCCATAAACAATTATTATACTCTGGGGTCTTTTCAGACCCCAGAGTATAATAATTGGAAACCCGGGGAATAAAAACATTAAAAAAAAACAAAACACTGTTGCTTCTTACCTGTTCCCCGGCTCCTGTGCTGTGCTGACCACCGCTCGCGTCCTTCGTTAATGACGTCGGACGTCACATGACCCAGGAAGCATGCCGGGTTCATGTGACGTCAGACAACAGTAGGACGGAGGCCTGGCAGGATCGCGGAGAGGTATGTAACAGTTTTTTATGTTTATTACCTCTCCCGATCCACCGGTCATTATACTCGGGGGTCTGCAAAGACCCCCGAGTATAATGATAGCCCCTGTGGGGCCCGCGGTGTCACTTGCCAATCCCGGCCCAGCCAGGATCGGCAAGTGAATAGGGCCCGTAACAGCCTATTTAAAAAAAAAAACGCAGCGGTAGCGGCTGTCACCGGGCCCCCTAATGGCCCGGGCCCTGTGGCAGCTGCTACTGCTGCTACCACGGTAGTTACGCCACTGCTTGGGAGTATATAAATAAAGAACCCCACCGCTTTCATACTCGTCCTGGCGGTCTGCACTATGTGTTTTATTCTTCATTCATACAAGTATCACTTCATTTTATGCTTAATCCATCAGTAGGAGATTGAATCACTAAAGTACAACATGAAAAAAAAAAAAAACTTGCATGAAAGGTGATCTTTAGGATTTCAGAAGTGCCACTGGTGTTTTATGAATTTTATATGCAAGTTCCGGGTGTGGTAGCCAGGGAGTAAACTACCTTTTTGTGTTATTTGCTATATGGGCTTCCCCCTTTTGACTCTAGCTCCACCTGAGAAGATGAGATTAAGTGCTTACCTTACCTTGATCCTTGTTTTCTGAGTACTTACTAATACTGGCATGTCAGGAGAGACGACAGGTTCTTTTTCCATCTGCCAAGTGACGTATGCACTGGATATATAGCATTCATTAATCTAAGAATACACATGATGCTCAACATATAAGTGAATAGACTAAACTATCTGAAGTACACTATATGTAGAAAGGTACTGGGCCCAACTCTTCTTCAGTAAATCAGGCTTCATTCAGTCTGATTACCATAGCCCTAACCATGCAGCCACCTTTACAAACATGTGTGCGCCAGTAGCTTCAAGGCAACCCTTATGTCACCAAGCACAATGCCAAGTGGTGGATGGAGTAATGTAAAGTACAATACCACCACTGGAACAATGGAAACTTGGTCTCTGAAATGATGAATCTCTCTTCTCTACCTGGTAGTCTGATGGACAAGTTTGAGTGTATTAAATGTCAGGAGAACTTTATCTGCCTGACCACATTGTCCAAACTATAAGATAATGTTATGGGGGTATTTTTCAGGGGTTGGCCTAGGCCCCATAGTTCCAGTGAAAGAAAATTGTAAGGCTGGGTTCACACGGGGTTTCTTGGGCCGGATTTTGACGCGGAATCCACATCAGAATCCGTCTAAAAAAAAACGCCCCCCATTGACTTCAATGGGACCCATCTACTTCTTTTTTCCACTAGCGGTTTTGTGCCGAAAAAAAGAAGCGACCTTCCCTTTCTTGCGGCGGAATCTACCACAGAGTCCACGGTGCAAACACTCCCTCCCGCCTAGGCCCAGTCACGCTAGCCTCAAAATCTGTCAAAAAAAAACAAAACCTTGTGAACCCAGCCTTAGATACATGCTGGTAAGGTATGCTGAAGCCTAACACTCAATGACCATTATATATGCAGGCACTGGGAAGTCAGGGGCGGTAATAACTCGTCCCTGCCTTCTCTTTGATATGTCTGACTGCTGTAACTGCCAACTTCCTCCGTCTGCGACTACTTGATGAGAGAGAAGCCGATTGTTCGGACCTATATAGTCAGTAGGGTCAGCACCTGGTTAAAAGTTTTCATATGAAATACATTTTTAAGAATTTTTGACGGTTACACCCATTAATGACTGGTATACAGACTTTCTACATCAGTCACTAATGGGCCTTATTGTGCTGGAGTTGCAGCAGGATAATGTGGTATCTCCCACACTCTCAAATGCGTGTACCTACTCCTGACGCCCAGGATATGCAAACCGGTTGGCCCTGGGTGTTTAAACCCTTGGATGCTGTGGTTAATAACAACTGCAACGTCTAAGGGGTTTTGGAGAGAGCGGGCTCCCTCTTGAGGCATCGAAATCCCTGTGAACGAGATCACAGGGTTTAGGTTCCTTTACATGGCAGCCGGTGGTCCAATGAAGACTTCCAGGGTTGCCTTCAGTACAGCCTAATAAACAAACAGGCAGTAATGTACATATTGAGTATTGCTCCATCTGTAAGAATACATGCAATACGACTGTAAAGTTATTTTCCTCTGTGTAAATAACTGCTTTTTAAAAAAAAAAAAAAAAAAATCTTGACACTTTCCCTTTAAACCCATCAGTGTATTTGGTCTCCCCGTGGTGCTGGCGTGCTGTTTCCTTTGATTTCATCAGCAGTCACTGTACAGTTAATAGAGGTCTAGAGGGACTGGAATAATTTTTCGTCATCGTATTTCTATCAGGTCAGATCTGGTTCCCAGATACACTGTGGCCGTGCTTGGATTCAGTAGCAACAGCTGCTTCTCAGTCATGTGGGGGAATTCCGCAGCAATTATTTGGAATTCCTATATACAGCCAAGCCCAGGGATTTGCTAAGCTATCAAAATGTTGGAGAGTTCTGTATGTTTGTACTGTAATCCATGCTGGGTGTTTGATAGGTAGAGACTGCCACTAAAATATCAGCACAGCAAAGGTCACAAATGGGTCCATGCGGAGCGTACAATATCCGTATACAGTATAAATTGTGCATGGCAAAAAATAGATGTCAGGTAGACTCTGAATTCTATATCACAAGCCAAATAACAAATGTATAGGAATGGTGCGAGACTATGTACATCACAAATATGCCTGGTTACAGGAATCCTTCTCTCAAAAGGGGTTTTCCAACGCTACTGAGGATTTTCGTCAGGCTGCATTGTAAGGCGGGCGGTCCTGGTCGGCAGGAGAGAGATGAGGACAGCCCACCTGACTATAAATAGCCTAATGGTGCTGAAACTAAATGCACGGATTGCTGTATACAAGAGCTGTCATTCAGAGGAGAGGGGTGCAGCTATGGTGTACCTCAGTGCAGATAGCAGGAGCACAGCAGGCTGACGGACCGCCCTCAGTGCACTTATAGAACATGCAGTGCTGAACTAGAAGTGTATTCACATTACACAATTCTGCTGCTACATAAAAGTATGTTTTGCTCCAGGGCTACCTTTGTCAGCTTTTTTGCAGGGTCAAAACTGTTGACTGTTTTCCTTTGTTCCCATAATGGTAATGTAAAAAATTGCAGAAGTTTGGTGGTTGCGGTCTGACCCAGCACAGCATAGTTCTTAAGAACATAAAAAAAACGTACCTGTATTTAGTAACTAGGAACTTATCTTAAAGGGGCTCTATCAGCAAAATTATGCTAATAGAGCCCCACATATGCATGAATAGCCTTTAAAAAGGCTATTCAGGCACCATAAATGTTATATTAAATCCTGATCCCGTTTTTAAATAAAAGCATTAAATCATATATGCTAATCTTATCGAACATGCACCATGGGCGGGGATGCACGAATTGATGTCCGCTTCGGGCACGCCTGCCTCTTCTGTCTTCTTGTAGTAATGCCCTCTGGTTCCATGTCTTCTTCCAACTTCTTCTCTTCAAATGCCATGCCTGCGTAGTAGCGCTTCCCTCCGAAGCGCTACTGTGCAGGCTCACTTGCCATTTTACTTAATGGCAGTTCGCGAGTGAGCCTGCGCAGTAGCGCTTCAGAGGAAAGCGCTACTACGCAGGCGCGGGATTTGAATAGAAGAAGTCGGAAGAAAACACGGAACCAGAGGGCGTTACTACAAGAAGACAGAAAAGGCAGGCGTGCCCGAAGCTGACATCACATCTTGCATCCCTGCCCATGGTGCACGTTCGGTAAGTTTAATGGTTTCTTGTCTCAAGACATGCGAAGTGTTGGTGTTTTATTTGTTTTTTTACCATCATGTGCAGGATGAAGTCATTCTCTTTCCATTGTTGCCCCTCTCTGATCTTTAATGTAGTCAAGGGGAGCTTCAGCCTGGGCACGCAGTCCACATACTGTTCACACCTCCTGGTTATGATTGACAAGTCTCTTGTGACATCAGGGAGCGGGAGGGATTGTGAGAGAGCTGATCAGCTGTCAGGCCGCCCAGCAATGTGGCACATGTGCCCTATTCTATGAATTAGAGGATAGCTGTCTGTTACGGTAAAACCCCTTTAAGGCTAAGTCTCCACTATGTTGTGTTTTTTGTTTTGTGTTTTTTTGGGTCCCAGGGTAGCTTACAACATTATTCCCCATAGCTAAGCATTATAGTTGTGAGTAACTCCTAAACCTGCAGTGAATCACTGTGTAGCCATAGCCTAATATGGAAAACCACTGTATGTATGTATATAAATCATCATGGTCACTGCCCAATGATGCATTTACGAGCAGTTTTTGGTTTGTGTTTGCAGATTCCTTTAGTGAAATTGTTTGCGCTGTAGCATATAGCATTGTGATCGGTAGATGGCTGTCTTGTATGTGCATGTCACTATAGCTATGTACAACGTATAGTAAATGTTATAGACTGCACAAGAGGTGGCAATGTGCATAATGCATTTCTAACATGCCATCTGTGTGCCACCCAGAAGCTAGATGTGGCCCTGTAATGCCTCTCTATCCTCAGCTTAATGGTTCCCCTATGTAATTGAATTCCTTAGAATCTAATAAGATCCATCATGTGCGGGTCATCATCTGGAAAAGTATTACTCACAAACAACTACGTCAAGCAGGCCGCATGGAAAAAATATCTTAGAATCACTATTTGTAACCATGTCTTTTCTGTTGCAGTTATTTTTATTAGGTTTCTGAAATAGCAGCTGGGTATCTTCCGGGCTTTATAACCTGTGGTAGGGGCTCGCAAAATGTAGAATGTGTTCCCAAGATGTCGTCCACTTCCTATCTGAGCCTTTGATTATAAACATATACTGTAAGGGTTCCTGGACGCACACCTACAATAGAAGACTCCAAAGTGTACCACTGTATAGCCATAGCTAAACTAGGCATGGGGGCTAGGGGGAAGGGGGGTGTTGGGATTGTGAGAAATATCTTTCGGCTGAACAAGCACTCAATCGGCAGCTATCTAATGTCCCCCTCTAGCCACACCCCGTTGTATGATGCTGGGAGCTCCTGTATTACCGCCACCGTAGTGTACGGTATTCACAGTATTATACACGCAGACCATATTTCTTAACCCAATCATGGTGATATTCCCTCAAAGGTATACAATAAAGGACAGCCATGCCTGGTGACCAATATTACACACATTAATATGTGTATTGGCTTCTGTTTTATTACGCCACCTCCATACATTGTCCTCTTACTGTTCGAAGTGGTATAGGGGGAAACCCGCCCCAGTTGTTGGTCTCTTAAGAATATCTTCCCAGAATTGCAGCCGAGCGTGAAGTCCAATTAATTTCTGTGATAAATATTAATTGGCCCGTCAAGTTCATTTCCAGCAATGCGATTGTTCCTTGCACTGAGGCTGCATTTTGTCAGGAAGAAACAGCATACCAAAGGCCGTTCCCTGGTCATTTGGGGCTGGTTTGTTTGTATGGGCCAAGTGTCTCTTATTGGATCAGCGTTACTTCAGTTTATTCCATTGGCTTCTAGTGGAAGAAGACAATGATATTGTGGGAATAAGCCACGGAAATCCAATTATTATATTACTCGAACTTTTTCTTATTGACCCGATGACTTAATAACATTTACATTAGTGCCATGTGTAAGAATGCATGTGTACATAGAATTCTATCATAGTAACATATTAGATGAGGTTGGATGAAGACACAGGTCCGTTAGGTCCAACCGATCTCCCTACAGTGTTGCCAGTTGCCCGATTTTAGAGTAAAAAATTCCTTTGCATTTGGATTAATTTAAAATCTAAAGCCTATGCCTACGAGTGAATGGATAAGGGCTGCTCAGCTATTTCGGTAACTTTTGTACAAGGCCTTGGAGGGAGAGAGACACACTTTATGGCTCATCTCCATTCACACACAGGCATAGATTGGTCCCTCTTCTTGTGCATGTTCCAGATTTGAGACCTATCAGGATATAGCCAGAATACTGAGCAGGGAATATCCTTTTATGTCTATGAAATTTTTTTTTTAAAAGAGAACCTTTTACCTCCTCCACTAACGCCAACTCTGCATCCTTCAGTAGGTGCCGTTCCACGGATTCTGGCACAGCTGGAATTTTTCTGTAACCCTCCCCCCACACACCATTACTGAGCAATCATTCCGGTTAGTCTGAGACCTCCCATCTGAAAGCAGAAAGCCTGCCTATGCTGAAACTATCTGTTCCAACCCCGGACCACCCACTTGACAGCCTAATTAACATATCAGAAACTGAAATTCACAGCACCTGTTGCTCAGGAATGGTGGGGGGTAGAAAAGAAATTCCAACTGTGTTGAAATCGTTGGAACAACAGATATTAAAGGATTCCAAAAGTTGGGGTGGTGAAAGAACAGCTTCTTTCCATGCAAATTTTAAAAACTTCAATGACAACGGTGACATTTAATACCGTATTCCGGCACAAACGCTTTCACATGCGCATGTAGCTTTTCTTGTTATATGCAGAGGCCTTTTTGCAGCCTTCACTGAGTGTTTCTTTAGCGGGTAAGTTCGCTTTGATCTCAGCGACAACCTTTCTGATCTATGCTTGATCATCGTACCTGACACCTCTTATGTCATCTACGCTTTCCTTGTAGACTTCAGTCAAGCCTTCATGGTGGATTGCCACTGAAACGTCAGCTACCTGACAAATAAACCCCAGTGGAGACATATGGGCACTTGCTTATAAAGTATATACTTTATTACCTGGATACGTTCTGATGTCTCTGCACTCCCGTATAGCGGCAGAGGAAAGTCAGAACTGGTGACAGGTTCCCTTTAATTAAAGAATGTTGTATGTCCACCAGCAAAGGCTAAAAGTTGTGACGTGTCAAGAAGAACCGCGGACTGATTTCTCAACAACCCTTACCTTGTTTTACCTGATGAGCGCCTCTATTTCCTGGCTAGATTTCTCATTCTTGATCTTTTGGCTATTGACGCTTGGTGAAAAGATTCCTTTTTGTAACTATCCAGAGTTTTTTGTTATTATATATTTATGCCATTTGTGTTGTTTTACAAGCTTTCTACTAGTTTATATAAAGAGACTAGCATCTGCTCGCGACTTCGTCTGCGGGTTGGAGTTGGCCCTGAGCCGCTGATATTTAGGCAATCGCTGTTGGTTATGATCCGCCGTGTGCCGCCACGTCCACTCCTGCGCGCCCCTGTCCCATTTGCTCCTCACCTGTCCCCGCGGGCTCTTTATCTACCGGCTGCTCCTGGCTCTCCGCAACCAACCTCGTTCCCCACATGGCACCCCGGGTCAACCTCCCCACCCCCCTTTTCCTGCAGAACCCCCCTCCTATGGCCCCCATAGGAACCCCCTGCACCCAACCCCCCCCCCCCCACACACACACACACACACACTTTAGCAGGACCCCCTCTGCAGAATCCCCTAACTCCCCTGCCAGCAAATGCACTGTCCCGCTGCTGAATGACACGGCGTACTCACCATAGCTAAGCTGGAGGGTTGAGAAGGCACAAGACCAGTAAGTTGAGTGCGGCATCAGGGACTGATGTTGTGTATGTCGGCAATGTGCGCATGCTCCTGCAAATACAGTGTAGTTGGTGTGGTTGGCCGGACGTTGTTGTGGAACACGATTGCGCTGGTGTTCTGCAAATATGCCGGGTCCAGAGTGTGGAAGAGGTAGGCCGCTGGAGTAACCTTAACGTGAGCGGGGAAGTGTGAAAATATATGTAAATGTTATTGTCTGGGGTTAGGGGCTAGCCCGGAGGCGGCAATAGGGAGTTTGTGGCTTGCTATGCTAAGAAGTGTGTGGGATTGCAGACCTGCTGCTATGAGTTCTGGTTTCGGTGGCTCCTGCCAAGAACGTATGTCCGTGATTGTTCCGAAAAGTAGCCTATCTTTCAATCCTGCCTATGAACTATGTTTGTGGAAAATTTCACGCGAATCGGTTAAGTGGTCTTTGCGTAATTGAGGAACAAACATCCAAACACACAAACTTTCACCTATAGGATAATCCGTATTGGGAAATAAAGAAGCAGGAAGAAATGCCCAATCTTAGCTCTACTCGGTTATTCTGTCAATTTTTTGGAAAAAAAACATAAAGGCCGGAGATGTTTTTCCTTTTTTTTTTTTTTTTGTCGATTTTCTATAGAAACTACAATAGTGTGTACACGCTGTCTAGTTTCCATGGTAGCTGGGAAGAGTGAAAAAAAGGCAGAGGATATGATTGGCGTGCTCCGCACATACAGGTGACAAGGGGTTAATTTCTAAAAGAGAACTCCTGTGTGAGATGTGAATGAAGCACACAATCTCTCACAATAGTGGTATGGTCCAAGCTTTTAAATATTGCCTCGGTTTAAAGAAGTCCAAAGGGTTTAGACATTAAGGCTACATGGCGACTTTGACCGTTAGTGACGTACTGAGACCAAAATATTGCCGCAGAGTCCTAGTGCAACCCTGAGGGTCCCAAGATTGTTACAAAAAAAAATGATGCAATATTTAAGTTTTTTGCGCCTTGAACTAAGATGTGGCACCCTGGGGGTCGCAATGTGACTCCAGTCACTAACATGAGTGAAAAAGTGGAAGGTGCAAGGTGACTCTGGAACATTAAACTAGACCTTTGCAATATGTGGTGTTCGGTGCAGGGTCCTCACAGGACGGAGCTGCTATCACATATAGACACATAGTGGTCACATACAATTGGCTTCACGGGTAAAAAAAAAAAAAAAAAAAAAAGCCACTTAATATTGCAGATCACTAAGACCAAACTTTGTTGTTATGATACATTACATCCTGACAAGTCCATTAGTCTGATCCACGCTTATAATCCTGTAATACACTAGTGCATAGGACATGCCATCGTGAAAGTAGTGCTTGGTATGTAGTCAAGAGGCAGCAGCGCTTGTCTGAATGGCGTGACCTCTTCTTCTGATCAGTGGGAGTCCCAGCTATCTGACCCTCACCAATCTGATATTGTTGACCTTTCCTAAAGAAATGTAGGCCATCAATATTCTAGTCCTGGAACGTCCCTTTAACTATGGAGCTATGGCGGGTATGACTGATTTGTTTGGACCTATAAGGAGGTCTTTTGAAATGTCTTTAATATACAGGACATTTCAGACCTCTCTGGACTTTTGTAAACAATCTCAAAGAAAAGACCACCATACACATGAGACGTTTATCTGCAGATCATTGAGAAATTCAACTTATCTTAGTAGCATCTGCTGTTAATCTTGTGTATGACCACCATAGACAGTGGATTCCTGGCAAATTTCACCAGGTTTAGCTGGACCTATGGATATGTCGTATGTGTATGGCCAGTTCTAGGGGGTTTGCAGCATGTCAACTGTGTGCATACAAGGGGCAGAGTGATTGATAAGACTGTGTTCACACCTTCTGTTTTCTACTAGTTAATACACAGAATAGCCCAGCATGCTACAGCGATTTGTCTGTGATTGAAGCCTGAGGCCATCTGCACACGGGCCCTTTCCTGTCTGGAAAATGGAGTCTGTATATCCTATCCTATTAATATTATAAATGTGAAAGTTTGTGGGTTTGTGAGTTTGGATGTTCGGATGTTTGTTCCTCAATCACGCAAAACCCGCTCTACCGATTCGGCTGAAATTTTCCACAAACATAGCTAATACACCCGATTGCGCAATAGGCTACTTTTCGTCACAATACCGCACATACGTTTGTGCCAGGACCCCCACAAAACCCAAACTCACACCACCATCTCTGTAATCTCACACACTTTGGACCATAGCAAGCCACAAAATTCATATTGCCCTCTACAGCCTCGCCCCTAACCCCACACAATCACTTATACATATACTTTACCACTTTGCCCCTCACCTTAACGATACTCCAGGAGGCGCTCTTTAACGCCCCGGAGCAGCCATGTTTGCCGACCCCACCGCTCTGACAATCCGCGACACCGCCCACCCATGTCAATACCCCTAGGCGGTCTAATAAATGCAAAAAAAAAAAGTTTAAAAAAAGTAAAAAAAAAAATAAAAACAAATAAAAAGGATTAAAAATTCAAATCACCTCCCTTTCCCTAGAACACATATAAAAAATAATTAAAAACTGTGAAACACATACATGTTAGGTATCCCTGTGTCCGAAATCGCCCGCTCTACAAAGCTATACAAATATTTTTCCTGTTCGGTAAACGCCGTAGCGGGAAAAATGGTCAAAAGTGCCAAACCGCCGTTTTTTTCACTGTTTTGATTCTGATAAAAATTTGAATAAAAAGTGATCAAAGCAATAACATTTCTCGAAAATGGTAGAACTACAAAGTACACCCAGTCCCTCAAAAAAGACGCCCTATACATCCCCGTACACGCACGTATAAAAAAGTTACGGCTGTCGGAATATGGCGACTTTTCAAAAAAAAAATTTTAACACAGTTTTGGATTTTTTTTAAGGGGTCAAAATGTAAATAAAACCATATAAATTTGGTATCCCCGGCATCATAACGAAACACAGAATACAGGGGACATGTCATTTTGGTTGCACAGTGAACGCCGTAAAACCAAAGCCCGTAAGAAAGTCGCAGAAATGCATTTTTTCTTCAAATCCACCCCATTCAGAATTTTTTCCTTGCTTCCCAGTACAATATATAGAATAAATAATGGTGGCATCATGAAGAAAAATTTGTCCCGCAATAACTAAGACCTCATATGGCTCTGGGAGCGGAGAAATAAAAAAGTTATGGGGTTTAGAAGGAGGGGAGTCAAAAACAAAAAACGAAAATCCAAAAATGCCATCGGCGGGAAAGGGTTAACTTCAAATACTTCTGTCCCAAAGACACTATGTACAGTTTCTCACAACAGCGTATAGCAGCTCAAATACAAATTAACTTCAACACAAAAGTCTCACCTATTCTCTGAATTACAGCAACAACAAGATACAAAGTTACATTTCATATCCCATCCCTTATACACAGTACGAAAACCTTACCCGCACCTGTATATACCCACTTCTACAATCACCGCAGACGAAGTCGCGGGTACCAGCTAGTCAGCCATATTTCCCAGACTGAAGGCTTTCTGTAGACCTAGACAGTCATAGTCATCTATGTGGGACGACTGTCATGTATGGCTACCATAGTTCCAGTATGGGACAGAAATCCTGCAGTGAGTCAGTGACTTGCAGCACTACAGATGGCTATGATACAGAGTCCGGGTTTCCCGATAGTATACAGTATATACTTCTGTATTTTTTAGCCGGTGAAGCCCACATGCAGCAGCAGGCCTAATGGGTCAGGCAAGCTCATTGCTGATCTGTACGTGAACCACAAGGCCACATCCATGTGCAGCTATCTGGAATATTTCAGTCCAGCCTAAGCGCCTCTAACTATACCCCTTTTAATAGTCCTATAATTTGCAGTAGGGGGCACAATATCCTACATTCCCATATAATTTGACTATATTGAAATCCAGAGGTAATCCAGCTATGTAAAAGACATTTGACGGCGTACCAATAATCTTATTCAGAGGAACAATCACACCTAGGAAATGACATTAGCTCTAATGATTATATTGGATTATTGTAAATCTTTCTGCTGGTAGATATAAAATACCAATGAGTATAATATGTACATGGCGGTATACTCATTAGCCATTGTAGCCTTCAGATGTGCCATGACATGATAGAATTGACAGGTTTGGGGGGCCACACGGTGGCTCAGTGGTTAGCACTGTAGCCTTGCAGCGCTGGGTCCGGATGTTCAAATCCTGCCAAGGGCAAAAAAAACATCTGCAAGGAGTTTGTATGTTCTCCCCGTGTTTGCGTGGATTTCCATCCCATATTCCAAAGACATACTGATAGGGAAAAAAATGTAGATTGTGAGCTCTATGCGGGGCTCACAATCTACATAAAAAAAAAAAAAAAGAATTGACAGGTTTGGGGCAGTAATAAATAGGACAAATCATTTAGATATTTTTATAATTTTTTAGTGCGCCATTTTTGAATATAGGTGTAAATGGAAACGCTGTGTGCAAGGATACTGTACAGCAGGCTATATACATGAGATATTTATCTGCAGATCATTGGCAGATTCAGCTGATCTTGGTAGCATCTTAGAATGGATCTGTACAAATCCAGCCTGTATTTTGTCCCTGTGCATGAGACCTGATTTAATAAAATGGTTAGATGATGTGACAGGTCTGTACTGTCGGCTGCACCTGCTCCATAGTCCTCGTTAAATCATGGCCGGTCAGCAGTGCCAGCGGGGTTCACGTGTTGCTGCTCACCTTATACTTTTCCTTGAAGATCCCCTACTGACTTTTAAGGCATTGCTTTCTGGCCTGTAATACATGGATGTAAAACAGAATCAAGCAAGTTTCGATTTCACAGATCAAATTTTAAAGGATTATCCATTTCTTTATATTGATGGCGGATCCTTAGTAGTGGCCTTCAATATTAAATCTAGAAGGACCCCCGCAGATCAGCCTTTTCAGGACAGTGTGGCTCCCAAGTCCCCGATGTCAGAACCTCACAGTTCTGATATTGATGGCCTGTGCTACAGATTGGCTATCGGTATTAGAAATTGGACATTGTCATACATATAAGCTGCTTTCTGAATCAGGAGGGGGGGGGGGGGGGTCGACTATTTCGTTTTTTGGGGGTTCCTGACTTCTGGCAGATTACCCTGCAGCGCCACCACAGGAGTAAGGCCTTACATTGTTTTGCACCCGAGTTTTGCCTAGTTTAATGAATCCCTTATACATTGCGGTGTATGAAGGGATCGAAGAAAACGGACAAAAATCGGGCATGACCTATGTTTTGACCTTGTTGACACATTGTAACAAACCATCCAAATATCAGTCATGTGAATATCCCCCATTCCCAGACTAATGTGGCCGTGTGAAGGCTGCCTGATTTTCATTGTCATGTGAAAATAGGGTAACTCAGAATTCCCTAAAATGGTGTTTGATTTCTAAAGCAAGTCCCCTGTAAGTATATGGCCAGCTAAAGGCTTTGGTCTGACATACAGCTTGCCATGGAACATGTTGCATAGTTTTATTCTTTTCTGCCTCTGCATCACCTTGAGTGATATGTTCAGGATCTGTGTGATACCCAAACACGCTCATGTGAACAACATGAAGATATTAATGACCAATACCAGATCGGTTGAGATCCAACACCCGGCACCTACATAGATCAGCAGCTGATAGACAGAGAATGGAGCTGGAAGCAGACAGCACTATTCTCTGGGTAGTGGCTGATAAGAGATACTGCAGCTTAGCTCACCAGTCTAGTGAATGGAAACTGATATGCAGTAATCTAGTCTGACCACTACACACACAACACAACTGTCTGCTTCCTGCTCCATTCTCTCTTGAACCTCCACCAATCTGATATTGACTACCTATCCTTAGAATCGGTCATTAGTATCTTTAGCTCGGAAACCCTTGAATACCTATAGCAACTTTTTATACATGTATTCTGTTTTATTTCCAGTTTTTGCGTATTTATTGTATATAAATATGTATTGTGTGTTCTGCGATTGGATAGATGCACCTTTTGTTTTGCAAGGATATCTTGTAATACAATATAAGGATTAGTGAAATATCTTGTAAAATAATGCACTTTGGTAAATGTGTATTAAAGGGCAGAAGTAAAATGCTGGTGAATGTCGCCCTCCTATAGGTGGCTATCCTCACTGAGCCTTATGATGCTGCATGTTTAATGCGGTTGCCAACACAGGACTGGCTGCAACCTCACAGCACACGAAAGCACTAGTTGGAGGCGGGGGCAGTGGGCCTTGAAGGAGGATAAAGAGGAGCACATACATTATTCATCCATTGCCTCTTCTCACAAGAATCAGCTGGAGGAAGTGCTCCGGCCACTCTCCTCATACTTGCTAGCCCTCGCCGGCTTGTTAACAAGCCCAGGCAAGTCAACTTTTCCTCTCCAGGCAAATGTAGGGCAGACGGCAGATGTGCACAGACCTCATCCTTTTAGTCTGGATTACTGGAGTCATGCGAGAGGAAGAAGCTTTAATAAGGATACTCTGATGCATTCATGTTGGAAAATGAAGCTTCAGGTAGGAGAAAGCTTTGTCAGCAGACTTCTGTCTATTTTATTATTCTGAGTCCTGGCCATGTCGTAGCCCAGTACAATCGCTTCGGACTACCAGCACTTGCGGAAGTAAATGGCCTTTCGTTACTAGCCCTTGGGCCACTGTAATATTGCAGACAACTTGTGTATTTTTAGCCATTTATTTGTGTATGCACAGTGATGTGTTGAGCTTTTCGTTACACTGTGTTAGTAGAACCCAGACCACGGCATCTGTATAATGGACGTATATTAAAGTTTAGGTAGTACCCCATACCTGACACGTAGACGCGAGTATGTAGTAAGGGTATCTGTGTTGTCTGCACTCTCTATACTGTGACATACTCATTGTATACATCGGATTGTAGAGTAATGGAAAGCAGTTGTGTCATTGTTGGCATTGTATGTCCCCGGGGAACCCTTGAGCATCTTCGAACATAAACAAAGGCTCTTTGTTTGGCGTCTTATTTGCTGCCTGCTTTTGCCCATGTCATATTTTTGCTGTAAAAAAAAAAAAAAAATGTTCCTGCTTCCTTTGTCTGTATCCTAATAACACGGTGGGTGCTGGCTGTTGGTGCCAAGTGGTGCAATATGGAACAATTAGGAATAGGTGTACAGGAACATAATGATGCAAAGGTACAGCATGTATACCCAGCGGGACACGGGCTTGTTATTTGTGATGCCAGTTACCTAGAGGAAAATAATGACATCACTGCAGCATGGAGAAACAGTTAGCTTTGTGTGAAATCTCCAGAGGCAAGCTGGATAGTCACATGGTGTATATACTATATACCAGTGCAATGCCCTACAGAACTGGCACGACACGCTAACCCCAATAACACTTGCTTCATTCCAGGGTCTGGGGCTGTTTGCACAATGTGACTTATCTGCGCTGCCTGCTGGATTGCTAGGCAAACACTATACTATAATTGGAGTGTTGCTCTGACAGACGGATGTGTGTTTACAGCGAATCCACCACATCACCTGTTCTGTGGGAAAGATTTCATAATAGGAGGCTTGTATCCGGGAATTGGCGAAACTGTTGAACTAAATTTGGGGGTCAAATGTGCACCTGGAGATGGATCAGAGCTGAATGTGACACTTAACCATGTGTTACTACACTGTACATTGTGAGTTTGCTTGCAGTTCTTGGTGAAATCCTTTTATAACACATGACAGTATCACTTGTATGACCAACGTGTTGCATACTCAGCTCTGCTACATCTATGTTTTAATACGATATTTGTTGTATTCATGTAAGAAATATTCCAGTTTTATCCTATAGCATCGATTTGTGACTGTTTACACTAGATCCTCTGGGGGATTGGCTTTGCAGGGGGCAGCCATGTTCGATCACGTGGGGATTACATTGCTGCCTACCCTTCATTGTGTGGTTATGTACACATAACCCTATTTTGTTAGTAGTAGACGTCCCTGGGGGAGTCCTAGTGGGTTTATACATATAATAGACACCTTCTCAGTGATAGCGAGTGACCATTATAGGCTCAGACAATGGACAAAGGAACAAAAGCACAAGCCTGGTATCTTGAAGGTGTCAGTATCCATTCCTGCTGTTCTGTGTATCACTATTGTTTGGTGGATTGCAGAAGGGAAAGAAGTTTGTGGTTCACACGAAGAGTTAATCCAATTTAGAGGTTGGATTCTGTGTGATACAATGTAGCAGGGATGTGAATGTAGCATTTCTGTGTATACAGCGGCCATATTAATGAGCTTATAATGAGGACAGCTGTTTTGTGACACTTGGCTGAGCATTAAAGTTCTCTATAGTCCACGACAATCAATATGATATTAATCTTCTGGGGCTTCGGGAACTAGCCCGTACTGAGCATAGCTATATGGAATTTAACCCACTCCTGGTAGCCACACAAGAAATAGAAATTGCCATACTAATATTTGTGGAATTGTGAAAACACAGACCGTTGTATGGTATAGTTAGCACGATCGCTCACATAGCCATCAACTTTAAAAGGGTTGTCCAGGATCAGAGTTGTCTGTTTGTGTTTGAACAAATGATCATAAGCAAATATAAGTAGTATTAGCATATTGTGAGCAGAAACTAACAACTGATTACTTGGGAATGGTGGGAGCTAGAGAAAAAAAACTCCAACTGCACTCGGATCAGTCAAATAACTCTTATTTAAGGACACCAAGAGTAGAAGTTGGTATAGGTTGTGATGGGGCAATAGTCAGCAGGTCATTTCTGCAAATGGTTGTTCCTGATAAATAATAAGGCCTAGAAGCAGCGTCCCACCGCTGTGTCCTGATCGTCACCTCTCTCTGAAGAGCATGGGAAGGATAGACATAAACCTTGTCTAGAGTTACTCAGGCAAAATCGGGAGATGGTATTCCCATGCTAGAGGGTCCAAGACAGAATACCAGATTATTACAATAAGATGATGTGCTTACTATACTAGTATTATGCCACGTAATACCCAAATACTGTTCCTGTTTGGGGGGGGGGGGAGTCATGGTGGCAGAAAGCTTAGTTTAGGTTAGTAGTAGTAGAGAATCTTGAAGATGCTCTGATACCTCCTGACAGCAGGGTAATTTGAAGTGTATGGTGATGTAATTACTTAAGAAGTCTGCAGACATAGCTCAGTAACTGCTGTTCATCTTCAAGGTCTGCACCTTAGCACGTCATTGAGCCAGCCAGCAAGGGTAAGGAATTGTTTGCTCAGCCATTCATGCTGTAGGAAAACAATTCACACAATACAATGGCTCCTATAACCCAACACAAATGTGCTAGGTGTGCTGCAACATGGAGTCACAATGCAAAGACCTGAAAAAGTGGGAGAGAGTTAATTATGTAGATTGTGTTCCTGAGAAAACTCAAGGCCTTTTTTTATTGTGCACCAAGGAGCTGACAATACAAGGCCTTCATGTCAGACTTCCTGATACCCGTCTTTACCTTTTGAATAGATGGAGCCTGCTATTCTGTATGCATCACATAGGTACTGTTCACTAATGAAGAAATGTAGGAGCGCGGCTGAGGTAATGTGAGCATGCTGTGCAGATGGCAGCGTGAGCACGGTCTCTTACGTAAGCGGTGCCATGGCTTAGATCCTTGGTGCCAACTCTCACTTCTGTTCTAGAATTTCCTGAAGTCTTGGCCAGCAGAACTGGCATGAAGATGAGCATTTTGCCTGTCAGTCCTTCTATTTTCAGGCCTACTGGCAAAGCTGAGATGCCGTTGAGTCACTGTGGTACAATCATACCAGGCATACGCTAATAGAATGACAGCAAGACCGCAAGATAACAGTTTTTTCCATAACTATTTGCTCTTTCATGTATTCCGTTAAAGAGGTATTCCCATGAATTAATGTTACGGTATGTCACTCGGATAAAAGCAGAAGGATGTGGCCTTTACAGTTTAGATGGCCAGTTCTTCTGCACCTTCTTCCCATACACATGCACACAGAGCTTAGCTAAGTCTCCATGTGCTCTCCATAGGGCGAGGGGAATATACCACTGCCACGCATTTCCACTGATGGATTAACTCTCTTGAAAACCAATAGATTGACCATGTTAAAATCCAACAGTCTGATCCTTCTTCTTGTCCCGACATCTCTTTGGGAAACCCTGAACACATCTCTGCATATTAGATGGTTGGCAGATCCCAACTAATATGGTGAGCATGGTTGGCAGTAATTTACTGTGCATAGTTACCTTAAAGAGGTTGTCCCTATTGTTTTATTATAGTAGGCCAGGGAAGGTGAGAAGAAAAAAACCCAAGCATCCTCACCTCTTCCTGGTGTTCTGGTGTCTCCCAGGGCAATCCTGCTCCGGTGTTTTCTTGCAGCGGAAGTCCAGGTGCACTGTGTTGTCCCGGGTCCCTTTCCTTAGGCTGCTGACTAGCCTGTGCGGTCACATGAAACGGGACTTCTGCTGGGAGAAAGCATTGGAGCAGCAGGATTGGGCTGTGCTAGGAAACACTAGAGCACCAGACAGGCAATTTTTTTTTCTTCACCTTCCCTGGCCTAATATTAAAAAAAAAATAAATTCCTGGACAACCCCTTTAAGAATTGGCTGCTAATTCAGTCAGTCAGACCCCCATTGATGGCGTATTCTAACCAACCCTTTAATTATGGTTTAAATATTAATGGTTTATATACATGTAGATCAACCAGGACCAAGTCAGTTACTATAGCTCTATATAAGGGGTTGCTGCTTTAGTGCCAAGGTAATGTCTTATGGAAGTTATCATGGTGGCATGGAGGTACTACTGGAGGCTGCAATTATCAGGGTCTTATAGTAAGTCCTCCTTGCTGAGGGAAGAACAAAGAAATACCTATTCTTTTCAGTGGAGAGAGCGTTCTCTCCGATATTTGGGAATCCAGCTCTCCCAGTCTTACTCTACCCTATACGCGGTTAATTTACCCTAGCCTGTTTAACGAATTGCGAGCCCTCCTGGATAAATGGCGCCTTCTTCATATCTCGCTTTTGGGCCATATCAGTGCGGTCAAGATGTCTCTTCTCCCTAAACGCCTCTATTACTTTGAGACGCTCCCAGATGTTGTCCCACACTCCGAGTTGCTCTCCCTGCAGAAATAACTTTTTAACTTCATCTAGAATGGCAAGCGTCACCACATTCCTCGATCGGTGATGCTTTCTGGTAAAGAGGAAGGAGGGTTGGCGGTGCCGCATATCCTGCATTACTATTGGGCCGCCCATCTGCGTTATATACCATTTTGGTCGGCCCCACAGGTCTACACAAAATGGGTTGAGATTGAGAAACTATGGCTGGCTTCGATTCATCACAATGCATTTTTGTTGTCCCGCCTCTCCCCTCCCCCCCCCCCTCCCTTCCGCTCCTCTTTTGGGCCCTATACGCTTTACGAGGTCTATCTGGCTTACCTTTTCTAAAATTTTCCCTCTGGCTTCCAAGTGTTCATCTATGATTTCCTTCCTGCATAACCCCCTCCTCCCGGAGGGACTCACTTCGGCTCTGGTGAAACCCTGGAGCAAACTGGGTCTTTTCCCTATTGCTGACCTTGTCAACCCGTTATCCTTGGAGATCAGACCTTTCGACTACTTTGTAACTGGCCTGCACCTACCCGCCTCAGAGTGGCTACACTATCAACAGATTTTTCATTTTGCCCATACCCAATTTGGCTCCTTGAAGGTCTCACGGCCGACATCCTTTGAGAGACTGTGTCGTGCTGGTACTTCCACGGCTGGCCTTATCTCCAGTATCTATTGCATCCTCACGTCTTCTGAGGAGCGGAGCTCTGTCTCTCATAAATATATGGAGAGGTGGTCTAGGGCATTGAATAGGCAGATCTCTCCCTCCCAATGGCAGATTATCTGGTCTCGTGCAGTCAAGTCCTCCACCTGTATTATGTTCCGCAAGACCCAATACAAATTGTTGATGCATTGGTATCATACCCCCGACTTCATTCTCTCAATCCCAATATCTCTCCTCAATGTTGGCGATGTGGGACGGGGGTTGTTACCTTGTATCACATTTTCTGGGAATGCCCGGGGATTCGCTCCTTTTGGTCGGAGGTTGAGTCCCTTACGGACTATTTGTTTATCTGTGGGGTCCCGCTTGATCCCCTCATATACCTCCTGAACCTCCCACCTGTACATCTTGGCAAACAGTCTTCCAAATTGTTACTCCTTTTATGCACCGCAGCTAAGACGCTTATCGCTCTCCATTGGAAGAAAGCTTCCCCCCTTCCTGCTTGGACCTTATTGCTCAAGTAAAAGATGTGCGCAGCCTGGAGAATCTGACGGCCTCACTTAATCATACCGTTGAGGCTTTCCAGGCTGTATCGTCAACCTGGGACACTTATTGTGCTTTGAATGGCCTCTGACGCCCCCCCCCCCCCCCCTCCCTTCCTCTTACCCCCACATTCATAGTTTTGTTGTCTGTACTCTGTCCCCATTGCTGGAATGATCTAGTGCTGTTTGCCTTGTTACTTTTTACCATATGTTCCTGTTTTTTCTCTATGTTTGCCCCTTGTTTCTGTGATGTTCTGTACAATTTAAAACTCTTCCAATAAAAATTACAGTTAAAAAAAAAAAAAAAAAAAACCATTCTAGAACCACCTTTTGCAAGGTAACCCCTATAGATCAATGCTTGATTTTCCTTAAACCTAGTTATTCTGGTTAACAAAAGCCAGAAAATCTCCTTCAAAAGTATGAGATACCCATCCGCAGGTGCTGTTTCGGACTGATTGAATAGCTTTATTTACAGTCAGTCGTCAAAATGAAAACTTACATGGGGCTGTGGCCAGTGGCAACTGGATCACAACTCAACATACAGTAAAGTCACAAATTCCATGTTATACATTCTAATAAAGGCAAATGCCTGAAGAAACAAAAACAAATGAGTGACAGGCTGAGGCTTTTTGGAAAGAACAACACCAAGGGGAGAAGGACAGTGAGGGTCCAGACAGTCCATGACATAATAGTCTCTGAGCAGGCTGTAGACCACCCTGCAGTCCTGGACTGTCATCCTCTCGCAATTCATAATTGGGCGTTTCCTAGCAATCCAGCTTTATAAGGTGCCAGACTTCACTATGGACTCCAGCAGACAGTCTATAGAGTATCAAGGTAGAAACCAAACACTATCCACAAGCTCATTCAAACAAAGCACTTATGGACGTCTCTCCAAGGGCTCCCTACTGTCGCTCCTGGGAATACTTGGAAAGATGTGGTTTCTAGTAGATTAACCAACAAGCAAAAAGACCTGGCGTGGATGGCCATTGTGGGGTGGATTTGCCGTGAGAACTTTACTTGTCAGTGGACTATGGATGCTTGGGCAGTACTTAGTGTCAAGTTGCTGATTAAACACCCTTGCACCTCTTCTGGTAGTTCCTGTTTGCACAGGCCCTGTTAGAAAAATTAATTCTTTGTTCCCAGGAGCAGCCAGCTGTTTCAGCAGTATTGTCTTTCATTGTTCCGCAGCAGGGTACTGCCTGGCTAGGTGATGGTTCATAGATCTGGTCAGAAGGGGTATGTTCAACTTTGTATGTACACTGACCTATATAGATAATATATCCATGAAAGGATTCTGGCATAACAGCATGCAAATAAGTAGAAAAAGGAAAACGTGCTCTAGCACCACCTTGTGGAAGGTAGCTCTCTATAGCCCAATGCCTGGTTTTCCAGAGACTAGAACTGGGTTTTAAAGCCAAGCCAAAACAAAGAGAGGCCCATCTGCGGACAGCTTTTTCGGAATTATTGCCCATCACCAGTGTGAAGCAGGGTTGGTACTGGCTGGAGGACCTGGCATGGTTGGCCATTCAGGGGGACTGCGCTGAGAACTTTCTTGCATACCCATGGACTATATGCAACATCAGTTACTTCCCAATGTGCCCATTCACTAAGCAAATGCCCTTTTTACCTCTACTTGGGAGTGGCCGTTTCTGGAGGTCCTGCTTAGTCAGTCCAAGTATCCAGCAAGGAGTAGATGCAAATTTCTTCTTTTGCTATTTCACTTGTCGTTTTTTGAGTGGGGGAAAAAAAAAAACTGCATAAAAAAAAAAAGCCTGCACATTTCTCTAAAAAACACTGTATAAAACTACTCTGAAGTCTACCACAACCAACCCACCTGTATGGTATTGTAACCAGGCCTGCCGCAGCAACTCCCTTTAGGGCTACGTGCATATACTGTGAAAAACCAGGCTGCTATATGGATGCTCATACATATACAAATAGCGCTCTCATGTAGCGGTGCAATTTCTGCATCCATCAGAACATTCATCTTCATTTCCTTCTTTCCACATAGATGAACAGAAACTCCGAGCATGGCATTTATAGAACAAGGCCTCCGCTACGTCTTGCCATCGTCCTTTTGAACCCATCTCAATGTGTCCTTTCACTGACCTCAAGTATCTTTCCTATTCAGTCTCTTGTGGCTTTACAGTTCATAACATTTCTATGTGTGGTTAGCGCGCAGCACTCCGGGCCATCTGTGCCCATCATTGTAATTGCAGGGATTCCGGTAACCCAGCGCTTCCTCCCCACAGTGGCCACCTTGCTGCGATGTCTGCTCCAGGCGGACTGCTCCCTGCTGGAGAAGTGTACCTACTGTCATTAGATTTAACCCCCTCCTCTCAGGATGCACTGACGTGGTCACACTCCTTGTTGTACATCATTGAATGTCTCTCTGCAGTCATTCTAGTAAGTGTATATCTCCCTACAGTCATGGATGGAAGAAGCATATTCATATTAGTAGATTGAAAGAATCAGGATTTTATTGTCGTGGATAAGCCAGTAGCTCATTCTAGTCAGATAATTGGACCTAGTGTGGGTAACATTTGGCAAGGATGCTGGACATTGAAGTTAAAGAGCGTCTCTTGCTCTGGAGGACATGTCCTATCCTGAATTGTACGGACAACCTTTTGATTTCAATGGACACTGTGTAATACTCAGTTTCGCCTGTGGTGGTGCTGTAGACTTGTTTGAAGACTTGTTACAAGGTTTCTCCACAGATATTAGGCGATACTGGAGGACTCAGCTGGGGGATATTTTTCTGAACATGAATAATAGACTTTTCAGTGCAAGTAGAGTAAAAACCGCCTTGTTTTACAACTAACACTAAAATACAGAATGTTATTATCACTGTCACTGGAAGGTGTTAGTCGGGTTTTTCCATTTTAACATATTATCTCTCTATCCACATAACTTGAAGATCAGTGGGAGTCCAACCACTCAGACCCCCACTGATAAGGAGACCAAGGAAATTTTGCTCCTACTTCTGAATATAGCAGTGGTCGGGCAGCATGTGTACCACTCCATGTATACTTTGGCCATCTGTAGTAGTCCCATTGAAAAGAATGGAGCTCATGTGTGGAGTGAGCCACTGCTCTATTCAGAATAGGGGACAAAGCTCGATAGGGCAGCCGTACATTGACACTGTCTTCTGTAAGTTGCAAGTGTTCTCATAGTCATGTCACATATCAGCAACCATCATAGGGTACATCGGTTCTGTACGTTTGATGATGTGTAGCGTTCTATGATGTGTAGCTCCAAGTAACAGGTCATCTATGATAGAACACCCATTCTGTAGAGAGGTTTTTTTTTTTTTTAAAGGGAACCTCATGCCAGTATTTATTTCCTTTCTGCCTAACTTCAGTTACTCTGGAAAATATATATTTGTGTCATAACCTTTAAAAAAAATTGGATAGAGCGATTAGTGCTCTCCCAATAAATGTCAAGGCGACGTGATTCTTTCTGGTTTATCGATCTGTGATCTCAGTGTGCGTTCTAGACAACTGTATCTCTATTAGAGTTGTTCCCAGCAGGTGTCTTCACGTGGAAGTCTCTTCCGTCCTTCAGTCCTGGGGTCTGAGCAACCTGCGCCACAGACTAATTATTGATGGGGGTCTGCCCATTATTCTCTAGTACCCTACAAAAGTGCTAATGTCTTGAGCGTTAGCGAGAAAAGTGACAGAGAAAATTGGTGCAATTACTCCATCCAAAGACTGTGATTTTCACAATACAAACCTGCACTTTTCTTCAATCTGCTATTGGTTGGATGTGAGGATTTCACTTTGGCGCTGTTAGCTGTACGTGACTGCTTATTAGACCAGCTGTGCCTAGTGTAAAGGGGTATTCCGACTGCCGCAAATGTCATTGTGTAATGAAACATTTTCTTTATCAGTTTCTCAGCAAGCAGAGGTCTTGAAAACTATCGTTCACAAGAAGCTTTTATTTCCAGGTCTTTGGCCATTACTGTACAGGTAACAAAGCTTTGTCTCATAAGGGTTTGTCCACATGAGGGACAGCGGCACAAGGCGCGCACAGATTAACCCCTTCATATCTTTGGTTAATCAAAGCCATGGCAGAATCCTGATGCGCCATCCCACAAGCTGCTTGTAGCACAGCGGCTGAAACTAGTGTATGAATAGACACTTAGTGGGTCAGCTAGTAAGGATGATTTATCCCCAGCATCATTGCCTTAAGGGACAGCACTTATGGTGACTACCACCACTACTTCCGTCCAGTAACCATAAGGGGACATTATATGGTGACTATATACACTCACCGGCCACTTTATTAGGTACACCTGTCCAACTGCTCGTTAACACTTAATTTCTAATCAGCCAATCACATGGCGGCAACTCAGTGCATTTAGGCATGTAGACATGGTCAAGACAATCTCCTGCAGTTCAAACCGAGCATCAGTATGGGGAAGAAAGGTGATTTGAGTGCCTTTGAACGTGGCATGGTTGTTGGTGCCAGAAGGGCTGGTCTGAATATTTCAGAAACTGCTGATCTACTGGGATTTTCACGCACAACCATCTCTAGGGTTTACAGAGAATGGTCCGAAAAAGAAAAAACATCCAGTGAGCGGCAGTTCTGTGGGCGGAAATGCGTTGTTGATGCCAGAGGTCAGAGGAGAATGGCCAGACTGGTTCGAGCTGATAGAAAGGCAACAGTGACTCAAATAGCCACCCGTTACAACCAAGGTAGCCAGAAGAGCATCTCTGAACGCACAGTACGTCGAACTTTGAGGCAGATGGGCTACAGCAGCAGAAGACCACACCGGGTGCCACTCCTTTCAGATAAGAACAGGAAACTGAGGCTACAATTTGCACAAGCTCATCGAAATTGGACAATTGAAGATTGGAAAAACGTTGCCTGGTCTGATGAGTCTCGATTTCTGCTGCGACATTCGGATGGTAGGGTCAGAATTTAGCGTCAACAACATGAAAGCATGGATCCATCCTGCCTTGTATCAACGGTTCAGGCTGGTGGTGGTGGTGTCATGGTGTGGGGAATATTTTCTTGGCACTCTTTGGGCGCCTTGGTATCAATTGAGCATCGTTGCAACGCCAAAGCCTACCTGAGTATTGTTGCTGACCATGTCCATCCCTTTATGACCACAATGTACCCAACATCTGATGGCTACTTTCAGCAGGATAATGCGCCATGTCATAAAGCTGGAATCATCTCAGACTGGTTTCTTGAACATGACAATGAGTTCACTGTACTCCAATGGCCTCCACAGTCACCAGATCTCAATCCAATACAGCATCTTTGGGATGTGGTGGAACGGGAGATTCGCATCATGGATGTGCAGCCGACAAATCTGCGGCAACTGTGTGATGCCATCATGTCAATATGGACCAAAATCTCTGAGGAATGCTTCCAGCACCTTGTTGAATCTATGCCACGAAGAATTGAGGCAGTTCTGAAGGCAAAAGGGGGTCCAACCCGTTACTAGCATGGTGTACCTAATAAAGTGGCCGGTGAGTGTATATTAGATGAATCTGAAAATGGGTAGAGCCAGCCAACCCTGTAATGGTCGTGGTGGTGTCCTAACTCTATATGGATGGCAGATTTCCGGGTAAAGAAGGATTGGGCATATTTTATTTCAACATGTCCAATCCTTTGTTGTGGAGGATAATCTGCTACCAGAAGTGTCAAATATTGGCTGACGGCTAGCTATAGTGTCTGAGACGCAGTCTAGGAAATGGAGTAGGCTGGTGGAAGAGGAACCATAGGGTGAGGGTAGCCTATATCTTCTGGATCGTGGATTTGCCCTCTCCCTACATAGGGACTACTCCTTTATGTATTGTAAGATGGTATACTGTCGGTGTAAGTCTTGAGGAAGGTGCGTGAATTTATATATAAACAAATGCACCTCTCTTGTTCTCTATGTACATACAAATATAACGCTGTCTTTATAGTTCTACATAGTGCACATATAGAGACATAAAGGACGTACGGTTTGGCCATCGCCACGTAACATCTTCCCCTAAGCCTCTCTGGCTTTTTTTCTTTCTATGTAGATATTATATTTTTAGTATTTAAAAACATTGTTTTCTTAATCTCTGGTGTCTGCCGTTTCCATGGTAACTGTGCAGTCAACGCGGTGCTCTGGGGAGACATCCATTTTAACCTCGGCACTGGGGACTCCAGCTGAAACCATCAGTCTTCAGCTTCGCTGTGTGAAAAGGGTCTGGAAATGTCATCTTACCCTATATAGCCAATGTGGAGCAGTAAGAATATCTGGAAGTAAACACTGCGGCCATGTCTGCAAGCGCATTTCTATTTAGCAGTGTTACATCTGTTTATCTAAGCCTTAATAGTATTTCTGTGCTGCTCCACATGCTGTCATTTACAGTAATGTTAGATCATACCTACTATTATAATGCATCTGCATAGGACATGGGACTATCGCAGACTTCTGATATATCTTATTAGGGAACAGCGGAATCTTCTTCACCTTTCTGCAGGATGCCAAGTATCCGCAAATCTGCACAAACTGCCATGGTTCCTAATAAAGAAGTGTATTCAGCCGACACCACCATGTCACAGAGCACATACAGTGATAAACAACATATCGTTATATGTGTCATGTATGTCATGTTTGGTGAAAAAGGTCTCTCACTTGCATAAGACTTCAACTGTTGCACTGGGGGCGGGCCGTCATCTCCCGGGAGCACTGCTCTTGTCCTCCCTGCATTAGCCCTTCCTACTTGAGCAGCAAGAGCAGTGCTCCCAGGGCTGAAGGTCTGACCCAGTGCTCCCAGGGCTGAAGGACCGCCCCCAGTGCTCCAACTGCTTCAAAGATGCTTCGTTCATGAGAGATATGTTGTCTATGACTGTTACGTGATCTGTGATGCCATGGTGACGTTACATGTGATTGGGGGTAATGATAAACTGCCTTTAAACGCAATGTGCCCTCAGAAAATGACTTGTGCTTAAGATAAAACTTTATTAAAGAAATATTTTTGGTGAGGTTTTTAATATTTTTCCATATTTTTTAAAAAATATTTTTTTAATATATATCTATATATCTCTGCAGTTCTAAGGCTGTCCACTACACCATATAATACATTGAGACTTCCTGTTTTCTATAGATTTTTTTTTTTTTTTTTGCAATGGTTGTCTCACTTATCCGCTCACTGATGATCACAGCCATCAATCCACCAGTCACAATTGAGGATATCACAGCCTATACACAATGACCACTGGCCAGGTCACAGAGCATGCCTAGAAACCTCTCCCATACATGTGAATAGGGTCTGCTCCACACCATTGTGTCTATGGCCCACGTTTCTTCTATAGGAAACAGAAAGTCATTTTTTAATATAGCTATTCATTTGGAAAATTAAACTTTTTTTATTTTTAGGAATTTTTGGTGATTTTTTTTTTTTTGGTTTTAACATTTAATACTGTGATTTAAACAATAGGTTAATTCCTAGCGAGCGCTAAAGGAGTCCTGGTAGTCAGTTAATGGTAATTGAATAGGTTAAAGTCAATATGTTATATATAAAATGTTTCATTTATAGATAGAACTATATGTGTACACACGTACACACACACACACACACACACACACACACACACACACACACACACACACACACACACACACACACACACACACACACAGTCCTCAAGGCCTCACATTGACCCCAGTGAAATGCACTGGAAAAAACCTAATGTCTATGACCTGCTATGTGTGAACGTACATTCATATCATATAACGTAATCATAACACATACACGTATATACGGTATGTGTGGATAAAAAAATCTTTATGTAAAATGTATATTTGTGCTATAATCTACATGGCCTTTGTGAATCCATGCATCTTTTTACTAGCGAGAATGATGTGCTTGGTAAGAGTAATGGCAGCTATAACATGTAGACGTATAAATCTAGTTTGCATTTCCCACTTATGGTAATATATCTGTCTCTTCTGGGGCTGGGGAATGGGCAGGGTTACAGCTAAAACATGTTTGGCTCCATACACACACTGCATGGACTTCTATGCCTGGAATAATAAAATATTGCATTTACGATGGGACATGAAAGGACAGGGGCCTAGGGTCATAACATTTAAGTACATTAGATCCTCCAATGATTGGTGTTGCAGGCCGTGGCCGCTGATGTAAGCAGATGGGCAATTCAGCTGAGTGCTGTGAGGACATTTCATTTAGGAGAATGCCGTAATCTCTTCTAGTGGTCGCCGTAATGATGATTCCCATTTACATGTGTGCAGTCATTTATCTGGTGCATCGTCTTGTACAGGATGCCTGTAGTAACGGATATCCCAGTGTGTACATTTCTAAGAATATTTGGCAAGGGGTCCGTTCACCTTACTTCACTTACGCTATATACTAGATCTCATAAATCTGCTCCTCGCAGTGTTAGGTACCTGCAGTATATACGGGAAAAAAACAACAACTTTTGTTCTGTTTAGGGCACCTGTCCTATGGCTGCGGCTGTACATTTCTCTTTATTTATAAAATAATATGGATAATCTTAAAGAAAACAGAGCGAACTTATATTGCTGACGCCCATATGAAGCTGTGCTGTCCTCTCTGAGTAGTAAGAAAGAAAACTGGTAAAAATGTGTCCATCTGCTTACCTGAGAATGGGTCCTCCGTGTCAGATCAGAAGGGGGTCCGCTTTGTGGCACCACCAGTGATCAGGTGATTGAGGGGGCTTTTTGAAGTAAAAACAGTTCCATAATTGTGTTATGGCCATGTCTGGTTTCTGCAGCTCAAGTTTGGGGTTTTTTGGGACTTGCATATTGATGATCTGTTCTTAGAGTAGGTCATAAATTGTGATCTTTGGGAGTTCAATACAAGAGACCCCCACAAACAGGCTTGTGAGGTCACATGGTACAGCAGCACTTCAGTCCCAAATCAAGGGAATGGGGTTGAGCTGCAGTACCAAGCCCAGCCCCTATGATGTGTACAATACTGTTCTCGGTATTCAGTGAGGAGAGCACAGTGCTCAACCATTGTTGGGGTCCCGGGTGTTGTCCTATCCTAAGGAAAAGTCATCAGTATATAGAAGTCACAGAAAACCCCCTTTAGCGCTGGCCATACAGATTAGCCATCCGCCAACTGCTATTCCTTCCCTCCTGCACACAGGATCAAGCATTTTGACATCTATCATACCCGCTCCTTCTTTACCCCAACATCTACTGGAGAATTGAGTCCTTTACTCACATTAGTCAGTCCCCCTCTATACAGTATATGGACTGCATGGTCCTGGGACTAAAGTCAGCTATAGAGCAGATTCCTCTTCTACTCTCCATATGTACTGTATTATAGCTATAGCATGCAGAGGGAACACTGCTAATCCTGCACAATGTAAATCTTCATGTGTAGCAGCTTATAGCCTTATGTCACAACGCTGGAGTCCTGGGTTCGAATCCAACACCTGCAAGAAATTTTTATGTTCTCCCCATGTTTGTGCGAGTTTCCTCCGGGCACTGTGGTTTTCTCTCACTCTCCAAAGACATACTGATAGGGAAGTTAGATTAGTAGTCCTATATGGGACAGTGATTGTCAATGTCTTATAGCGCCAACATATTCCGCAGCCCTTTACAAAGTAAGCAGTATGAATAATAATAAACTTTCCATATGTCCTACTCAATCTCCTATACTTGGGAACCCTTCCTCTCTGGCTCTTTATATCACGGTTATGGCATAGCTGACCAGTGAAGCTTCCCGCCAAGAACAGACACTAATGATTTCGCTTCTGCTGCCAGTTAGATGAGAGGACAGATTATATACGGAGTCTGAACTGTGGCCTAAACACTAACAGTATTATATTATACCTTGCAGCTTACTTCATGCCAAGGTTCAAAGTACAATACAATGACGCATTATCCAGATATTGTCGTACATTAGTAGTTGGTCTCAATAGACTAATAAATGTGTCGCCTGTTTTCATTTTTACGGGTACAAAAGCCTTATTACATGTGTGCCAAGTAATAAAATCAGTTCTCATGTGTTCTGATGTGAAGCCATTTGTCACACAATTCACAGGAGGATTGCATGAGATAAGACAGATAAAATAATCAGCTGGTTTCGAGATAAAGCGCCTCTCTGGTCTATAGGCTGTGTCTGGTATTGCAGCTTATTTCTATTCATTTATTGCAATTTTTTAAAATTTCTACTTTAGAATACAAAGGACAGCACATCTTTAGGTATTACACTGTGTAACACAAATTACTAGAACTAATATTCTGAAGACTGTCTAGATTTAGTATTTTAGGGTGTAAAACTTTGTAAAGTACCGTTTTTTCCTTACAGAAAGTGTCATTATTCTTCATGAGCTTTGTGATTTCTTTGGAGATGGGCAGATATATATGATATATATGACACTAGTATTTCTCTGTGTGAAATTCCCCCAGTCTTTGGTCTATGTGCTATTCTTCATATGGAGTAGAGTTATAAGTGAATGCATTCTCAGTGGAGTATGTTATTTATACATAGGCGGAAGACTGAAGAAAATCGCCCAAATAGCTGACTAATAATATAGTTTAGTTGTCAAATAGCGTGATCTAACGCAATACAATGGCGGCATGCTGGGGCCCATATTGGCAAAGTGTTCTCCTATGTAATTCTGCCTACTAATTGAGAAGCTCTTCTATTTGTCAGGGAGCGCACTTACTGCATGTGTCACTGGAGAGATACGCATAATAATAAAGCGAGTCTTGTTTTTGGGTAAGCCTTTCATACATGGGGTAAGCTGTTTCCATCATCAGAGTTATTTCCATCTTATATGCCATCACTTTATCATCGGTTGTGCTCAAGGTCTCTGTGGACCCCCACCAATCCAGACAATGAAAAGGTCATGAATTGATGTGTTTGTTTTTGTGTGTGTTTTTTTTTTTTTGTCTAGTCCTATCTAGTCACCTGCTGTTCAGGCAGTGAATGCAGGTGGTGGTCAGGAGCACTGCTGTGCAGGCAAAACTTAGAGGAAAGGGAACCGTCCGCCCTATGGAATAGCCCTGTTATAGGGACATTTGACACCCTTAGCCTTACCCAGCTCCTGTACTGTACCATATCTGGCTTCATTGATCAGCTGTGCCATCACCCTGATGGGTCTGTTGTCTGTAGGGAAGTATGAAGGGTTTTTTGTTTTTTTTTGTTTGTTTTTTATAATATAAACGTGGACACAGATGGCACCGCTATGGGTCCTTACAATATCGACCTGGCAGATTCCCTTTAAAATCGATTCCTATCTACTTGGGAACATTGCTGTTCCAGGGGTCAGCAATCATAAAGTGATGGCATATCTCAGCACCCTTAAGAGCAGGATAACCAATGTTGTACTATTGTATCTGTATATTATACATGTATAGATCATGTTGTTTAATGTCTTTTAGAGGTTTTATAGCAAAGTAATATTGTCCTTTAAGTTAGTGCTGCTCAGGCTCATTCACTTGAATTTAGATGAACTGCAATACCAGACATGGCCAGTAGATAAGAGTGGTGCTGTTTTTGGGACAAACATCAAAGCATATTATCTTTCCTCTGACAACACCTTTAGCTGTTTAAAGTTAACATCAGACAGAGCTGTCACCTGAGACGGAGTAGCGCCCCGAACGGTGGATCATTCACCCGGGACGGGTCTAATTTCCTCTTTTGCACGTCAATAAATGATGATAGAGAACCAGCAGTAAATAACTTCATCAGTACAAGCTGCTGTGAAAGCTATATATTCAGACTAAACCATAAGAGGGTGCTTAGACGTTTCCAAGGGCCTTTCTAAATGGGATGATCAATATCGGGTTATCATCTTTACTGGGCGTAAGTGCAGCGTAATGGACGTTGGTTACAATAATGGGAAATAGCAATACATTCACCACAGCCCACTCTCTGGGAAAGAGTCTTGGCAGAAATATTAAGTTTTGACTGGTTGATACATTGTTTATGCCGCATTAAACCAGTACAAGATTATGTTCTTCTGGAAGAGGGATACAGATCCTTCTGTTTAGGGTTCTATTACAATCCTTAGTGTATGGTAAGATTTGGAAACCGTTAGGTCATATCCATGACTATCCAAATATGATCTGAAGCTTTTATTATTTACTTTTTGATACTTTTGCATCATGTTCAATTATTTTATTAGTGTAGTATATCTTCCAAAAGTCTCAAAGTAGGCTAGTCATTGGCTGTATTGTTATGGCGCCATTCTTTACAATGACCGTACGTGCCGATGACTGTATCAGGTTCTCTTGTTAGCTATATTTTGCACGTAGTAGTGCGCACTGTAGACTTGTTTATTCTCCACTACAGACAGAACAGGTGAAGGAGATTCTGCCATAGCAAGCTGTTTCCCAGCCAGAGGCAAGGATGCCCAGTGCGTGGCCTTTTACTGAAATCCTTGTTCACAGGGCTATCACACAGGAGGGGAGAAGTTAGCGAGACTGAAAGCTTCCAAGGAGATATGTCCAGCTTTCTTTTACTATTTGGTATGTTAAAACTGAAAGGTTTGTCACTTAAGCGAGAAAAATTAATATAAGAAAACCAGAAAAATTTGCTCTTGGAAAAAACATTCTAACATTCTTAACTGGAAATCACCTTGGCACAATTCCAGTGATACAAAAATTTTTTCCTATTGTTTAGTCCACGTTTAACAAAGTTTGCAGTTTCCGAGTATGGAAGCAGAGCATTTAGTTCTTGGTTCAATTTTATTAAAAGGGATGTGAGCGAACAAGAGGATGTATGATATATAAACAGTTTAGTTTACTTAGGACCTGGGACCCTTTTGGGGAGAAAATGTTCCTTTTACATGGCCCCCTGACAAGCAGTGATCTGTAGTAGATTAGCGCTTGTTCTAGGAGACATATAGAAGTTTATTTTTTGTGTCACTAACCTAGATGACCACCAACCCTCCTGCGTAGCTTGTCACCCAGCTCTCCTAGACATCCATGGTGGGGGAATCTGTTACAGTATTATTAAAGGGATTCTACCATTGAAATGAATTTTTTTGGCAATCACATGTTGGAATAGCCTTTAGAAAGGCTATTCATCTCTTACCTTTAGACGTGGTCTCCGCTGCGCCGTTCCTTAGAAATAGCGGTTTTTACCGGTATGCAAATTAGTTCTCTAATAGAGCGGAATAACAGCATCGCTCCTGCCGCTGCTGGCTTCATGCAGGGCAGGAGCATAGCAATGTTGCAGGCATCTGTGCATCTGTGTCGGCATCTAACACTCCTCGGCATCCGCCTCTCTATTACAGCTTATGCCGGATCTGTATTCACATATGCAAAGCCAGCGGCGAGATGCCGCTGGCCCTGCGTGCACGCTCATAGATGGTGAGACCAGTCTAGCCTTCACAATGCGAATACAGACCCGGCATCCGCTGTAATAAAGAGAGGCGGATTCTGGGTCTGTAGTCGCATTGTGAAGGCTAGACTGGTCTATGAGCGTGCACGCAGGGCCAGCGGCATCTTGCCGCTTGACTTTGCATATGTGACCCCGCCCACCAATGACGCAACAAAGCCGGAAGACAGAAGATTTTACAGCAACGAAGACTGGTGAGTATGCGACATGGGAATACCCCTTTAAGCTATTAAAAAATGTGGAAAAGCAGTTTTGTTTTTTTTCTGTTGCTCATTTTGCTGCTTTTTTTGAGGCAAAGCCAGGAGTGGATTGTACAGAAGGTAGAAATATAAGTATCCTACTAATATTATAAATGTGAAAGTTTGGATGTTTGTTCCTCAATCACGCTAAAACAGCTGGACGGATTTGCCTCAAATTTTCCACAAACAGTTTTTCCTTGGGATTGAAACCTACGCTGCTTTTCGTACCGCTAAACAACATGGCTGCCTAGCAGGACAGTCCCAAAAGTAGGACTCCTAGCCCCAGCTGTACAATCACACAGACTTCCTTGCATTTCCAGCCCCAAACTACCTGCACACTCCATATTGTCGCCTCTACGGTAGCCCTAACCCCACTCCGTCACATTTACATGTATTTCCTGACCTTACACAGTCACGTTAAGCAGAGTAACAAAGGTGACGCTCTGGCACCGCCATCTTTTCTCAACAGCCGCGCGCCACCGCTTGGCCACTCACACTAACTGCACTTCACTGATAACGCCACACGCACAGTTCCCGCGTACACGTCAGACCGCACAGCGCGCACACAGCGAGGCCCGCACCGCCACAACTCGGCACTGCAATTCCACAGTCATCCCCGACCCTGCAACTTACCCTCACTGCCTGCACACTCAGCGGTAAGTTCGAAGCACACACATAAGCTGCCCTGCTCTTTCTCCTCCATCTTCCGCCCCAGCCCTTCAACACAGCCGCCCGGCCAGCCGACACATGACATTACCTTCGGCCTATAACACCACTTCCCTCCCTAAAAATTTTTTAAAAAATTGTCAAAACCTCTTCTACGCCGGGTATACGGTGGCCCAAGGCATACAGGACCACCATCGCAACCTTCTTGCGGCGGCACGGCCCTCCGCCACATCCACCGCCACTCTCAAACTCACGGCGGCCACTTTCCTGCCGTCTGGTCACCATAGCAACCAGGTCTCCACACGCGGAGGCCCGATGCTCATGGCAGCCATTAACGAGTAAGCCCCCCCCACCCACACATCCATTCAGTCATCCATTCAATCATCAATCCATACTTTCAAAGTTGCAGCCCGGCTCCTGCCTGCCCACTTCGCAAGAGCCGACCTGTTCTGCTGCCAGCCGGGACCATACTGCAGCCTCCCAGCCCGGACATTCAAATCTTACCATCGTGGCTGGGCTATGACTAGCCGCGATAGTAAGACACATTCCTGCCCTGTGGTGACCATAGCAACCATGTGTCCGCCACACGCGGAGGCCCGATGCTCATGGCAGCCATTAATAATGAACCCATCCATTCATTCATTCATTCATTCATTCATTCATACCTTCACAGTTGCAGGCCGGCTCCTGCCTGCCGACCTGTTCCGCTGCCAGCCGGGAGCATATTGAAGGCTCCGAGCACGGTCATTCAAATCTTACCATCGCGGCTGGCCTATAACCAGCTGCGATAGTAAGACACACAGTCTCCCGTACACGGCAATCCCCTTCGATTGCCGTCTATACCTAATGCCTGCAATCAAAATGTACTTTGATTGCAGGCATGAACACTTAACCCCCCTCACCCCCACCCCCATACCTTCAACGTTGCAGACCGGCTCCTGTCTGCCGACCAGTCACACGCAAAACAGAGAGATTTCTCAAATAATCTCACAGTTTCACACGTCTGTCTCCACCCAATTCCCCAAACACCGCAGACGAAGTCGCGGGTAAAAGCTAGTTTCCTATACATGTTCCATTCCCGTTGAAGCTACTCTTGACTTTGGCTCAAAAAACCAGAAAAATCTGCCACAAAAAAAAGCTGCTTTTCCTCAACGTGGGGCTTTTGTCTAAATACGGTAGGTATTCTAAGGTGTCTAGGTATTTTTAATACTGATGACCTATCCAAAGGAGTAGTAGTATCTGATCTGTGGGGTCCGACGCTGATCTGATTATTCAGCTGCCAGTGCAGCTGTGTCCATCCTATAGCTTCTATCCCGAGGCAACACCGCTATACACTGAATATTGCCATTTTCTGGCACTGTCCACTTTATGGCAGGGTTAACAAGTTACTGTAGCTTTGTTTCTATTCTATGAAACCACTTTACTGTAACCCATTTGCTGATCATATATAGAGATACTATCCTGTAAAGAAAAAAAAAAAAACCATCATGACAGGACTGATACAGACATATGCACTTTAACATCAGACCATACAAAGGACTTCAGTACTAAAGTGTAGACATGGCCTCATTCTGTAACACTGTGTTAGTCAAAGCAAGTCTGTAAGAATCCTATAAAACTAAGAAACCAAATCTCATGAGATACTACAGAGGTATTCCCTGCGGAAAGCATTACTTCTACAGGTGCATACCGGGCCTCTTAAAAGACACTATATAGCGCTACATAGAGTACCTACAGATCTGTATTATGGACTGTAGAGACTCCATGTGCTACTGTACAGGCTCCATCCATTGCCTTGTGTCCTACATGTGTACTCTCTGATAGCAGATCATGAATGCTGGCAGGGAACACGAGGAAAATTGGTCTTCATCGCTGCAACATTTCTCACAGTATAAGCCAACAGGGCCTTTATAGCTTTCTGTCAGAGTAAAGGAGATTTTTATTTTTGCAAGGGTCTATCAGGAATATTATACAGTTTTACACAGGTCATATGATGAAATATTATTTGTTAGAAAATTTCTAGGGATATTTTAGCTCTTTACACTTAGTAAGTAGCATATTCTGTATCCACGTCTGCTGCAGACCTGGCCATGGCAAAAGCTTTCCAAAATTGTCTGGTTTTCCGACATGTCTTGTTTTAACCATGGTCCCCAACCGTCTGGACCGGCTTGTGACATTTGCATTGTAAAGGTTGAAAATTGCAGCTAAACCTGTGTCAATAATTGGCATGCTGCGTACCCATAATGGAAGAGATTTTCTGCCACTAAAAACACCTAATACCTCAATCAGTTTCTCTGCTGTCTCTGATCCTAGAGGCTTCAGGGAGGGGGGATGAAAGTTATGTCACCACATTGCACTTTCTGCTATCTAGACTGGAAGCAAAGACTGGCGGGAATGTTAAAACAGGGGGCAGACGTCAGGAGTCAGATGAGTTGAAATCCGGACATACCGGTAGATGTAGCAGAGTTGGGAGGTATGGGTTAGCTGTGAACGTACCTCGCCTGTCCACAGTCTTAGGCTAAGGCTGCATGGGACGTCCTGCAGCATTAAAGCGCTGCTTAAAAAACTGCGGCACCAACACATCGCGGTTCTTCCCACAGCACTTTAAACAAAGTTTGCAGAGTTTTCCTCCACAGACTTTCTTTTATAATTATACTTACGGGGAAACTACCGGTGTTTCCGTAGATATAATTGACATGCTGCGATCTCCAAAACTGCGCTGGTTTTGGAAATCAAGGTGTGTCTGGACTACGGTTTGTACTGCAAAGTGGGCATGGGATTCCCTAGAATCCCATCCACTTTGCACTTACTGTAAAACACCACGATTCTTCACAAATCGCTCCGTTTCCATCCTGTAGGGCCCCCGGCCTGGAATGGAGATATTGATGGCTAATCCTTAGGATACACCATTATTGAGATCAGTGGGGGTACGGCTTTTGGCAACCCCACCTTTCAGGTGTTTGAAGGAGCTTCATCCCTTGTACAAGTGTTGTGGCCTATAGTGTAAAAGGGAAAATTGTAGCAATTCATAACAATCGATCCGATTACGGAATATTGGAAAACAGGGAATGCCTTGATCTCATGGATCACTGCAGTAACCAATTCCTTTATTTCCTTTACACTAGTTTTGATCAGTCTCCCCAATACATTAAAAATGGATGTATGCCTAAATACATACAAGTCCTTGTCTTTCTTGAACGAAGTATAAAGTTTTGTAGAAGTCACCTACTAGGAAATACCAGCAGACTTCTGGCAAGCAATTATAGCGTTGTAGAAGTCGCTTGTGAGAATATGGCAAAAATCAGTCTTATGTGCGCCCTGACTTAAGCTACTATTTTTGCTTGCTCACATTTGATCAGTAAGCCTAGGTGAACAGCGCCATCTAGTTTCGGCCTGAGCAGTGCGAGACCTCTACCAAGCAGCGCTGTAATCCAGGAGAGTCATTAAATGCTTGTAATATTTGTGCAGTGTTGTCTCCTTATTACAATGCAGCTGAATAACATAATTCAATAGTTGCTTGGTTATTGTTTAATGTCAGCCAAGGAGAGTTCTGAGGTCATTAGATTTTTTACTTACTCAAGCAAAAGCAGTTTCTATAAAGCCATTCATCAGCACATTTATAGGGGCTGGCTGACATGATGAAAGATAAAAATGAACAACTCATTCCGTATCCATTAACCTCTCCGCTCCCAGGTTGACGCTCATTTCAAAATCTGCATTTCCGTAACTCTATAGGTTTGTCATTTTCTGCGTAGAAATAAATTTTGGTCAACTCTTCCAAAAACAGATTTCAGTTTGGAGTAAAGATAATAAAATGGTTTAAAGGGGAACTCTAGATGTAGCAATTGATTATGGCTCTGCAGCAACTTATCACATAAAAAAAAAAGTTAGGGTGAGCTCCAAATGTGTAAACCAAAAACAAACAAACAGCGTTTTACGGTCTCTGCAAAGTGAACATTACGGGAAAAATATGCGCTGTGGACACGCTACGATTTACAAAGCTGTTTCAGTTTTGGAAATCGTGGCATATTCAGTTATACCTACGAAAAAGCAAATTTCCTTATAGGAAATCTCTGTAGGCTTTCTTGAGGCTAAGGCCGCACGGGACAATCGAGAACGCATTGCGGTTCTTCCCATAGTGCTTTATACAGAAAGTTCAGAGTTTTCCTCTGTGGACTTTGTTACAATTAAATCTACGGGGAAGCCTCTGGCGTTTGCATAGATGTAATTGACATGCTGCAATTTTCAAAACCGCGCTGGTTTGAAATTCGCAAGGTGTCTGCGCTGTGGTTTTTACCGCAAAGTGGGCATGGGATTCGCATGAATCCCATCCACTTTGCAGTTACTGTAAAACGCCACGATGGGGCCCCGACCTTAAATGGGTTTTCTAGCATTTTATATTAATGGCCTATCCAACACCCCTACTGATCAGCAGTCAACCAACACCCGTACAGATCAGTTTCTGCTAGGTACCAGAATTATATAGCGGATGGAGCCAGATCCAGATTGGGATATCGTGGGGGATAGGCCATCAATATAAAATAAGTTTGGAAAACCCTTTTAGGTCCGGAAACACTACAGGAAAAATCGCGGTGTTATACAGTAACAACAAATTGGATGGGATTCATGCAAATCCTATGCCCACTTTGCATTTAAAACCGGAGCACGGACACACTGCTGGTTTTGGAAATCGCAGCATGTCAGTTATATCTACGGAAACGCCGGCGGCTTTCCCGTGGATATACTGGTAACAGAAAGTCTGCGGAGGAAAACTCCGCAAACTTTCTGTTCAAAGCGCTGTGGGAAGAACCGCGATGTGTTCCCGACTTTTCCCACAGCGCTTTAGAGCTGCGGAACGTTCCATGGGGCCTCAGGCTCTTTTTAAAATGGAGAGAAAAAATATTTTTACTGGAGTGCTCCTAATTTGTGATGTCATGACACAAGGATGATGTTGCATGCTTCCCCCTCCCCACATCATACATGGGCAGAGGCTATGTTTTTGGTGGACCATTACATGGAGGCTTTGTTGGGTCTTTGCCCTTTAAAAATAAAACAAAAAAGAAAAACCTTTTTGAACATAAAGGATTTTTTATTCCCTTTTGTTTTGCTCTCCGTGCCCCAGCATGCCGATTTTTCCCAGTCTCTTTGCCAGCGAGCTTAATTAGTTGGCATAGGAAATAATATTTCTCAGTATGATGATTAAATACAACTACCTGTTGTTTTAAGATTGTTATTTTATCTGCAGTGTGTACAACTAATAAGAGGTTTTACATATGGAAATGAAGGGAACACGTGGTGAGCTTTTCAAGCAGCAAATTCCCAAGAGCAGTTTCAGAATGTAAACCTTTGACAATTAAAATGATGTTCTTAACGGAGGTTAATTGTCTGCGCTGCCGAAACAAAGCGTCGCTTAGAACTCAACATCTGTATTTGATCTTACTTGAACATTTAAAGTTCCATTCATGCTTTGTTTTATGAGAACAAACGGGTAAGGGATATGTTCGAGTGACTAAAACTTGAATTCAAATTCATCGCCAGTCTTAGGATGTGGTATTAGATATTGGAAAATGAAATTGCTTGGTCATGTGCGTCACCACCTCGCTCCAAGGCATGCAAGATGAAAATGAAGAAACAAGAAAAGATGTTTTTTGTTGTTTTTTTTACAAACGTTACGTTATTGTTTACACCTTCGGTGCGGATCTTTGTCTCCCTGGTAACGGACTACACATGAACCCTGCAGACGGATTCTGCAGTCATTTGCTACTCGCCTTTACCAGTATCTGCTACTGCTTGTAGGTTAGCAAAAAAAAAAAAAAGGGGAGGCTATTGCCTTGTAATCAGACAACATGCTGGACTTGTTTGTAGTCTGTATCTGCGGAGACACTTTGCCAAAAATTATTTTAGATCTTTTAAATAGGCAGTGGTCACATTAAAGATTGGAATAGGTACCAGTAATGTAAATTTTCACATTAATATTTTGCAATGGTTTTCTGGTAAACAGAATCTGTCAATGTATATACTGATGACGTAATGTTTTGGAATATCGCTAGGCTATACCATGAAATTATGATCAGTAGGGATCTAATGTGTGGGACCCCTGCCGATTCATAGAACAAAGAGAAAATTCAGCACGACAGAACTTTAGGCCTCCCGCTAGGCAAGAATTTGCAACACAGCGCCATTTAGCTAAATATGGCTTTGGTAGTTGTTTGAATAGTGGGTGGGGGGTATTGCCGTGCAAAAGAAAAAAAAATAAATAAATTTTCAAAAAATTAAAGTGAAGGAGCCACAGATTCAGTCTAAAGACAGGTGGGAGTCTAGATAGTCAGGACCCATCAGTCAGTAAATGATGGAGAATCTTAGCAATGTGCTATCACTTACAGATAGTGGCAGAAACCTGAACCTTTTTTTTTTTTTTTTTTTTAAACGTTTCAGTACTGCCTGTAAAAAATAAAAAAAAAGTGTGTGTGTATATGTATGTGTGTGTGTATATATGTATATATATATATATATATATATATATATATATATATATATATAAACATTGCTGGGGAAAGGGTGTCAAATCTATATCAGCTCCATGTTGTATTTGTATTGTATTGTATTGTATTTGTTGTATTGATACTTTACGCCAGGTACACACTAGCATTTGGGTTTCCGTTCTTTGGGTCCACTTGGGGACATAGACTCTAGTGGGGTCTGCCGGGTTTTGCTTGCAGGATTTTTCTCTCCGCATATTTTAAGCTGAATCAGTGACAGTCCCAGAACGCTCACCCAATGCTAGTGTAGCCGCCGCTTTACTTGTATATTTAAACAAAATAATCTTAATAAGACACAAATGTCAGTTTTACATTCAATGTAAGGAAACCAACATTAGAGGGCATGAGCTAGTGGGTGCATTGGCCTTTGAGGACTTAGTCCCCTTGTACACTTGAAGTCATGATGTCATAAGCAATGAAAGACGGAGTAATTGAGTTGCCAAATGATAACCTGAGATTTAGTAAAAAATCAAAGGTTGCGGAGTTGAGATTTTAGCGGTGCAACAGCTGTGACAGCGAAAATCTTCAATTATAACAAGGACAAAACATACCCAGTTACAGGTCACGTACTCTGCTGCTGTAAAAACCACAAGTGTTTAAATGATCGAAGAAGCTAAATCCAGTGACATTCTCGTCTGACATTTCTATTAAAAGAATGAGAAAAACAGCAAGTTGTAAGCTTTAAGACCAAAAAAGTTTCTAAGTGCACATTATATATTGTGTCATCTTGCAGAATCGGAAATGCTGAGATCTGGGTGTATAGTGGAGGGAAAGCAGAGGAATTTCTTGACAATAAAGGACACTTGCAGAAAAGGTCATTTCTGACTGTACAGCGCTGAACTTGATAGCTTCCCTCTAGTGACTGACATCAATGTAAGAGCCCGGGCTTCCAGCGATGTGGTTGTCGGATAATGGGTCACTCACTTTCCTCTCTGAAGGGTTATTCACATTGGTGGTGAAATAAAATCTGAATGGTAACTGCGGAGTTTATGGATTATGGGTGGCTATATACTGATACAGTACATGTCTGTAATGGAGAAATCTGACTCTACAATTGTAGGGGCTCTAGATCTCAATCTCCGAAACCGGAATTTCTGAATAAGGCAAAAGGTTTCCTGTAATAACCAATAAAACCACGTTATAGGTTGCAGTCAGTTCACAAACCTTGTAAAATGAGAAGTTCGTGTTGGTAGATCCTGGATTTGAAACCCCTGTCGATCATTGAAAAGAATGGGAAGAATTGCTTGTGCCCCTTTCTGTCAGGAGAGGAGGGGTTAATGTTGTACAGACCTTAAAGCGGTTTTCCAGGAGTTGAACATTAATGACCTCTCCTTAGGTCCACCACCCATGGTCAGATATTGCTGACCTATCTGGACACACAAAGATTAACCTTGCTTCCGCTTCACAAGACCGTGACCTAATGTTCTTTTGTCACATGGCCTGTTTGCATTTCGGTCGGTCGTATTCACATGAAGGAGCTGAACTGCAATACCAAGCATAGCCCCACAGTTTTTGTGTCCGGCCAAAAAAACAACAACCAAAAACCAGTTTCCCCGCGGAGAGGCTTCATACGGACACCAGTAATTTGCTTTTAAAACCCATTCAAATTAATGGATTTTAAAACTGACCGTCGGGAAACCGTCCCCTATGCAGTTTCTCTGGGAGTCTCGGTGGGCGGACACGGACGCAAGTGTGAACGCACCCTGAGCCCGGTCTACACAAACTAGTTCAGAAGTGATGATGATAATATAATATAATAAGCTCCTGGGCGGATTCTTCTGTCTCTACTTGGTTACAGACTACAAACTAGCCCGGTGTGTAGCCATATCTCATTTCCCTACCTTTTCTTAGTAGTTGATTAGGGGAAGGATCTTTAACCGTCTACATTCATGTTCTTGTGCACTAAAATGTAGATATAATATCTTCTTTCACATTTTTCACAGAAAGCCTCTTTATAACATGTAAAGATTGATAAAATTGTGTTTTGCAGCACAATACACAGTGTAATAAGTATTTGGCTATAGTGACTGATGGCCATTGTTGTCTGTTCTTTGCTGTCTTTCATGCGAATTATCTTTTTTTTCACAAAGTCTCATGTATTTCCATATCTATTGTATTTCAGAATGAAAAGACTTTGGGCCGTTCAGTCAGCCGTTCCAGTAACATTTCCAAGGTAATGTAGAACTAATAGTAGATCCTATTTTCTCCATTGTGGTGTATGTGTGTTCAGATGAGTATTGCAGTAGTGTCACCGTCTGATTATCTATAGATAATCCAATTGGCACAAGTTAGAAAGCCTTAGTTAAGCTTTTCTTTGTGGAATAACAAACTCTAATGTTGAAGAATTACCCGATTTTTAGGTGTTAAAGATACAAACCTTGTAAAACACCAGATTTTCCTGTCCTAGTGCTCTTCTTCTTCCACTTTCCCCTGGAGAAGTTGGGCAGCCAGATAGAACTCTTGCACTCGACTTAAGACTCTCCACTTGTTCTGAACCTGCACTACTACATAAGGCTGGACATACCCAACTGAATATTGACCAAGCATGCAAGTGTTTTCAGTGGTTTCTTCCAGACATGTTTGGCAGCAAGAACAAAATTATCAGGCAGTTGAAACTCAACATTGGGATGTTGGAGAGTTTGACTGCCAATATGTTATAGGTAGGTTATTATAGGTTGTTATAGGTAGGTAGGTTATTAGACTATTAGGTCCCCCCTTTTTTATGCAGGAAAGCAATAGTCAGCCCCTGATGTTTAATGAAAGTTAACCCCTAAATTGAAGGGTCATTTTTTTCAAATTGCTCAATACAATACAATACTCTGTATGCTGGTATGTCTGAGCATAGCTTAATAACATTGCATAATAACAACCACCAGTTCTATCTTGGCAGTCACAGATTGTTCTCAGTCTTTTACATAGATTGTACAAGAATGGCGAGTCATTTAGCTGGGAATGATGCTAAAAGCTCTTAAACTGAACCTTTTGTGAGGCTCTCTCTTATTCTGCAGAGTTTCCATAATGGGTTTCTTTAAGAGTTTGTGCATAATCTCAAAGTCTGACAGCGTGCATGTGTTGGACAAGTACTATGGGAACTTACTCCTAAGTTATTACTTGACGTGTTGGCTATATTATGTTGACCAGGGGCAGGCAACCTTCAGCTCTCCAGTTGTTGTAAAACTACAACTCCCAGCATGTATACTTGCTCTGCTGTTCTTGGAACTCCCATGGAAGTGAATGGAGCATGTTGGGAGTTGTAGTTTCACAGCAGCTGGAGAGCCAAAGGTTGCGGACCCCTGATGTAGATTGTTCTTTGTGCCAGCACATGGAACAGACTTTACAGCTGCAGCTTAAAGACATTTGCACACATGCAGCTTTTTTTCCATCTGCAGGATAGACTATTGATTGGTGGGGGTCCCCGTGTTACCACCAATCACAAGAACAGGGGATCCTGGGTACTCTGAATGGAGCAGAGATTACTCAAGTATACTGCCACTCTATTCATTTGGGTGGGGGTGCTGGAAATAGCAGAATTCTGTACGACATGGGATACCTTGGATGCCACCCCTTCATTCTTTTCAATGGGAGCTGCCAGAAATAGCTGAACACTGTATGTCTGATAGCAGTTGTTACCCCATATCCATAGTATCCATCTTTTTACTCCAATATCCCCTTTAAGAACAACACCTTTGTTTTGATGCTGACAACACTGGTATTCCGACATACAGCAAACCTTAAGGACCACAGTTCCCACAATCCTTTCAAAGATAATGCCTCTATTTAGAGCCAGCTAGATGATCCTCTCTTAAAGGTGTAATTTAGTGTTGTGATCACTCCCTATATCCTCTGCTGTTGCTCAGTGACTCTACATTATCTGTTGTTCAGCATGTGAAACATGATTCCTCCAGAGTGTGAGAGGGAGCAATGGAGATGGCAAGGGATAGGAGAAGAGTACAGGACTTCATACAAGTAGTAGATGAACACCAGGAGCATGGTCATTTGTCAGCATATGAAGCTGGCTTACAAAAGTGTCACCACTGCAGACAGTCCGTCATAGATCTTGTACATCATTATTAGTATACTGGTATTGTTATACAAGGCATTTGGGTCATAGTCAGATTTTCTCCAGGGCCAACATGCCAGAACTACAGAAAAGAGTTATTTCCCCTTTTGTCTCTAAATAACTTCAGAAATCGTAAAAAGAGATACAGACATAAGCAAAGAATAGATTGCAATAGATGAGCAAACTGATGCATTATACTGTTCTTGTATATACTGAAGTTAGTGCCTTTTGCTTGCTAGGGGTTCATCACAGTATACATGATTATTGTAGAGCCACAAATTATTAGCACGTGCCCTAGTAGTGTGAGTGTACACAGTAGTAGTGGTCTCCCCTTACCAGACATCTTCGCTATAACATGGTGGTGGTCCGTTCCATTATGAACTGTGGCAGCATCCTCCCATATTACGTCCCAGCTGTTTAATTGTAAAGTAAAGTAGGGAATAACTGCTTAAATATGCAAATTAAATTCAGGTTATGACAGAACAAATAGATCGTTTCCACTGCGGCAAATGTAAATTTGAGCCATTGGGTTGATGCATTGGCCCGTCTTCTATTTAGAAAGCAGAGGTGAATCAGGATATAGGAAGCCCTAAAATTAGATAATGTGGATGTTGTTGCAAAATTTTGCTGCAGTAATAGCAAACAAAACCAAGGTCTTGCACACAGCAGCATTATTTAAATTGATCTCTCCTCGGTTTCACTTTGACAGGAGAATCTACTCACGTGCACAACTTTGCTTTCTAGCAAGAGATATTGGTGCAGTATTTGAGGACGATGGGTCCGGACTGGCAATGCGGCTCTTTGCATCTGCTTATAATGATCTGAAAGTTTCTATTGTTCGTTATTTATCAGAAAATATTGAAGTGTTATAAAATAATCTTACCCCACAAAAAAAAACAATATATCATGAGATCTACCACAGAAGCACCTCTGGATCCTTGGAAGAAAAGTTTGAAGGCTGGAAATTTTACATTTTTGCCTGTAGTATTGCTGGGAAATTATTTTCTACCACCATTGCCATTTGACACCCTAGCACAAAATCTGATTTTGACTCTTAAAGGGATTGTTTACGTTGGGTGGTTAGTTTATATTTAAAGTTTCCTTAAAAAGAAAAAAAAGAAAAAAACAGAGGGATCAGTGAAATAAGGAAAGGGAAACCTTCCAGCAAGTGTTGAATATAATTTTTCAGCATGGTCACTGTACAGTGTACAGATCTGTCTGTCTCCGGCTCCATAGACTGTGTACGTATTCAGTTGGGATGCTGGGTTGGGCATCAGTATAAACTCCTGGATTACCTCTTAAAGGTTCCTGCTCTCCTATTGTAGATGCAACATTAGGGGGTGGAAAGGGGTGAAGTCCTCATGTAACCACTTGTGTAACAGCCTGACAAAGCCTTAGGAGAAGTTGGGCGGTAATGGCCGATCTCAGGCTTTTATTAAATTGCATTGTTCACACATATATGATAGTGCTGAGTCTGACATGCAAGCATTTTAATACAGTTATAGTGGGGCTTGAAAGTTTGTGGACCTTTTAAAATTTTCTATATTTCTATATAAATTTGACCTAAAACCATATCAGCATGGTGGAATTTCAGCCCGTTTTTTTTGTACAAGGAGGATCCTTTGTGACTTTGCAGCCTCCTATACACCTTGACTCTTGGTGCAATCTTTGTTGGTCACCAACTCTTGGGAAGTGTAATAATTGACTTGAGTTTCCTCCAGTTGTACACAATCCGTCTGACTGTGGTTTGGTGGAGTCCAAACTCTTTAGAAAAAGCTACAAAACGATCTCGAGTCTGATGAGCTCTTCTTCAGAGGTCCTCAAGAATCTCCTTTGTTTGTGCCTTAATACACTCCCACAAGTGTGTTGTGGAGGTCGGCCTTTGATTGATGCTTGTTCTTTAAATAAAACAGCTCTCCCTCTCACAAAATTGAGAACACTCAATTTCATCTTCAAATAATCAGCTAATCCCAAACCTTCACATACTTATTCCACTCAGACATGTAGATTATGACTATGTATTGCCCTGTGTATTAATTCCACTGTATCTGATGGGTAAGCCCATGTATTTAGTACCCAATATCCATTGTACTTGATGATATTGATATGTGTTGATCTTCCCTATTCATGTGCTTGCAAAAAAAAAAATTAAAATCTGGCAGTCATTGAATTTGTTTACAAATAGTGGTGTCGCTTTTAATGCAGACCTGTATTGTGTACTGTTTTATTTCACATGAATTATGCTCATTAAAGTTTGATGTATCCAGCTGCGATCAGAAACTTGCCAAGACCTTGAAAACAGAAAAGAGATACCTCAGAGAGGGGCAAGTTTAACCTGCGCAGCATTGTTCACATCACCAGCAGCACCAGGGGATTCTAGTCTGCTGTGGAATACAATACTGAACATTTTTGCATCGTGTTTAGAATTCAATGTCCCAAAATAACCCGTCTTCACGAAGCGATTCTAAAGCCGAGAAAGTTGGTGATGAGTCACAAATGTTTTAGTTAATGGATTGGTGTGCTTTTGTACAAGCCTCACAATATGCAGAAAGCACGGTTTACATGGGATGTCTAAACTCAAGAACCTTGTCTTGGAGAATGAAGTCGTGATCGATTAGATCCACCGTGATCAGTCATAAGTTTTATTTCACTGTTTGACTATTCCATTCATGTACATAGGGATTTTCTTAGCAATGTGCTGTCGCTTTGACAGGAAACCGCAATAGAAAAATCTCAAAATAAGTGACTTTCTCCATGAAAAATAGTCAGCCAGTTTATCCCTGGGAAAGTGTGGATGGCGAGTAATATAAGTGACCTTATATTTTCTACATGAAATGTCTAATGACTTTCCCTTTCAGTGATAAATGTAGCTAGTTCTGCAGTGACACCATTACTTATATCGCTTGCTTAAAGGCATTTTAACTTTACAGACTTAAGATAGGGGGATAAATACGTTGGAACTCCCAGCTTTAAAGGAGAACAGTGGCCCTAAAGTCTCCCTGCGTCCTCCATGTGAATGATATACATGTGCTCTTGTGTGACTAATGCTTCATTCACTTCCATGGCGCTTTGGAGTAAATGGAGCACTGGTCATGCATGTGCTAAAGCGCGTCATTCACACAAAGAATACACAGAAACTTTTGGGCCTCCTTCTTCTGATCAATAGGGGTCTCAGAGTTTAGACCCCAGCAATTTGTCACTTATCCCCTATCCTATGGATATGGGGTGGGTGTTTTATAATGGTAAAATTGCTTTAACTAGGCAGATGCAATTCAGGAGTCTTGAGATAGAAAACCGGAAAACCATCCTATTTAGGAGCATATATATATATATATATATATATATATATATATATATATATCGGTTTAGCGGTTTTTGTTGGTATGTTGTGTAGTATCAGTTTTATATCAGCCATGATAGTTTCAAATTCTTACCTGCAGCACTTTAAAAATCTCCCCATTACCCCATTTTATGTTATATTTTGAAACCTAGCAAAGAATGTGTTGTATATCTGCCATACAGTAGAGTGAAAGCCCCCATTCTCCTGCCACATACTGTACATGACTAAGCAGCAGAGCAAGTACAGTGCTGCATTGTTATACAAGCAATTAAGCGAGTCCTTTATCTCTGTAGAGTAATTAAACCTCCGCATCTCATTAGAGTATACACAATGTAACACCATGGGAATGGTGCAGGGACCGGCGTCCTATCTGGACAGAATTGTCTCTGTATTATAGAACATTTCATTGCAGCCTTTACTGGGGAATGAGCAATATGATCATAGAATGGCTTTGTACACTGGATACAGTCCATGCATCCGATTCTTCCCCACAATCCCATGATATCTCACACTCCTGTGAAGCTGGTCTTAATTCACCAAATATATGCAACAAGTCCGTCGCATCCAAACGTGACCTAATTCTTCATATGATTAAGTTATATTAATAATTTGTATAAAAATGCTCATTTCCCTTCACACAGAAGGTTTAAGGTTATGTTCACACTAATGTTATTATTCTCTGTTGCTGTCATCCATAATAGGGTGACAGCAACAGATATTATCTATAGCAGAGTAATGGATACAGATTGAGCCCCTCCTGCGTCCTTTCTTATTGACGCGAATATAAACAACATGATGGACACAGTCTTTGGTTATTTCTCCATCTGTTATTTAATGTCTGTTGCTTTGATCCTGAGACATTTTAAAGCAACGGACCTTAAATAACAGTGGTTTGTACCTTCCTTACTTGGTTGTAAATTACAAGTTGAAACTTAATCTTAGAAGATTAGACTTTGAATCTCTGGGCAACCCAATATCTTGAGTATATCAAGCCATAGAGTTAAGGGGGTTTTCACACAAACTATACTTTTCCTCGATCTAGTTATGTGTCTGGTCATGGGGGGTCCACAGATTGTGAGTACACAAGTCTGAAATCTCGAACATGTGCCAGCTGCTACACAGTGTGGTCTGTTTTCCTGAACACCTCATTCCTCCTACAGTACTCTGCATACACAGTCCATGGAGTAGTCGGTGCATCAGCAGTACTATATGGGGATGCCATAACCATTAAGACAGTATCATGCATGCTTCAGCCATGGAACAATTGGTGTGTGGTTCAGTGATGGAGTCAGGATGATACCCAAAGTTCAGATGTCCAAGAGTAAATCGGACTAAAGTTGTGCTGCTTTTGCTGGCACGGACACACCCCACGTGCATTTGCATACAAATCAGAAGTAATTTTCTGGGCATTTAGACAGTGATTTTACAGTACAAAGTTATGTTCCTAACCTAATCTGGGTCCCCAGAGGTGCCTTTGGACCAATTTTTCTGCTGGTAGACTCCCTCTGTACTAGCTCCTATAATGCACAAATCAAATAGAAATGCAATAGAACTTGACACACTGTAAAATGATTTAAAAAAAAAATCTACTGCACTCAAAATGTAAAAAAAAAAAAAAACCTAAACTTGAAATAGTGAATGTTCAGCTGTGAATGTGTATGTCAATCTAAGAAATGGTTGTCATGCTGAACAAATGTATTATAGAACAAGGCTTGCCTTTAATGCTGGCAGAAGCTTTCAACATTTTCTTGCCATGTTTACTGCCGGGATCTCTGTAATGAAAAAAACAGCAACTCCACAGCTCTTATCCTTTAATGTGAGAAAAACATTTTGTTAGAGCAGCTCCTGAGATAATAATATGGTAGTAACAGACAATAAAACCCATCCAAACAGACAGATATGAAATGTTTGGGATTTTCAATAAATCGACATCACTTTGGAAGTGACAAATCTATAAAAATAAATCTGGAAAGTAAATCTGCTATTAAAACCATAAGTAAATACCAGATCACTCGAAATATAAGATTCCTTTTAACTATTGGAAACAAATGTAAAAAAAAAAAAATTACCATTCCGTTAAAATAACAATCCAGACTAGTGTTAACTAGTAATTAAAACCATATGATTTTTAAGTAGTGAAATCCTTTAAGTAGATCAAATGTATCCTCTCCTGATAGGGAAATAAGGACTTCCCCAATTAAGGAGACTACCATAGATCACATACTGATGACCTATCCTGTAGGTGGCTAAGTCAGTATGAAAACTCACTTTGTGGCTAGAAAACCCCTTTTAAAGAGAATAGAGGACCATTGCCTTTTTCCTTCCAGAAACAACACCATTAGAGATGAGCAAGTACTGTTCGGATCAGCTGATCCGAACAGCACGCTCGCATAGAAAATAAATGAATGTAGCCGGCACGCGGGGGGTTAAGCGGCCAAAGCGAAAACTGTCAAAGCGGAAGTACCAGGGGCATCCATTCATTTCTATGGAGCGTGCTGTTCGGATCGGCTGATCTGAACAGTACTTGCTCATCTCTAAACACCACCACTCGAGTCTAAGGATTGTATCTGTTACGGCAGCTAGGCTCTATTCACTTGAACAAGGCCAAGTTTCTATACCAGATGCAACCCATGGACAACCAATGTTTTTGACCAAACTTCATACCGCCTCTTAAATGGGTTGTCAAGGGGAGCATGAGGGGGGCGTTACCCCACTGTAGACTGTATTTTCCCATCTGCAGGATAACAGATAAATGGGGGGAGAGAACAGTGATGATGAGAATAGCTTTGGTCCGCTTGTGCCCCTTGTGAAAGAAGTGGTGGTACCCATGCCTGGCCAGCACTCCACTTCGATCACCATTCTAAAATTCCTTTAGGTGGAGTGGTGGCGCCACATGCCGACCATCGCTTCATTCACATGGGGTACTTGTAGATCCTTGTTGTCCTGATTGGTAGGGAAACCAGAAATCAGACACTGGGGGGGGGGGGATAAATTTCTTTAATGGGAAAATACCTTTAATCAATGTCTGGGTCTTGAATGGGTACCATATGAACAGTGGTGAATTAGTAATACACAAAGAAAAAAATATGAAAGTGGAGAATCTGAAGGCATATGTGGCTTACCATCATGGCATATAGTAGCAATGGTGACTACTGGAACACAAATCCATTCTATATTTGTAGCGTAGTATATTTAGTAGTTCTTTTACTATCACACACATTGAGCAAACATTCACTTGTCGTAGCCAGAGAAAAGATTTCTACTTGTAATCTCTCAAAACCCTCCCAACCATTTGATCTGTCAGCCTCAATTATTCGGCTCAAAGCATTTCAGAATGTGTGTTGAGAACAATTGGGCTGGTCCGCAGCGAGACCCATGCTAGCTTTATCCATATGACCATCAGACACTGTGGCAGCAATTTAAGATGCTAAATCGGTTCTTTTTTGTTGAAGTCAAATTGATCAAAACTAACCTTTCTAAATGTAGTCAATACAAAAATGGCAGGTTCTGTGAATAGTCCTATTGTGCATCAAATAGCTGCCATTGGTATTTCACGTTAGGTTTCTAAAAAAATATATTTTGGACACCGTGTTCTATAAATCAACAAAAGAGCAGCTTGATCTTCAGAAGAGTAATCTAAAACTGTGTCTTGACATTTAAGAAAATTAGTACATTCAGTATTGGCGAATTCGGGAGTAAATCATCAGGCCAGAGTCTTTAAAAAAAAAAAAAAGGTACGTGCTCCCACCCTCACTAAAATCCTACGTTGTCATGGCAACCGATTAACATATACTTGTGACTCACTCCTCTTGCTTGATCTGCTTGTCTGGTAACATTAAAGAAGCCGTAAATTTTGGAGGTTGATAGAAAATGAACAGGCACATTCACAGATATCACTTGCCATACCCAGAGATAAGCAATAATAGAAGTAAATGAGGAGAATATTACGGTACTGTAAGGCATAATGTGCATGTAAGCAATAACAAGCTGACACCCATCCTCATAGCTTGTTACCCTACTGAACAATTCCTAAATAGTGACAACGGTGCTCACATATATAGTCCACAGATTGCCTGGACGGTGGCATAAGCACCTGTTTACTGTATGCAGTGCACATGTAGTACCTATTGTGTCCATATAGTATATACACATGCATACTTCTTTGTCCAAGGTAATATACAGTCCTATGAAAAAGTTTGGGCACCCCTATTAATCTTAATCATTTTTAGTTCTAAATATTTTGGTGTTTGCAACAGCCATTTCAGTTTGATATATCTAATAACTGATGGACACAGTAATATTTCAGGATTGAAATGAGGTTTATTGTACTAACAGAAAATGCGCAATATGCATTAAACCAAAATTTGACCGGTGCAAAAATATGGGCACCTCAACAGAAAAGTGACATTAATATTTAGTACATCCTCCTTTTGCAAAGATAACAGCCTCTAGTCGCTTCCTGTAGCTTTTAATCAGTTCCTGGATGAAGGTATTTTGGACCATTTCTTTCTACAAAACAATTCAAGTTCAGTTAAGTTTGATGGTCGCCGAACATGGACAGCCCGCTCTCAAATGATCTGAAAACAAAGATTGTTCAACATAGTTGTTCAGGGGAAGGATACAAAAAGTTGTCTCAGAGATTTAACCTGTCAGTTTCCACTGTGAGGAACATAGTAAGGAAATGGAAGACCACAGGGACAGTTCTTGTTAAGCCCAGAAGTGGCAGGCCAAGAAAAATATCAGAAAGGCAGAGAAGAAGAATGGTGAGAACAGTCAAGGACAATCCACAGACCACCTCCAAAGAGCTGCAGCATCATCTTGCTGCAGATGGTGTCACTGTGCATCGGTCAACTATACAGCGCACTTTGCACAAATAGAAGCTGTATGGGAGAGTGATGAGAAAGAAGCCGTTTCTGCACGTACACCACAAATAGAGTTGCCTGAGGTATGAAAAAGCACATTTGGACAAGGCAGCTTCATTTTGGAAACAAAAATTGAGTTGTTTGGTTATAAAAAAAAGGCGTTATGCATGGCGTCCAAAAAGAAACAGCATTCCAAGAAAAACACATGCTACCCACTGTAAAATTTGGTGGAGGTTCCATCATGCTTTGGGGCTGTGTGGCCGTGTGGCCAATGCCGGCACCGGGAATCTTGTTAAAGTTGAGGGTCGCATGGATTCCACTCAGTATCAGCAGATTCTTGAGAATAATGTTCAAGAATCCGTGACGAAGTTGAAGTTACGCCGGGGATGGATATTTCAGCAAGACAATGATCCAAAACACCGCTCCAAATCCTCAGGCATTCATGCAGAGGAACAATTACAATGTTCTGGAATGGCCATCCCAGTCCCCAGACCTGAATATCATTGAACATCTGTGGGATGATTTGAAGCGGGCTGTCCATGCTCGGCGACCATCTAACTTAACTGAACTTGAATTGTTTGTCCAAAATACCTTTATCCAGGATCCAGGAACTGATTAAAAGTTACAGGAAGCGACTAGAGGCTGTTATCTTTGCAAAAGGAGGATCTACTAAATATTAATGTCACTTTTCTGTTGAGGTGCCCATACTTTTGCACCGGTCAAATTTTGGTTTAATGCATATTGCGCATTTTCTGTTAGTACAATAAACCTCATTTCAATCCTGAAATATTACTGTGTCCATCAGTTATTAGATATATCAAACTGAAATGGCTGTTGCAAATACCAAAATATTTAGAACTAAAAATGATTAAGATTAATAGGGGTGCCCAAACTTTTTCATAGGACTGTACCTTACCTTGATAGTGTCATATAATCTGGACCTGACACCATCAAGTGCTCTCATGTTGTTTAAACTGTGCCCAGATATGTTGTCCATATAGAGCCATACTGTAAGATGGTGCACACATAGAGCCATCCATTCATCAGGGTACCTGGATAGCGTCCTACTATGTGCACAGTTTCAAACAGTAATAGCGCCCTACCTTGTTAAACAGTACCGCACTACGCAAAGCCATCAGCTGAACAATTGTTCATACAGCTATAGCTCTTAACCCCCCTATCCCCTATATATACATATGACCAAGCTTCTACTCTGAACGGGAGGAGCAGAGTAAATCCCTGCCATATACCTCTGACTGTGGCCTCTCATCTAAGCCTCCATTCAGATGAACAATGTGCAAAACACACATTGTTTTGCATCTGAGGAGAGATTGTTTTCACACATTCCTCATCGATTTGAGTCTATTGAGAGATCATTGAAAACGGGTAAAAATAGGACGTGATATTTTTTGGACAATCCATTAAAACACTGAAAAAAAAAAATGTCCCTGGCATGGTCACGAACATCATTCATCTGAACAGAAGTGAAGAACAAAAAGATCCTTCTATCTCTTGACATTGTATGTTGGGGAGACTGGAAACACATCAGTCATCTTGTCCTGCCAGAATCTACGTTAATGTTGGCTGAACCCACAATATGTACAGTATATATGTATAGGCAGTGACTCCTTATGCTGTCTACATTACTCTGTGATGGAAGGGACTATGTAACTAGGTAGTCTCCATTTACCTTCCCTCTCAGCCCTAGGCAGAGAATGGACTGAATTGTGGTACTATAAGGAATAACTCAGATGTTACATTGATGATGTATTCCTAAGACTTTTTACAAAAGAACTCAACTTTTGATGTAGAATGAATTAACTTGTTATCTACAAAACACTGTTCTAGCATGGACTACATGGTAATAAGATTAGTCTATGTGATTTCTGTATTGCTAAAAAGCACTCAACCTATGAAATAGTAAGACCTATATCTGGAGTCAGGTCTGCGAATATCTTTAGAGAACCAGCTAGGAATGTGTGCGCCCTCACTCTTCTTTCTAGTTCTCAACTACACCTTTCACCGACTCCAGTCCTTTGCAGCATTTAATGGGCGCCCCAAATTGGACTATGTAAATATCTGTGGTGGGTCACTTAACCCCTATCTTGCAGGATATCCACCAGACAGACCCCATTTACTGAAAATTGGGTTTGGCTGGTGCTTATCACAAAGCAAAGAGTCAGCAGTGGTAACTTGTGGTAAACCTGTTTGTTAATCCGACCTACATGTTTCGCATTTAGAAAGGCTTCTTAGCACAAAACACATCCATCTTTCTCTTGGGTGGGATCTGTCATGGGCACATCCTGCAAGATAATGTCCATGCAATCCACAACAGATATTTACATTGTATACAGTGCCATTGGGAGATGACCAGAAGGGGCCTGGTACATTACAACTGCAAGATATAGAGTGCCTCATTGTACACAACTCATTTAGGAGAGCACATTCATAGCACCGTCCTGCAATAGACTATAACCCCATGGGTTCATGCTTAGAGCCCCTTGTACTTTCATTTTTTTTTTCATGTTTTATAGATCTCCAAATTGGATTATGGTGGCCTAAAATACTTGTCAGTTTAGTAAATTATTCTTGACCAAGACCGAGTGTTGAAGCATTATAATGACAGGTCGATCCCAGATAACTGTACTCGCCAGCAAGGACAGACTTTTTGTTTGTTTGTTTTTGTTAATGGTGAAATGAAGGCTCTGGTTGAACCAATTGTCTTCTATTTTTTAGGCAGGAAGCCCAACTTCAGTTACTGCACCAAATAGCTTTCCACGGACATCAGTGACACCTTCCAGCCAAGATATTTGCAGGTATTAACTGGTTAATTATGTATTTGTATAGAAAACATATGACGGCTAAATGTATGTAGTCCATAGACTTTGATCACATATTATCTGTGTATGTTCTGCCTTGTTCCACCCATGTTGTCTTTGTATTGTTCCCTCTCATGTTTATCACAATGAATGTCTTCTCTTGTCATTCTTTTTTTACTTTCTATGCTTTTTTTCACTGTTCTGCATGCAGTTCCAGTGCTGTATTTTCTGAATGTTGTCATCAAAGTCCATTGCAGTCTGCTGTTGTGTTGAAAAATCCCAAATGCCCAAGTTCTAGGACACCAGGGGCCACCGTGACCATTATTTGTCAAGATGGCTTCTCTATGGAAAATGCAAATACAAAAACCCATAGCAGCATCGTGAAGCCCCCTAAGACTAAGTCCACCCTCCCATTCTCAAAGTCACTCAATGACGTGGACCCAAAAACAGAGGAGTCGTCTAGGAACTGTGATTTTGTGGAACGAACTAGCTCAGAAGGAAAACTACTGTCAGCTGAAGGAAACCATTTTGCAAAGAACAAATTTCAGTTTCTAGAAAATGGAGCTAAGTTTACTGATCCCGATTCTCTGAATAACTGTAATGTTGTTGGAGGCGAATCTGTTTCATCCAACCTCCTGAAAATCCCATATCTGGACACTAGTCTTGGATCTGTATGTATACCTGTTATCGATGATAAGGCAGACAGTGATTCATCAAAAAGCAAAACCTTGCTCCACTATATTTTTTCTTTTTCACCAAGCTCAAGTGTCCATAGCCTGAACAGGTTCCAAGAGCTTGATGGCTACTCTAGAAGCCTCCACGCAGGAACATCTTCCAGTATGCTTTTGGGAAGCACTGATTTTTGCTCTGATGAAATTGGGGACGATGATGTGTTTGAGGACAATATTACCGTCAAAGAAGATCCAAAGGAACTAAGGGCTCCTCTATGTTCAGTGGAGGATAGTGACCTTGAATGTCCTTCCCCTTCCAAAAAATTTCCCCCCGCTTCCCCCGTGTCTGCCTCTGGGGATGTATGCAGGTTGGTTTACTAAAGAACCACCCTCCACCTTCTTCTCAGAGATGCAGTCCCACAGTTTTACATTGAATCATTGACAGCCGTAGCGAGTAAATCACAGCCTACCACCTGGTGGTTTTTTAAGATGTCAAAATAAGCAGTCAAACTTTGACAAGTCGAAAGTTCTCTCTGACAGATTTTGCAAACAGGAACAGGGTTTCATAGAGTGATATTTCCATTATATTGCATAGCTTTTGTTTTTATTTAATGCGTTTGAGCAAAATTCTGTATAACAATTCATTTAGGTGTCCTCAAGGGGGAACGGATACAGAAAGTGACTAAGACTATGTTTAAAACACATTCCTATTACAATGGCTTCGTTAATAGGTTTCATGGCTGTCAATAATACAATTTTATTTTCAGTGGGATTACATCTCTCTAGTTAGATACGGGCTTTTAGTCGTGGATATAAAATCTTAGTTTGTACTACATATTGAGATTTATGATCTGAATATCACTCTGTATTGTTGGCATATTGGATATCATCAAAGACATTTGTTTGGCGGCCCTAGGACAAACAGCCATGTAGTCTGCCTGCTTGGTAACTAGATCACCAGGGTATCTGAGAAAATCCCTATACGGTCTTATTTCAATTTTCATGCCAGCATTACTTATAAATAAGATATTCAGATTATGTCTTCAGAGATCACTTTCTTAGTTTGTGCTGTATCGAAGCAGATTTTTCTACTGTAGAAATAGTATGCCCTGACTTTGTCTTGTGCGTATAAATCAGGACTGGAGAATTCAAGAGCTGGGTTACCAATAAGCCTAGAAAATTTGAAGGGGCATTTCTCTCTTACAAGTTATCTTCTGTCTGTCCATCCATACCATAGGGGGGATAAAACGCTAAAATGGAAATAATCCTTTAAGGCTGGGTTTACATGGTGCTTTTCTTCACAAAAACACAAGTATTTTAGGGGCGGCTCAGTGACTCAGTGGTTAGCACTGCAGCCTTGCAGCACTGAAGTCCTGGGTTCAAATCCAACCAAGGACAACATCTGAAAGGAGTTTGTGTGTTCTCCATGTGTTTGCGTGGGTTTTCCTCTCACAGTCCATAGACATACTGAGGGGGGGGGGGGGTCCATAAGCATTTTTGTAGAGAAAAGCTCTGTGTAAATACTTGTCTATATTATACCGATGTCTTTTGGGCCTTTCTAAATGTCTTTTTAGATGTGACTGACTCCTGAAGTCAAGCTTAATTTCTCCACCCCTGATCAAAGTGTATTATTGTCGAAAGACGTTTTTAGGCTGAACCCTTCAATTTGTAACACTAGCTCTACCTATATTCAGTAGTCATCTCCTGCCTCACTAGTTAGAGCTAAAGTGCTTTCCATCATTATCATGACCACATCTTCATGACTCAGAACGGCCACCGCTGCGAGTCTGAGTCTAGGTGACAAGTACGTGCTAATGTGCATCTAGCATCCTAGCTGCTCAACAACGTTCATTTAATCTGGCATTTGGTGGTCTGAGAGCTTAGTACAGAAAATTCTGTAATAGGGCATGCAATGGGTTAAATTTAACGATTCCTTGATCTGAAGAGTGTATACTGTATGTATTCCCTGCTTTGTGGCAGATTGGTAATCTAGAATAGTTTATAAAACCTGGTACATTTGTGGACCTGTTGATGCCAGATTAAAAGAATTTTATTGTAGATTGTGACTGCAAATTATATACATCAAGGGTGAAAAGCAAACTGATACGCTCCCTATAATGAAAGCTACATTTACAAATAAAAATACTTTCATATTATAAGGGGTTTCTTTGTCTACATTATTGATATAAGATAAGAATTCAATTATAGCAATAGGCAAGGTGTTGTTGTTTTTTTTGTTCTAACTAGTGGTGGCGTCTGGTATTACAGCTCAATCTCATTAACTGAAATGGGACTGATTTACAGTACGCTGCAATACAATCCACTACTAATGTACAAAGCAGTAATACAATAGCCAGGGTCAGTCTGAAGCTGTAAAGCTCCTCTAATTCATTAAATTAGTGAATACCCATGAAAGTAAACTAATTATAGAATTGTAGAATATCATTTATTTATATAATAATTGTATAACTAAAAATCATTTTAGCTATTGTCAGTCAGAAGCAGTAAAATCCTCTAGTTTCATACAAATTCAATCACTAGCTTTATAATATATTAAATATGTAACACCCATGTAATTATAAAATATTGATGATATAATTGATATGCTATATATGATATAATACATTATGATCTAATTTAATATCTATATTAATATCTAATTTTTAATATCTATGATATAATTTGATGTGATTTTATTTTGAAGCCCCCCTCCCCTAGGCCTAGTAAAAAATAAAGAATCCAGCGAGTGCCATAGTCAAACCTGCACAAGTCTGATCATGTAGTCTCCTCTCTAAAATATAGGACATCAATACTGTAGAACTGGAAACTCCCTTTAATGAAACGTTACATAAAAGGGAAGAGCTGGGGTGGATTTCATTGTTATGTTCACACTTCACTTCCCAAATGAGAGCAAACCAGCATTGTCACATAATTTGCAGATATGGCATAAATATAAGAAAAGTAAATGTGAAAACGTAAAATGATTTACTATTAAAAGTATTGCTATGGATGTCTTGTTTTTAATTCAGGATATGTCACTGTGAAGGTGATGATGAAAGTCCTCTGATAACACCCTGTCACTGTACAGGAAGCCTTCATTTTGTGCACCAGGCTTGCCTCCAGCAATGGATCAAGAGCTCGGATACTCGGTGCTGTGAACTTTGCAAGTTTGAATTTATTATGGAAACCAAATTAAAGCCTTTAAGAAAAGTAAGTGAAACCAATTCCTGCTGAGCGATTTAACTAGAGCCGCGCTTTTCAGCTGGGGAGGTAGTCGGCAGATGTGGCAATATCCCGCATAACCTCTCGGCTGCTTCTTAGTAACAACACTTGTGCCTTTGTGCTTAGTGTACCAACCCCCTACTGGTGACTTTCATAAACTTTAGTATTGTCCTAAGTTCAGTGGTGAAGCTCAGGCATGACCGCTTTCTACTGGCAAGGCCCCAGTACAAAAAGATTACCCTTGGTTCACATCTGCGTTTGCAAATGCATTTGGTAGTCCGTTCAGGGGGTCCCCATGCGGACTCCCCGAATGGATTACCAAGCGGTGTGCAATGAAAGCACACGGATCCCCATAGACAATAATAGGGTCTGTGTGCTTGCTGCGAGATCTCCGCACGAATCATGCGCACAGGAAAGTAGATTGTGAAGTGCTTTCTTGTCCACATGTTCCCGGTGGAGATCTCGCGGCAAGCACATGGACCCCATTATAGTCTATGGAGATCTGTCTGCTTTCACTGCACACAGCTTGCAAATGCATTCGTGAACGAGGCCTTAGATTCACACTAGCATCGGGATATCCATCGTTCTGGTCCATCAGAGGAGCAGAACTGACAGATCAGTGGATATCTGTGGACCCCATTAACTGTAATGTATATTAGGCAATTCAGCAGAAACCCCCCACATGCCTTACTTTCGGTGGGTGTCCTGCTTTCGGGGAAACATGGTAAGTTAACAAAAGCATCTGAAAAGCACGGTTTTAAATACAGCCTTAAAGAGGTTGCCCAGGATAAATTGATAATTAACCCCTAAATTAAACTCCCTTCCCCCACCTAATTTCTAATTTACTTAAATTTTAAAAAATAAATAAATCAAGAATTACCCATAACCCTGGAGCGGTCATGTGATGTCATAATCTGGTGCTGTTCTGTTTCACCGCTTCTGAAACAGAACGTCACCATCACTCTTCCCCCTCCTCTATCCCCAGCGATACTAACCAAGCCTTGCTGTGTCCGGGGAACGGCTCATCCCCCTCTTCCTGTCTTCTAGCAGTGGGTGGAATAAGTTATCCAGGGAGACGGGGTAGGGTTTAGTAATGGGTAGGATCGCTAGTCAGTGAGAGTGGGAGAGGTTAGGCTTAGTCAGACGGAGGGTTTTGTAAGGGTATGTTCACACAGCGGAAATTAGATTCCGATGCAGTGCACCGCCATGGCATTCTACTCTGGGTTAGTCGGGAGTGAGTCTCGTGACACGGACGCCGTGGCAAGATAGGTCACCTCGCTTCTTTTTTTCCACTACTAGCTAGCGGAAAAAAGAAGCGAGTAGCTCTCATTGAAGTTAAAGGGAGTGTTTTGGCATCGGATTTTGACGCAGAATCCGCCTCAATGTCCGCCTGCCAAAACAGCAACTAGCCCTAATGTGAACTAGCCCTAATGTAGAGAGGGAACTAGTGTACCTCTCTCAGTGAGAGGGAACTAGTGTAGCAGCTACACCATGTAAAAACAGAGGATGCAGCAGCTGCCAGAGACACCCAGAAATCACTCCAAATATTGCTAAAGTTATATGGGTGCACTTATTAACCCATTACTAGCACTAACAGACTTTTCTAAGAAAAAGATTTTCTGCCTAGAAACCCATTTAAGATGAACGGACTTCTGTATATGGATTTTATCAGTGGCAGAAGGAGAGAATCAGTAGAAAGCAGCATTTTATTTTATTAGAATATTTTACAGAACTTGTTACCCGCACATATTCATTAATGAAGTCTAAAGTTTATGGCTTGAGAAGCGCTGTGGCTTGCAGATGTCCGACACTAGGGTTTTCCTAGAAACCTTGGAGCAGATTGACTAATCTTGTCTAATACTTAGGCAATGGAAAGACCAGATGGTCTTAAGGAGGAGGCACATTTATCACAGTGGCTCACACTGTACAATACATTTGTTGCATCTTTCTGGACTATTTTGACTGTTTTTACACCACCTATTGGTTGGCGAACTTTGTGCCAAGATGTTGCTGCAATTTTGGTACATTAAGCCACAATGTGCGGCAGAAAGACAACTTGTCCCCATTTTTCAAATACAGCCTGAATTCTGTCAAATTTAGATCCCCCCAGTGTAGCTGTACATGTATTAGCAACTCTGTCTACTGTGTTCATATAGTCAATAGAATTATATAATTTCAATGGTGGATTTGGGCTGACCAATACAGCCAGAAAGGTAAAGAATGCAGTGCAACCTCTTCTTACCATAACTTGAAATTATGAGAAATTATAAATTAATATCAATGTTATTTCACGTTAAAACCCACTAAGGCCATACATAAGATGTGACCCAACCGGCTACTCTGGTCGCTATTGATTGTTGCGCTTCATTTCTGCAGCCATTAGAGAATTGCTTTATGCAGAGAGAGTTGATAGAAATGATATTAAAAAAAAATATATAATTTATATAATCTTTACATTTTTAGTGGGAAAAGCTGCAGATGACATCAAGCGAGCGGAGGAAGATCATGTGCTCGGTTACATTCCACATCATTGCAATCACCTGCGTTGTTTGGTCCTTATATGTTCTAATTGACAGGACTGCAGAGGAGATCAAATTGGGACAAACCACTGGTAGGTTACTATTTATTAAAGGGAGTTGTCACCAGATCCCATCAGGTCAACCCTGCACCACAAATACATAGCTTAGGGTCCCCTGAATCAAACAATGTTTTTCCCTTGTGAATCGCTGCCTCTGTTGCCAAGAGGTCACTCTTTTTACCAATATGCAATGAGGGTGTTGTCATTGCTCCAGAAATAGCAATATCTCGGCAACAGATGCACCGATTCACAATTCACCTTGAATAGGAACAGACTGCTCCTATTCACTGCAGAAGCTTCTGGCTCCCAGACACTACCTGTGGATAGGTCATCCGTATAAAAACCCTTTACTCTAAGGCGCCACATAGCAGTCAATAGCAAAAAAGTGCCGCAGTTAAAGTCTCGGCGGCAACGTATCACTGTTTTTTTTTTCCCTCGGCACTTTCACAGAAAGTCCATGTTGAGATGTTTCCTCTGCGGACTTTCTGCTTCCATTATACTTGTAGGGAAACAGACAGCATTTCCACTAGTATAATTGATACAATGGTTTTGGAAATCGTAACGTTTCCACTACGCATCTTTTTCTGCAATGTGTGGATGGGATTCCAGTTTGCAGGGACTGTAAAACGCCACTTTTTCCCCCACTGCATTTACGCCACGTGGGTCCCTAGTCTCAAGAATTGCATGCTTTTTTAGATTGCAGTAATGGCTCGCACATTTTATTATATATTCCTGCTGTAAGCCAATTCTCATTATATTGAACACGGCCTTAGGCGTTCCCTAGCATAAGCGAAAGGAGCCATAGATTCACTTAGCAGATGCAATAACTTCAACTTAGCTTTTCCTATTAAGCATCTAATAGATGGTCTTACTTAAAAGGATGTGTGCTGGCAACAGATCCTCTTTAAAAGCATTTTTACATATACCACTGACACTATTAAATATTACTCGTACCCTCCATCGTATACTTACTTAACCACTGCAGATCTCTCGTCTGTAATCGGCCATAAAGCAGATTGATGCAACTCAATCCATACACAGCAGATTAAACTCCTAAATAGGATGTTGCCCTGTTCCCAAGTAGTAAATCCCATCTCCACTTATAGACCTGAAAATTCATGCTACTGTAGTTAACCACAAAATTACACTGCCTTGTGCCATTCTCGGGGGCCCAGGAAGCTGAGATATGGGGAGTTGTCTGGGGGTTCCAAAACTTTCTCTTTAAATCAGAGGTAGGTGTATGCTACTGCTATACAAAGACCAAGAAAACCAGTAATACCACCATACAGTAACTGTAGTGGTCACATACTAGTTCTATATAGGTGGTGTGAAGGACGTGATAACATTGCAGACTATAAAGGAGAAGATATCACTGGCAGAACACAATTCCATCTAAACTCTTCATCATTGAATTTTTACTTCTAAAGCAAAAACCTATCATTCTGTGCCTACTTAACACTGCCATCCTGCTGCTACCCCCAAGTACTGAACCTTCTTCCAATATTAAACAGCTGCCCCAGGCTCCCCATATAACACTAGATGTATAAATACACACAGTATTATTTCTGCCATAACTATGCCAACCAAAATAATAGTACCAAACAAGGTCACTAGAAATAAAACTTGCAGTTCCTAAAAATAAGAGCGTGCTGATTTGAGAAAACACTGGCCCAGATTTACTAATAAGACTGTATAAACTTAGTCTGAAAATACACCCGATTTATCACAGTGACTGCAGCGGGATAATAAATCTGCCACATCTTTAGACAGTCTAGTCTACATTTATACCTCCTTTTTGTTGACTGACTTGGAGTCAGAAAGATTCGACACCATACACCATGTTTAGTATGCCAGTGTCTAGTCAAAACCACAAGAGTAAATCTGGGCCAGTCACTTTAGTGCTACCGATTGGTGGACAGCTCAATCCATGTCTATTCCTTTAAGGAAAACATAAAAGGAAAATCTGAGAGAATTTTTTTTAGACTGCACTAAGGATAAAACCTTAAACAACCCTGGCTAGGACTTAGCGAATCCTCCTCCTGTAGAGCTATTTTGGGTCTCGACGATATCATTACATGCGTAGTAACAAGATCTAGAATGTTTCTTCACTGTAGCCCACTTTTTCCCTTGAAGATTCATCAGAACAAAGGCTTTGGGGAGTGAGTAATAGTTTGTATTATTCACTCAGAGCTATTTTTGTCTATTTTTGACTCCGGTAACCTTTACTATAGATTGTTCAGAGTGCTTTTAAAGATATAGTATTGCCTTCACCCATTGAGCCCAAGTCTGAAAGCCTTGTTTAAGTGGAGGAGCCCTCCGAATTACACAGAAATAGTCTGATATTACGGACAGTACTAAGAGGGTGCATGATGTATATTATACTAAATATTTTGTCCGTGATAAGGTTTAGCTCTTGGTCTTACGAATAGAAATGCCTTAGTCAAGTACATGAATACTTACCATCTCTTTACCTTTGAACAGGTATCCTGGAATGGCCATTTTGGACTAAACTAGTTGTGGTAGCCATTGGCTTCACTGGAGGACTTTTGTTTATGTATGTGCAATGTAAGGTCTATGTCCAGCTATGGAAGAGACTAAAGGCGTACAACAGAGTCATCTATGTGCAGAACTGTCCCGAAACTTGTAAAAAGAAAACATTTGAGAAAACGACTGTAATAATTGAGCCAAATCTGGAGAGCAAAGAAGCTCTTGGCATCCATCACTCAGACACAAACTCTTCTTACTACACAGAACCCGAAGACTGCGGAGCAGCTATTCTCCAAGTGTAAAGACTGGATTCTTATTGGACTCTTTCAGGAGATGACCATTTACCGACTGCAGGCAGCAGTAGATTTAATGTCCTGAAATATTTCACTTTTTGGTTTTGTCCGTTGCTACTATAAGCAAGGTTTATAGAAAAACAAAAAGGAATAACCTGCATATTCAGGTGCACGATCAACTATAGGAATATTCTCGACTCCGTAGAAGACGATTTTTTCCCCCCCTCGAATAAAGTACAAACTATTCATGGCTTCTTCACTCTACCTGGTGGTAAAATGAGTGAATGAGGTTCACAACGTCTCCAAGAAGGAGGCAGCAGAAAAGATAGGACATTCTTAGCACATCCACTGCTCTTACTGCCAATGACATCTTTTTTTGGCTCTCGCTTTTTAGAATCCTGCTTTACTGAAGAGTCACAAGAGCATCTAGCACTTTTTTGTGTAAAGTGATTTTGTAATATCTTTATTGACTTCAAAAACAATTTCATTACAAAACAGAGAATGTGCACTGTCATTTCTAGTATAATTAATGTGCAACCTCTTGCCTTACATAATGTATATACAAAAAAAAAAAAAGTTTTCTTCACAACTTTATCATTTTACACATGACGATAACAAATTTTGCCTTGTTATTTCAGGAAAATGCATCTGTAAGTAGTTGGAAATTAACATTTTTTCTACCACATGTATTCAAGACCTTTTTTTACCAATGAAAATGCACAAAATTGGTAGATCTTTGAATTTCTCGTGTAATATTGAATAAAAATGTAGACCTTTTATTACGTTAAGTTATTTTTTTTTGTATGTCTGTGGTTTTTGGGTTTTTTTGCCAAACATTTAGTCCTCAAATACTGTGTTACATGTAAGAAAATGATATAGTAGAATGTATCTGTAAGATGGACTGTAAGATGTTCCCTAGTGAAAGAAAGGGGAACATTTCAGATTTTCAGTGTGAACCACCATAGATAGACAAAGTACAGAGATCAGTCCCCAGCACTCAGCAAATTACCTCTTATCCTTGTTACTGGAATATCCCTTTAATTCCAAGCCTTCTTTATGGTCTAAAGTCGTAAAGGGCTTATTGTCTGAATCCATAGTAAACTAAAGGTAGTGCAAGGGTTAATGCACCTCTAAGCTCCATCATATTGAGTACCACCGTATCACTGCAGTTTCGGGGCAAGGACAACTTATTTCTTTAACTGAACATGGAAGGGTTTTTTTTTTTTTTTTTTTTTTTTCCAGAAGGTGTAGGTTCCATATCAAAAACATTTTCAGGTCGAGGGCCCCCATGTGGCGTAAGTTCCATAGTTTTCCTGCGGCAGAAACGCTTTAGAAGAAAAAAAAAAGTGGTATTTTACAGTCACTGTGTACTGGATGGGATTCTAGTAAATCCCAAACCCAACGTGCGGTAAAATATGGGCAGCAGACACTGTGCGGTTTTGGAATTAACAGCATGTCAATTATACCTACGGAAACTCCAGTGGTTTTTCTATAGGTTAAATTGAAGCAGAAAGTCTGCAGAGGAACCTAACTGCCCGCCACGTTGGGGAAAGGCAGTGTTTTGGATGCCGAAGGAAAAAAAAAAAAAAAAAATCTGTATTTTACAGTACCAGCAAAGAGAATGAGATTTTGATCTTATTCATACATTGTAGAAAAAAAAGCTGTAAAAAATTGCTTTTTGAAGAACTTATTTGTTTTTGGAAAACAACAGGATGCTAATTTTAGTTCTTAAGTGCACAGAAAAGGCCTGTCACAGCCGTAATATTCAGAGCAAGACATTTTTGGCAATCAATCTGAGTTAAACGTTTCGGTCTCTAGGACCTTCCTCAGTACATCGGATATGGTGTAGTGAGAGTGGCATGGAAGTCAAGTTGGAAAAAACGTCCAGGAAGAAGAATTCAAAAAAAAAAAAAAAGCAACCACATCATGTTCACACTGGGATACTTGTCTGACAGACACTATGAATTAGTTCAGGGCCACACTGTAAGACACCGGAGACATCCACTGGAAAGAACAGCAGCAGTAAAAACAGGTATAGCCAGGTACAGAGTATGAGAGCAACGGGCCGTTTCATGCGCTTCTTCAGCCTGTAGAAACGCATGTTGCACAAAACTGCTACATTCAACTGTGAGTTCCTTGAAAATGTAAGCGGCCATCTCTGAGGTCTATACGAGTTAGAGAAAAGGCTAAGCAAGCCATGCTTATCTTCTTGCATAATATAGACTTCAGTGGAAGAGACCACCAGTAAGTGTGGTCACCTTTCCATTAAAGAATGTGAATGCAATGCATTGGTATCAGAGATTACAATCCCCTCTGGCTAAATATTTCACATATTTATGGTATACACCAATATTTTTAAGAAGACATGAACTGCACATCACAGCGTTGTACATTGATCTTGTAATTCTCAGCAAAATCTACAAAACTGAATATGGAGGTTCTTAGCATTCATATTGATCATTTATATAAGCCCACTAGCCACTTCTTGGCAACCTCTATATAATGGGTCCCCTACTCTGAGTACAGCTCAGCACCCACAGGAAGAGCGACCCAACAATCCACTAAAACCCCTGCTGCTAGACTAAGTCCCTAGGTTCTGGGCCACATCACCCAACAGCAATGGCAGACAACACAGCATCTTGTGAATAGATCTCAATTATTATTATACTTTTGAGATCCCAGAATATAATGATTGGAGGCCCAGAGGAGGTGAGCAAACATAAAAACCACTATTACTCACCTCTCCAGTGTGACTCCATGCTGTCTTCTGCCTCTGTAGTGATATGACATGGGTCAGGCTGACGTAACCCACGTCTGTGACATCATTGAAGAGGGCTGAAAACAGCAGGAAGTAACACTGGAGAGCAACATTGGTTTCTATGTTTTTCACTTCCCATCATCATACTCTGGGATCTGAAGACAGTATAATAGTTCGTGGGTGGTGTACCCCACAAATTTCAGGTTCTGGCGAAACCAAAATTTTTGAAATATTTTCAACAAACCCTGTTTGGGACCTGGAAAGGGGGCACATGGTAACAGGTACTCTTATGTGTGCAGTGTAGTATATAGCAGTATTCACCCACCAGCTCAGGGAGAAACGGGAGAGTGAACAGGGAGAAAAACAAAATTGCAAAAGTAATGCAGAATAAAAGTCATGTATTAGCCAGAAATAATGTTATTCCTCATACACACACGGCAGATAATCCTGGTGCATTTTATTAGTTTATAGTATCATTTGCAATTGTATAATACTCATCTCTATTGCTTATGACTTCCTGTAGAAATGGTCTGTGCTAGACTGCTTTGTCAGACTGACAGTCTGCTGCATAACATCATAATACACACATCACATGCTAAACGGTTTATCCAAAGGGTGAGGATGTTGCATATTAATCAATGGTGAACATAAAAAAAAAGCTGTTCTGCAGCAGCTGAAGGCTTACAGTGGCTTCCAGACACCATTTCATATAACTTCAAATTGGACATAAATGATATTGAGGATTCAACAGAAGTTAAAACATTTGCAAGATTTTGCTAGCAGTCTGTTCTCTGACTGTATCTAAATCATATAAGCTTTGATCTTGTCAGTTTGCTGCCAATAACCCCATTATGGCTGCAGCACATTTTGTACTTTTGTCTGAGGCATAGACATGTACCATACTGAGCACTCTACCCTCACCCATTTATTATAAATTTACACGCAATTCTGCCAGAAGTAACTAGCAAATAGCTGAGAAAAGTTCAGGTGAACATAATATTGCATTGCAAGTCCAGGATATGATGCAGCTAAAAAGATCTCTGACACAGAAAGAGAAATCTGAGCAAAACCAGGAAAGCTGCTTGCTGTCTATCAATAACATCCCATCTGCAATAAGACAAGCAGCTACTTAGAAGTACATAGACTCTCCCTACACTCAGTAGGGAAAGCGATGAGGCAACATCTAGCGGCTGTGAAGAGACCCCACCCCTTCCAATCTTGAATCTCCTGGTTTTTAAAATAAACATGGAGTGAACTGCAAACCAGCAAGAAGGGAGACACCTAGTGACAGGCAGAAAACAGTAACACTATATAATTAAGCATATTACTGTTTGGTCAAGAATCACATACTAATGAGACTAAGTTGTCTGGTGAGTTCATGACATTCAACATACAATACTTGGATGGAGGGTCCAACAAATCAGGTCATTCACTGTTATAAAATCCCTGTATTACTTAAGTGCATACACTGATTGGCTGACTAGTAGCGCCTCTCTACAGTACACGGCAGTACTACACGTTAGGTCCTTTTCTTTACTTTGCCAGATTAAGCGGCTCTTTTGGATGTCATTTGAGAGCAACTTCAATTTATTTTTTTGGGGGGGTACCCTGTGTATACTTTCTAGAACCCTGAAAGTTCTGTCACCATCATATAAAGTGATATATACAGTAGGTGCGTTATATATTGGTCACCTGATGACATTTTAGGGTCTTTAGAACAAATTACTAGTTTATCATAGAGTTATGGTCTCAAGTTCCATTTGTCATCCTGAATCCAATTATTGTAACTTGGGAGACTGCAGATATTAGGAAATTGCCAGTAAATCTAAAGAATAGCTACCATGGTGCCCTGGTCATGGAACTCCTCTGTGATTTCTAATATTCTTTTCATTCTCAGTAGGTTATGTTGTTATTCCATTATTATTGACTATTATTAGAAGTGGCTAAATAAAATACTCACCAGTTCATCTCTCTACATCTCAATAGAACTGGATACGTTGGTTTCATCATTTACTTTCTGAAGAGAGAAATAATTGTTATTAAAGTTGCAAAGTAAAATCAGTACTGGGCATGTAAAATGAAGCTTGTTGTGACGCAAGTCTTTTTAGAAAACAGATCAGTAGATCATATACACCAAGGAGCAATAAGTACAACATAATATTGTGTTCCCCACAACTACACAGCGGGATATGCAGCAAGGTGCAACGCACTGCATGTTCTGGTGCTTTTTTATTTTTTTTAATTTTATTTATTTATTTTTTACACGTGGTTATTAAAGGTTTTTCCAACAATAGTTATGTAACAAACACCAAAAACAAACATCCCGTAAGGTAAGGAGATGGATCAACATTTCGGCCAGTCCTCCCTTTCTCACGTCAAGAACATCCAAAAAAAATAGAAGAATCAAGTACAGAGGCTGCAAAAGGTTCATCGAACAAAGAATTTATGATCTGCAACTATCAGCCCTTCCCTATAGTCTATTACTCCTCCAGGGCTTAAGTGACAGATCTAACAGGGTTTAGAGGCAGAAGGCAGGAAGAGTAAGAAGTTCAAAAGAGGGGAAAATAAGGACACACACTGGTCTGCTACCACATCACACAGGGCCCAAAAGTCCACTGTTGTGGCACTATGAGAGCACTTGAGGGGGAAAAGGTCTGAGGCAAGGGGGTTTTGTCCCAACAAGTTCTGTCCCTAGTACCACGTAGTTGACTGGAAACCGTCTTTAATTCTCTGCTCAATGTGAAGAAGTAACATTTGGAGTCCACGTGTCAACAAAAAAAAAAAAAAATTCACCATGTCTGTTGTAAAGAGGCATCTACCCATTCCATCCTTAGCAAAAAGTTTTCCAAAAATAAGTGGTGTGTAGGAGTGTGTGGCACCAGCCAGATACGTAGAATTGTTTTGCATTCTGCTGCATCTGATACAGTTCTATAATATCCAGTGGTAACTTTTTTCAGCAATTTGTGTTACAGTATCAAGGTGGAATCAGACAAGAAGGGGTAGCCATTGCTCCTTAGACACACATTACCCTGTCAGGGGCTGACCGGTTGTCCTAACTTGGTCTACTTCTGGCAGGTACACATTGCAACACCTATAGCTTAGGTTTCCTAGAATCCATTTCACATCTGCAACATGGATAATCTCAATGCAGACACTACTTCATGTAGAAAGATTATCTAAGGGATAAGTAAGCTTCCTAATACATGTGAAAAATGCAGCAATGATCAGCCCAACAGACACAGAGTTCTCTAGAAGTAGATCGGTGCATAAAGAAAAAACATATTGGGTTCACTAGAGATAGCAGAGTGGAGTAAATGGAGTATGGCGAGCACTGGAAAATCCCTTAATGGAACATTAAACCTAGAGAAGAATGATGGAAGTAAATAGGATAATCCTGCCCACAATGTCAGGCTGCAGCTTCCGCATTGTCCTGAAATAAACATTTGTGTAGAAATCCTGCAGAGAACTCCAGTGTTCGTTATATGCTGATCTGTTCCATTTTCAGATAGGGGGGCTTGACTACCTTTGTATCCTAATGTACACAGGAAAGGGAGGAAAGGCTTCTGCTACAGCTAGTAGAGTCACACACACCGAATAGAGAGAAGTGGAAATGACTGACCTCCTAAGACACATATGGAACATACATCAGAAATCTATTGCTGTGGCTTTTGTTAGCGGATACAAAAGGAAAGGAGGAGGTCAAGTGAGAAAATGCTAGAACAGTTTTGTTTTTGTTTTAATGTTGCAATTTAGGTTTGATTTGTCCATCTCAAAACTATGAAAATTGCTCTGGCTATCGGAGGTGCAAAATTTCTGGGGACCCCTGACAGCAGAGGCAGCTTCCACAGGGCCTGGAACATTAGGGGCCCAGTGACAGCCGCTACCACTGCTATCATTATACTCGGGGGGTCTTTTCGGACCCCCGAGTATAATGATTGGCGGAACGGGAGAGGTAAGAAACATAAAAAACACTGTTACTTACCTAGCCACAATCCTGGCCAGGCCTCCTTCCATGTTGTCTGACGTCTCTGACGTCATATGAACCCGGCCTGCTTCCTGGGTCATGTGATGTCCGACGTCATTGCAGAAGGACAGCAGCGGAGGCCGACAGCGTAGGAGCCGGGGGATAGGTAAGAAACAGAAGTTTTTTATGTTTTTATTCCCCCGGATCTCCAATTATTATACTCTGGGGTCTGAAAAGACCCCAGAGTATAATAATTGTTTATGGGTTTCCACAGTGGGACATAATACTGGGTGCAGGAGCCACTATTAGGGATAATACTGTGTGCAGGGGCCACTATGGGGGGATAATACTGTGTGAAGGGGCCACTATTGGGGATAATAGAACGCGCAGGAATGCGTAGGAGGGGGTCGGTCGAGGTCTTCGGCATCGGTTGGGGGGGGGCCCATGTCAAAAGTTCGCCACGGGGCCCCGCCATTCCTAGTTACGCCACTGCTGGCAGTGAAAGGGTTAAACAACCATTCTTAACCTTACTAATCTCCTGACATCACACCAACACTTACCGAATATACTCGAGTACAAGTCGACCCGAATATAAGCCGACCCCCCTAATTTTACCACAAAAAAAAGGGGAAAACTTAATGACTCAAGTATAAGCCGAGGGGGGAAAATGCAAGATATTCTGTTAATCCTGTTAATCCTAGCTGGCTTCAGGCCTATATGGTAATATCCCAGATGTCACATGGTCTGGGATATTACCATATAGGCCCAAAGCCTGTGGTAGTAGTAATAGCCTGTTACTGCTAGCACAGGCTATGGGCCTGTATGGCAACAGGCTGCTACTGGTACCATAATGCTTTGGGCCTGTATGATAATGCCCCAGACGTCTCTAAATACACAAGGTTAGGCTAGTACTACAGAGACTTTGGTCATGACTCCCATCACAAGACCCAAGATTTATCTGCTGTCCTTCAACTTCACCAATGCAAGTGGAGTTACATTACAACCTCCATAACTCCATCCCCTGACAGTACAAGGCTATTGTGGAATACTGTCATGGGTAGGCCCACTCTTCAATAAATTTTTTCATATATTGTGGGGAAGGTAGCTCAGCAGAAGCAGTGGTGCAGACCGAACCAGTCAGAGACAGGGACACAAATCTTGCAACAAAACACCAAAATAAATAAACCTTTACTTCAAGCACAAAAATTAGCAAAATAAAATACAGCCTTCATTCAGGAAAAATAATGTCAAACAAAATCCTGCTCGTCTGAGCGCTAAACAGAAAATACTAACTGTATGTGTGACTTACTTCCTGCCATACGAATCAACCATCAACCACAATTCAACCACTGGCAGACCCAGGCACCTCCTCTCCTCCCAGCATCTGCCATGAAGTGCAGGCTCTGCAACCTTTTATGGACAAGTAACGAGCCTATGACCCCCATACACCTGGCGCTGAAACTTATTCCAGACCTGTATATATATATATAGATAGATAGATAGATAGATAGATAGAGAGGAGAGAAGAGAGAGAGAGGAGAGAGAGAGAGGGGAGAGAGAGAGAGCTGGAGTCACAGTATATCTCCCCCAGATTCTTGACATATAGTGGTCCAGGACGGATTTTGAATAAGCTGCAGCCCAGGTCTGAGTTATAGGCTCGTTACTGAACCATAAAAGGCTGCAGATCCTGTACTTCAGGGTAGATCCTGGGATGAGAGAAAGTAGCTGGGTCTGCCAGGACACTGAGAGCCTTGTCATACGGTACAGTGTTGTTTTGGTTGATTCCTGTGGCTTGTAGTAAGCCATACATACAATTAGTATTTTCTGTTTAGTTATTGCTCAGATGAGCAGCTTTTGTTTTGCCTTTTTGCTTGAAGTTAAGGATGTATTTTATTTTTCTTATCCTGTGCTTGACGTAAAGGTTTGTTTTGCTGGGTTTCTTTTTTTAAATAAACCGGCTTTTGCTGCAAGATTTGTGTCCCTGTCTCTGACTGGTTGGCAGTGGCATTACTACCGGGGTAGCAGGAGTAGCGGCTGCCACAGGACCCGGGAAATTAGGGGCCCGGCGACAGCCGATACTGCTGTTTTGTTTTGTTTTTTTCTTAATAGGCCGTTACCGGCTGGAGTTACTCTAGCCCAGTGGACTCAAACTTGCGGCCCTCGGTACAATAGTTTGTGGCCCCCGTGCACCAGGGGCGGATCCAGGGCCCGGGCGGCGCGGACCTAACAAAATGGTCCCGGTCGGCGGGAGGTAGGTCCTACGGACGCCGATGAGTTGAATACATAGGCGTTTAAAATAGAAGCTGTCAAAGTTCAGCTCCTGCTTTAACGCTGTGCTCCGGCATTTGTAGCCGCGATGTGATGATGTCACATCGCACCTACAATATGTGTATGAGTGAGACTGCGGAGAGAGGGGCGGGGAGCAAGGGAAGGTGAGTGTGGTTTTTTTGTGTTAAACATTAAGATGGAACATAATGTAGGGGGCCCATGAAATTGAGGGCAGATGAAGGGGAAGGGGGGAGAACGGCATGACACTGGGGCAGATGAAGGGGGGAGAACAGCATGACACTGGGGCAAATGAAGGGGGGAGAACGACATGACACTGGGGCAAATGAAGGGGGGGAGAGAGCGGCATGACACTGGGGGAGATGAAGGGGGGGAAAACAACATGACACTGGGGCAGATGAAGGGGGGAGAACAACATGACACTGGGGCAGATGAAGGGGGGGGAGAACAGCATGACACTGGGGCAATTGAAGGGGGGAGAACGGTATGACACTGGGGCAGATGATGGGGGGGAGAACAGCATGACACTGGGGCAAATGAAGGGGGGGGGACAGCATGACACTGGGGCAGATGAAAGGGGGGAGAACAGCATGACACTGGGGCAGATGAAGGGGAGGAAAACAGCATGACACTGGGGCAAATGAAGGGGGGGAGAAAGGCATGACACTCGGGCAGATGAAGGGAGGAAAACAGCATGACACTGGGGCAGATGAAGGGGAGAGAACGGCATGACACTGGAGCAGATGAAGGTGGGAGAATGGAATGACACTGGGGCAGATGAGGGGGGGGAAGAACAACATGACACTAGGGCAGATGAAGGGGGGGAGAACAGCATGACATTGGGGCAAATGAAGGGGGGGAGAACGGCATGACACTGGGGCAAATGAAGGGGGGAGAACGGCATGACACTGGGGCAGATGAAGGGGGGGAAACGGCATGACACTGGGGAAGATGAAGGGGGGAATGGCATGACACTGGGGCAGATGAAGGGGGGGGAATGGCATTACACTGGGGCAGATGAAGGGGGGAAGAATGGCATAACACTACGGCAAATGAAGGGGGGGGGACGGCATGACATTGGGGCACATGAAGGGGGGAGAACAACACGACACGGGGCAGATGAAGGGGGGAGAACAGCATGACACTGGGCAAATGAAGGGGGGTAGAGAACGGCATGACACTGGGGCAGATGAAGGGGGAGAACAGCAAGACACTGGGGCAAATGATGGGGGGAGAGAACGGCATGACACTGGAGCAGATGAAGGGGGGAGAATGGAATGACACTGGGGCAGATGAAGGGGGGGGGGAGAACAACATGACACTAGGGCAGATGAAGGGGGGGAGAACAGCATGACATTGGGGCAAATGAAGGGGGGAGAACGGCATGACACTGGGGCAGATGAAGGGCGGGGGAACGGCATGACACTGGGGCAGATGAAGGGGGGAATGGCATGACACTGGGGCAGATGAAGGGGGGGAGAATGGCATAACACTACGGCAAAAGAAGGGGGGGGACGGCATGACATTGGGGCACATGAAGGGGGAGAACAACACGACACTGGGGCAAATGAAGGGGGGTAGAGAACGGCATGACACTGGGGCAGATGAAGGGGGAGAACAGCATGACACTGGGGCAAATGATGGGGGTGAGAGAACGGCATGACACTGGGGCAAATGAAGGGGGGGAGAGAACAGCATGAAATTGGGGCAATGAAGGGGGGAGAACGGCATGACACTGGGGCAGATGAAGGGAGGAAAACAGCATGACACTGGGGCAGATGAATGGTAGAGAACGGCATGACACTGGAGCAGATGAAGGGGAGAGAACGGCATGACAATGGGGCAGATGAAGGGGGGAAGAATGACATGACATTGGGGCAGATGAAGGGGGGGAGAACAGTATGACACTGGGGCAAATGAAGGGGGGAGAACGGCATGACACTGGAGCAGATGAAAGGGGGGGAGAATGGCATGACACTGGGGCAGATGAAGGGGGGGAGAACGGCATGACACTGGGGCAGATGAAGGGGGGGAGAACGGCATGACACTGGGGCAATTGAAGGGGGGAGAACGGCACGACACTGGGGCAATTGAAGGGGGGAGAACGGCATGACACTGGGGCAGATGAAGGGAGGAAAACAGCATGACACTGGGGCAGATGAATGGTAGAAAACGGCATGACACTGGAGCAGATGAAGGGGGGAGAATGGCATGACACTGGGGCAGATGAAGGGGGGGGAGAACAACATGACACTAGGGCAAATGAAGGGGGGAGAGAACAGCATGAAATTGGGGCAAATGAAGGGGGGAGAACGGCATGACACTGGGGCAGATGAAGGGGGGGAATGGCATGACACTGTGGCAGATGAAGGGGGGAGACTGGCATGACATTGGGACAGATGAAAGGGGGGGGAGAATGGCATGACACTGGGGCAGATGAAAGGGAGGGGAGAACGGCATGACACTGGGGCAGATGAAGGGGGGGAGAACGGCATGAAACTGGGGCAATTGAAGGGGGGGGAAAGGCATGACACTGGGGCAAATGAAGGGGGGCGTGAACAGCATGACACTGGGGCAGATGAAGGGGGGCGTGAACAGCATGACACTGGGGCAGATGAAGGGGGGAAACACAGCATGACACTGGGGAAAATGAAGGGGGGTAGAGAACGGCATGACACTGGGGCAGATGAAGGGGGGAGAGAATGGCATGACACTGGGGCAGATGAAGGTAGGAGAACAGCATGACACTGGAGCAGATGAAGGGGGGAAGAATGACATGACATTGGGGCAGATGAAGGGAGGGAGAACAGCATGACACTGGGGCAGATGAAGGGGGGAGAACGGCATGACACTGGGGCAGATGAAGGGGGGGGGAACAGCATGACACTTGGGCAAATGAAGGGGAGAATAGCATGACACTGGTGCAGATGAAGCGGGAAAACATGACACTGGGGCAAATGAAGGGGGGAGAACGGCATGACACTGGGGCAGATGAAGGGGGAGAACAGCATGACACTGGAGCAGATGAAGGGGGGGGACGGCATGACATTGGGGCACATGAAGAGGGAGAACAACA